>NC_087221.1:14884438-14894438 GCF_015104395.2 Macrobrachium nipponense | reverse complement strand
AGATTCGTGCTTATGGATCAGCTGGTAACCGTAGGGCTGACACGCATACACCCGATCACTGCATTGGCATCTTAGTCTGTTTGGGATTCAGTGCACCTTCTGAGACTTTATCGAACTTGTGTGTTCGTATATGTGATTGAGAGAGAGAGAGAGAGAGAGAGAGAGAGAGAGAGAGAGAGACTCTTTCCTAAAACGTTATATTTCTTATTCGAGATTCTATTGGATACCAGAACAGGCTAGCAGAATATATGTGTGTATGTACGTATATAGTGTATTCATTTATTTATACACTATAAAGAAAGAATGTAAATATATATATATATATATATATATATATATATATATATATATATATATAGTGTTGTGTGTTGTGTGTGTGTGTGTATGTATGTATGTATGTATGTATGTATGTATGTATTCCTTCTGTAACTTTGCCCTATGTATAAAATATTAACAACTTTTGATTCTTTGCATTCAAAAGGTCAGTCCATCCCTGCTAGCCTGCTCTGGTATGCAATAAAATATTGGAAACCAAATATACCATTTTTAGGAAGTGTGTGACCTATCTTAAACGAAGCTTACACTCCCTCTCTCGTTCCAAAGTTTATCTATATAACATTATCTTACAATGCCATTTTTGCGGGTTGAATCGGACTTTTTTTAGTTTTAATGTTGCGAAAATGGACTGGTTGGTATCTCATTTACGTCACACGTATCAAAGCCTCGCTGCCATTCACGAGATTTCCCTTAAGGAAAGGTGGAATGTCATCAGGCTTTATAAGAAAATCGATCACCATATTGAACAGTTTTAACAAACTTGTGCAGGAATCAGTAAGTTATAAATATCGTAGCAGCTCCTAGTTAATATCGATAACTATGACCTTGGCTTTGCATGGAGTTTCGCCTCTGAAGAGCTCAGTTTTGTGACTTTCTTCTCTTGTGCGACCGAGCAGTAGATTTCTCCTAATGCTTCTGTGTCCTTGTCGTCCAAGCTGCTTACCCTCAAGAGATGATTCTGTCGCTCACCGTGAAAATAGTAACCTATTTTTTCCTTTTTCCGTCCTATAAGTTTCATTCATTTTAAGGTAAGTGACAGCCAATTCCTATTTGGCTTTTCCAAAGCTAATTGAGATTTATGAATACCATTCAATCAAAGAAACTCAAGAAATTAACCTGAATAGGAAACCACCTCTGGAGGTACCAATCAATATAATGAATATGCAATTTTTCGTGTTATTTTCAAGAGTCCAAAATCGAATGCGAAATCAAAATTATATCTTTTCCAGAATTTGAGGAGAGAGAATCTGATGATCATCTTTCATATGTATATATATAGTATATATATATATATATATATATATATATATATATATATCATATATATATATATATATATATGTATATATATATAGTGTGTATATATATATATATCTATGTATATCTATGTGTATATATATGTATATATATATATATATATATATATATATATATATATATATATATATATATATATATATATATCCGTACATTGCTGTTATGTTTGCTACGTCATAAATCACTACTGGATTCCAATGGATGTGAACGCAAGTTAACTGCGCGTTCAAAGTTCCAGGAAAGCTAGTGATAATTTTCAAGTCTAACTTGCAGCATCCTATCCTCCAAATGTCGTGTGTGGCCGCGTTTTCAAATGAGAGAATTCCCAAAGCAGTTTCACACGAGCAAGTTCCCTGGCATCTTCTCGCCAAATTTTGCACCAGGGAGGTAATATCATTGGCAAAACTGAAGTCGGACATGTTCTTGTAACACCCCTTTAACGAAAGTGTACGACTTCAGTTGTACCATTTCAATTATGAGTTCTGTGTTGGTTCGAAGTTTAGTGGAAAAATGGTTAAATCTGCGGGAAGATGCATCGTATATAACGCCTTTAGGATACCTACAACAAATGTTTAAATTCAAACTTAGATGTTACGTCTGAGATTACTGTAAGTATCTTGATTATGTTTTCGATCTGTTTGCAAGCATTCCCTAATAATTATTAGGGGTCAGATACATTCATCCATTCAAGACTAAATCGAGGATGAATCACCTGTCTTGGAACAGTTTCGTTATATCGACACGGATATCTTTTTTAGCAGTGCTTCAAGCCTTTGTGCAGGCGTTCAACTTTCAGGATATGCTTTATGTGAAGGATGAAGCTCGGCCTTTCTAATTGGAAATATTCCAACCGGAGGAATTGGCGTTTCAGATGCAATGCGTCGAACAGTATCGTCCGCTGTATTTATTTGTTACATTGATTTTACGAAAGTTATTATTATTGTTTTTGCTCTAATTTGAATAATAAGTTTCCTTTTAATGACGATTGTTATTGTAATTACTATTTCGTTTCGAAGGGTTTGTTCACATAACAGCTGTTATTAATTAGCAAGGTTAAAAACGACCTCACATAAAAGCAGGAAGAGATGCAGAGAGAGATTATTTGACAGGATTAAATTTATATCTGATTCGGTTTTGCATCATGACTTAATGCCACCTTCAACATTTTACACGAGCTTTCTAATACTCGTGGTCTGGAATTTGAGGGTGTAAATGAGCTTCATCTTTTTCTGAAATATCGTCGTGTAAATGAGCTTCATCTTTTTCTGAATTTTCGTTGTGTAGATTATCATCTTTTTACGAAATTTCATCGTGTAAATTTTTTTTTTTCTAAAATTTCTAAATTTTCTAAAATGTAGAGATTTCTGAAATTTCATCGTATAAATTATCTTATTTTTCTGAAATTACGTCGTGTAAATTATCTTCCTCTTTTCCTGAAATTTCTTCGTGTAAATCATTTTCTTTTCAAGCACTCTGTTCCCAATGAGTGGTGCAATTTCATTTCTTCAAATATCCTTGTTTTTCATTCTATGACTAAATCTTCACATTCAGACTTTGTAGGTAACCCTAATGTTCATTTTTTGGTAAATTTTGGTGATAATGACAATAATAGAATATTGCAAGCTGCAGTGCTACCTTCAGTAGTGGTTGCAGTTATTGGGATGAAGGTAACGATGACAAATAAAATATTACTGGAATAATATTAATGCAAACAAATATGAACATTATGTTATTCCGTCAATTTTTTTCTAGGAAGATTCATCATTTTATTTTACACCGGTTGAGATAGAAATAATAATCGCTGCTAAGGGAAGTCCCTCTCATTCTCTTTTTTTTTTTTTTTTTTTCTCTTCACTGCCAACCACCTCTTGATGGATTTTGTAACTCCGGCTGATGTTCGATGGAAAAATAGAATAACGGGAGAGAAGGAGAGAGAGAACTGGTAACAGAATTGGGTGACAGTTGCGTGGTAATGGAAAATTTACTCACCTTGTATGGAGGGGCGTGAATGGAAAGAATTGCTCTTTTTTTTTCTTTCTCTCTTTCTCTCTCTCTTGCTCTGTCATGCCCCTTTTGCAAGAGATGAATTTATAACTCTCGACCTTTCCGTGCGTTGCCGTTCATCTAAATATGATTATTTATGCAACTTGACATAAACAGTTCGAATGGGGGTGGAAAAATGAAAGCATTCTGGTTTTAGTGTGCTGTAAAACAAAACAAATGAAATTGCCTTATGTCCGTCCGTCTGCACTTTTTCTGTCCGCCCTCAGATCTTAAAAGCTACTGAGGCTAGAGGGCTGCAAATTGATATGTTGATTGTCCACCCTCCAATCATCAGACATACCAAATTGCAGCCCTCTAGCCTCAGTAGTTTTAATTTTATTTAAGGTTAAAGTTAGCCGTAACCATACTTCTGGCACCGCTATAGAGACCAACAACACAGTCCACCACCGGAGTTTCATGGACCGTGGCTGAAAGTTTCATACAACATTATACGCTTTTCAGAAAACTTGATTGTGCCAAAAAAACTTCTGCGCAGTTTTTACTTTTTTATTTTCGTTTATTATGATGCGATTGCTCAGTGAGTATGAAGCTTGATATAACTTTCTAAATATGTATGAATACCATGTATAGATGATTTTTCATGCATGATCACGAGCACGGTGCGAGTGGTTAGATCAGATACAGTTGTATATGCATCCACGTAATGTATAAGTAGTAGATTTCACATATAAATAGAAACATATGAAATTATGGGATAGAAAAGGAAAGATTTCTATTTATTTTTTCTCATCTTCCATTTGTCTGCTAAGTAAATGTATGGTTTTCTGAGTTTTGTGGCGTGTTTTCTTCTTCTCTTTCGCTCTTTAGGATTTTCTTATGAATGTGAGAGAAATTCCTGTCTTTATTCTTATTCGCAATGTGTTTTTCCTCTTTTGGAATAAATATAAAAATGCCGTAGCCCCAAGCAGTATACTTCAAGGAAGAATGCCCTTGAGAGAGAGAGAGAGAGAGAGAGAGAGAGAGAGAGAGAGAGAGAGAGAGATTAACGTAGCTAAACGAATAAGTATAGTGAGATATAAACCTTTAGAGATACGTTGAAATAGTTGAACTGATGCATGAATAAACAGCAGAATGAGTAACAAATCCTACAGCAAAAATACGTTTGTTTTACAGTTAGTTTTGAGTAATTCCGTTAAAAAAAAAAAAAAAAAAAAAAAAAAAAAAAAAAAAAAAAAAAAAAAAAACTTTCGAAAGTTTAGCAAGCTTAATGGGAGGGCGGTCCATTCTTGTACTTTCAGAAGAGATTCTTCCCTTATCACGCATCTACATCGTTTTTACATTAAGGAGGACTGGAAAGAGTGATAATAGAAACTGAAACGTTTGATTTTTTTTCTTTTTTGTTTTTAACCACTTACTTTTTTATAAGACTTTTGTTATTATACGACGTTTGTATATTTCCCAGTTTGGCCAAAAAATTTACTTTATAATGTACCCCTACATAACTTATCTGCCTGGTTAATCTTTATTCGAGTTTAATGTGCATTTTTTAAACTTGTGTCAATCTGCAAGCCAAGATATATATATATTTTTTTTACGTGAAGACCCAAAAGTAGAGAACCGGAATGAATAACCAGAGATTTTTTACTGTTACGGATGAGAGACTTGGCTTTGCTTTTCCGTTTGGTAATATTTGGGATGAACTTTTTCGTGTGAACTCTCGATTTTTATATTTGATTATACACACACACACACACACACACACACACACACATATATAGTATATTATATATATATATATATTATATATATTATATATACACATATCATATATATATATGTGTGTGTATATATATATATATATATATATGATCTATATATGTATATATATATATATATATATATATATATATATATATATATATATATATTAGTATAAACACATACATCATATATTATATATATATATATATATGTATTCCTCCATTTTTGGATATATCAATGCATGATAAGGGCTGCAAACCACACGCCCTCAGTCATTTGACGACTTTCAAATTGCGCAAGGCGAAGTTGAGTTGTGAACATCAGGCCTAGCCGGGCACTGTGGCACTTTCGGTGTTTACGTCAGTGAGAAGAGGGAGTTGAAGTGGTCTGAACTGCATGCCAGATGAAAAAAAGCAGGAAGGGGTAAAGAAATTGGCTAAATAATAGGTGATGCTATGTACTGACGGCACTGACCTCTAACGGTTAGCAAGGCAATAAGCCATTGTCTTCATTCTTTATAAAATGCTACAGCAGTAGAACCATGGTTGCCATTGGTCTTGGGAGGAGAGTTTCCTCTGAGATTTAAGAGGTATTTCCTTCCCCAAGGAGTTCATAGCCCTTCGCTAGGCGCTCTTCTTCATTCGAATGTGATCCAAGAAAATCTCAAGCAAGGGCTACTTGCTCAGGCAGCAGCGTCCCACTATAGTAGATTCATATCAACCATGCACCTTATGTCTAGGCCAGTCCCTTACGACGCTCCTGATTGGCTGTTGATAAGCCAATCACATGGTTGGAAACTCTGTCTCTCGAGAGAGTTCACATAGGCAGGATATATGTCCCACCTGTCCTGAGGGATACTTTTGAAAGAGGTATCCCTCAGGAGAGGTGGAACATACATCCTGAACTCTCTAGAGAGACTGAGAGTTTTCAGCCCTGTGACTGGCATATCAACAGCCAATCAGGCGCGTTGTAAGAGACGGGCCTAGACATCAGATGCACGGTTGATGTGAATCTACTATAGTACCGATTAATACTACCCCTGTAACAGCCACTTTTAATTGACTAACCTGCCGCTCATACTCTTGAAATGAATTGTTTGCTTAGTATATATGGCAGAAGGAGAACTGGAAATGCGAGAAGTGTGAAGATGCATAGAAGACGTAAATAGAATGTTAATGTAGGTGAAAAGATGTTTTGGGACGATTTGGTCAAGAGGAAAGAATGGAGGACAGTAGGTTTGTGAAAAGTGTTAGAAGGGACGAGGAGAGGAAGGCCTATAAATGGTGTGGAAGATGTGAAGTCATGGCTTAAATTTAGCTCGGGAAGCGAGAGAGCGCCTGCAAGGTAGAGGGGAAGATCTCAGTGTGTGGTGGGTTGGGGGGGTTGGGGGGGTTGCTTCTCTTTATGATCTGCTGTACCTCATAAACACACCCGTGGTCTTTACCGCCAGGATCGAAAGATCACTACTTTATGACGAATGTTAATGAGAAAAGTGATCATTTTTACTTTACGAGCACGGGGCTGGATTTTACTCTTTCTGTTTTATATCGATAACTGTATGATTATTGTTTTGATTTTTGACATAAATTGATATCTTCTTTAGTCTAAGGACGAAAATTATAGCAACTGTGGAGTACTATTTTTCTTATGTAAAAACAGCTATGTCATTTTGCTAATCACATGGATAGCAAATATTACTATATTAATATTGCGAAAGCAAAATTAAGTTAGTATAGATTAACACAAAGTCAGTAAGACTGATTCAAGAGAGAGATACGTGTCATATTTCCGTGAGGTTTCTCTTTGTCAATTACCCAATCGCATTGAATCCAGTTTTATTTGAAATTACAATACAGAGAAAGATGTCGATTTGAAGTGAGTGCATCAGAGAACGAGTAGAGAGAATACCCTTTGGAAATCTTCTTAAATATAACTTCAGAGCTATTGCGAATATATCTCCAACAGTGGTCTTTTACTCTGCGAACTGAAACGGTAATAAGAATGAATCGGTTAACATTGAGAGAAGCTACTTTTAGACTTAATACAAGCTGCGGGGCTTGGACTTGATACAAACTGCGGGGGCTATAGACTTTAAACAAGCGATTATGTCTTATACTCGTACATCAGACAAGCTACGTGCTTTAGACTTCAGAGTCTATACGCCGCTTTAGATTTAAAAAATCTAAGGTATTTAGACTTGGGACAAGTGACGGTGGTTTAAACTTGAGCAAGTTTCGTTGCTTGAGACTTGAGACAAGCTGTGGTCTTTAGATTTAGGTCAAGCGACGGTGACTTAGATAGAATTAAGATAAGCTTCAGTCTTTAGACTTGAGATAATCTATGACCTTTAGATTCGGGACACTTCAGACTTGAGACAAGATACGTTCCTTTAGACTTTAGCATTGCTCGTTTGGCTTGAGATAAGCTATGTTATCTAGACTTTAAACAAAGTACATTGCTTTGGACATGAGGTGAGCTTTATTATCTAGACTTTGAACAAGGTACATTGCATCAGACTTGAGATAAACTATGGTCTTTAGACTCATTATAATCTCTGGTCTTTTAGACTTGAAACAAGGCACCTTGATTCAGACTTGAGAAAATGTATAGACTTTATAAAAAGATAAGCTTGGTCCTTAGACTTGAGAAAGCTTTGGTTTCGGACTTGAGACAATAAACATTGCTTTAGACATGAAACAACATATGGTCTTTAGTCTTGGGACAATCAACTACTTATACGACAAAAGTTGAAACAAAACCTCTTAATTGCAATTGGCTAAACTAAAAGGCCGAATAAGCAACAGGTGAGTCCGGAGTAGCTGCTCAATTGAAAAGCATCTATAGCATCGTGGTACTCTACCTGGAAATTCTAAAATTACTTTTTTTTGAATTTCCAAATATATCTATAATATCAGAGCTCGAACTATGAATTCATCAACTGTTAATGACGATAAAAACATACGGCAAAGACAATACGACTCTATGTCGCCTATTCTCATCAGAGGCTCTGTCAGAGAGAAATTAAATCCTTTTTATAAAACTATCCCTTGCTAGGGAAAAATATGCGTGAGAAGGCATAAAGTGACTCTTGAGAAGAAGTATTGCCAGACTGCAGTGAAGAAAAGACTTCCATATTTACTGACTGCAAATTTCTCCAACGTTTGTAAACGACTTTTTCGTAAATTGTTCTTAACATTCTGTTAAGCGAATATATTAATACCAAGAATATATGTTTTCATATCAACACCAAAAATATGTTTTCCCCCTTTTACTGCTGATTCCTGTGACCTACTTCTTACTTGCGAACGAAGATAGAATTCTGTAAAAGAGGAATACACTCACTTAGGAAATGACAAAGACATTCGTAAAGATGAGTTAAAATTAACTATATCTTAGTTTAACCAGACCACTGAGCTGATTAACAGCTCTCCTAGGACTGGCCCGAAGGATTAGATATTTTTACGTGGCTAGGAACCAATTGGTCACCTAGCAAAGGTGACCTACGGCTTATTGTGGGCTCCGAACCACATGATATCGAGAAATTAATTTCTAATCACCAGAAACAAATTCCTCTGATGCAACGTTGGCAGAGCGGGGAATCGAGCTCGGGGCTACCGAAACCACTCGTCCAACGAGGTTCTCGTATAGATGAGTACACGTGGATAGAGATATCCAGATGCAGTAAGCAATACCAAGGCCGAATTATCTTAAAAGGCGTTCTTCCATTGAGCAGCAGTCTTTGTTGAATCTCCCTTTGCCGATACGATGATAAAGGGAGCGGGAGTAAAATTAGTACGGGAGAGGTTTTCCTTCTCTAATTGTCTTGCTTCGTGATAACGTGGGGCTAGTAAATTGCGAAATCCTCTCGGGCTCCGCTGTACAACCGGATGGAATCCATGCTGTAAGCAGATTGAGGAGGAATTAATTCTCTCTCTCTCTCTCTCTCTCTCTCTCGTGGTCTTTTTAAATTAACTCTTAGTGGGTGATGAATGAAAAAGACTCGTTTCTTCCTCTTGATTTATTGTTGTTGGTGTTATGATTATTATTACTAATATTATGGTAGCGTGTCTTTCCGTTGGATTTCAGTGTTATTATTTTGTATTACGATTAGTGTTAATGTTTCGGTCCGGTCCTCCATCATTGTAGATATTGTTATTATTATTATTATTATTGGGCACAGTTTTCCGTGTCGAAAATGATGACAGTTGCAGGTCCACAATAATATCGCATGTGAGTATTTAGTCTTTCATAGATAATAAAAGCTTTCGAACCTTGTACTATGTTCATCTTCAGTCAAGTGACTGAAGATGAACCTAGTACAAGGTTCGAAAGCTTTTAGTATCTATTAAAGACTAAATACTCACATGCGATATTATTGTTGACCTGCAACCATTATTATTATTATTATTATTATTATTATTATTATTATTATTATTATTATTATTATTATTATTATTATTAAAAAATCCTCATAGTAGCACGAGTCTTCAAATTGATAAGGGTAACCGAACAGATTCCCGAAAGCTATCTTTGCTGTTTTTAAATTGAAATATATGTACATAGACATACCTATGGATTTGTTTCTCCATTATTATTATTATTATTATTATTATTATTATTATTATTATTATTATTATTATTATTATATTATTATTATTATTATTATCCTTTTGGTGGCGGTGCAACAACATATTTATTGTCTTGATACTTAGTATTGTATGCCTAAGGAGTTTATCAAAACTATTATTGTATGATGTATTGTTTTATAATGAACAGAATGGCTGCATTCTATGATCCCTGTATGTGTTTATGTTCATATACGTACACATAGAAGATAGAAAGTTGACAGAATTAGAATACT
>NC_087221.1:14861938-14879438 GCF_015104395.2 Macrobrachium nipponense | reverse complement strand
ACTTTGGCTAAAATAGATATAAATACACTCACCCATTTCAGCCCAGTTTCACTTTCACCAAACAGAAACACTTTGGCAGGGCCATCCCGGCTCTGCCTTCTCTCCCCGTAACAGTCTCTACATGATAAGTCTACATTCATTATGTAGGAGGGAAAGGCTCGCACACATACGTACGAACATAGGCCAATAGAAACTTAATCAAGTTTCCTATCTCTGGCAAAGTTGCTACAAACACAATTGTGCAAGAGGCCGACAATTTCCGGAACACAAATATCCAGAAAAAAAATGTAGTGCCATTATGTAGACATTCAAAAATGCAAAAATTCACCAAAAAGAAACACTTTGGCAGAGCCATCCCGGCTCTGCCTTCTCTCCCCGTAACAGTCTCTACATGATAAGTCTACATTCATTATGTAGGAGGGAAAGGCTCGCACACATACGTACGAAGATAGGCCAACAGAAACTTAATCAAGTTTCCTATCTCTAGCAAAGTTGCTACAAACACAATTGTGCAAGAGGCTGACAATTTCCGGAACACAAATATCCAGAAAAAAAAAATGTAGTGCCATTATGTAGACATTCAAAAATGCAAAAATTCTCCCATAAGTCTCTCTGCAGCATCAAACGGCTGAAATTATAAACCCATTCCCGAACAATGACTCCAAGTCACGAACTGAGATATTAAAAATTCACACAAACTGGAGAGAAAAATAAATTCAAACTCGCCCTTGATAAAAAAAACTTACGTCAGCGATGGCTAACATCTAAAAAAAGGGGAAAAAAAACTAATGGCACTGATAAATGTTCCCGTGACACCTGTAACATCTGTGACTCACGTAGACTTCTGCTGAACTCACACAAAAAAAATGTGTCGTTAGTACCTCCCATTTTCAAAAAAAAAAAAAAAAAAAAATCACCACCCTTAGTATCATCACAACACCCATGTTAGTATAAAAAAAAATTAACACCAGTATCAGTATTATCAGTATCAGAATTCGCCAGTATCGGTAGTATCAACAAATATTAGTACTCGCTAGTATCACCAAATATTAGCACTCGCCCATTCACCAGTATTAACTATCAGAATCACCAACTATCAGTATCATCAAATTCACCAAAATTCACCAGAAATTGATATCACCACCCATAAAATCATTGGCACATTCCCCAAAAATTATTACCACCATGAACTCTGATAGAATCCGCAAAAAATATCTCCAGTAATGATAATAATCCTCCATAATAGTTCTTAAAATAATCCCCTGAAATAATAATTCTCTGTAATAATTCTCCCGTAAATATCTCTAGTAAGGGCATTAATATTGCCATTCCCCAGTATTCATCACAATTGCCACACCCCATAACTCCAATATCAACACCACACACCACCAGGTACAACACCAATCATCACCAATGGCACCACCATTTGACATCACCAGTCATCACCACTCATCACCAGTCATCACCATTTTAAAATAATCTCCATATCCCAAACAAGTCTCCATTATAAAGTAATCTCTTTATCCCCAGTTATAATTATGCCCTCTAACATTGCATAAAGGCATTCTCCAAAGCATAAGGAAAACTTGCACCACATTCATATGCATTTCATTTCCATTTTCTCTTCACCCAAGAGAAAGAAAAAATCTTCCTAAAAGAACCCCTACGGGCATGTCATATCATCACCCAGTGGTTATCAGCTGATTTCATGGCATTGAACTTTCCTATTCAAGGCCAAACTCGCTCCCTCATCCCGACACAAAGAAAGAAAAAAAAAAAAGAAGACCCCCCCACCCCCCCGGTCTAGCAATCCCCCGTGGAAGACACCACTAGTCTCCCTTTGGCACTACACCTCTGTCGCTCAGCAAAAATTGCGCTGAGTGCGTATACATGAGCGAGCGCTGAAAAACCGTTCACACGTATACATATGTGTCAAAACAAGACGAATGCGTCTCCTTTAAAATGCGCCAATAAAAAAAAAAACTACTTTCTACTATGGAGAAAAAAATGTGGTATTCTAAACCAGTTCCATAACTCACAAAATGATTCATACACAAAGACAAAAAACAATAATGTAACACTCACTTCCTCAAATGAGGGAATACCCAAACCGAGCGCAAGAGAGAGAGAGAGAAAAAAAAAAACACGTTAATACACACATATCTGAACGACTCGGTATTACAAGCGAGAAAACACTTGGCAACGCGCCCTCACTAAGTCTCACTGACCAACCAACACCCTCGAGGTATCTCACCATGGGCAGAAATGCTGACCTTAATAGAAAATATCTTCTCAGTACCAAATCCACGGCTGAAAAATTCTCAACTCCCTTCACCCATTCATTAACTAACACATTCCCACAACCAGACTCTCTGAAAACAGCATCTTATAGCTGCTACTAATCTCACAAAAGGCTTTTTATCGTTCAAACACCGCTAGCCACCACTAATAACGAGATGACAATTATCTCGTTATTTATTTTGGTAGCGATAGGCCAGAGCAGCAGGCGGCTGGTAGTTGGCAATACTTTCTCTCTCTCTCTCTCTCTCTCTCTCTCTCTCTCTCTCTCTCTCTCTCTCCATTATCTAGGTCATCAAATCAGAGTCGTGAATTACAAAAATATGCATTTATTTAAAAGCAACGTATTAACTGAATAACTCAGATTCTTAACAGAATGATTAAATGAAATGTTAACTCAAAGTCCAAATAACTCGGATAACCCTCGGTAATCTAACAGTCTACACAGTAATTAGTCAACCCCATTTCTCCAATGAATAATCCCACTCTTCTCCAGAAAATAGTTCCCCTCTACCAGAATAGTTCCTTCTACTAGAATCGCCTGTTAGGAGACAGGAGAACACTCTGATAAGCCCAAGAACATAATCAAAAGATCACATAAACAGGTTATCTCTGAAATGAATATTCAAATACAATCCAGCCACACTTTGGCTAAAATAGATATAAATGCACTCACCCATTTCAGCCCAGTTTCACTTTCACCAAACAGAAACACGTTGGCAGAGCCATCCCAGCTCTGCCTTCTCACCCCGTAACAGTCTCTTCATGATAAGTCTACATTCATTATGTAGGAGGGAACGGCTCGCACACATACGTACGAACAATTTTCATGCCCCAGGTAACTGCTAGAAACCAGTTTCAAAGTCACCTCTGCATAGTTTTCATGGCGACAGGACGAAGGCACTTATTTGCTAAGCCAGCACTCTTGATCATACCACCTCGGAGAAAGCTGTGTAAGCATTCCTAAGCTGTCGCTCGGACCACTCTGTATCTAAGGAAGCTAAATTGCTGATTCTCCACATTCTAAGAAACGTCACAGCATATCACATTATAATATTTAAAATATCTCATAGCAAATTCCCCCTTTTTATGTTACATATTATATATAATTATATATATATATATATATATATATATATATATATATATATATATAGATATATATATATATATATATATATATATATATATATATATATAGTATATATGTATATATGCATATATATATATATATATATATATATATATATATATATATATATATATATATATATATATAAAATTATATAAATATGTGTGTGTATTGGGGTGTGTCTGTGTTTCAGCATAACTCTGAACGCATTGAGCAATTTCAACCAAACTTGGTATACATATGACGTACTATCTAGAAAAGAATACTGTGGGGTAAGACATCATTAGCACCAAAGGGGGAACGGGTGGAAAGGCTTTCCTGGAACAGGACTGGTTCTGACCATAGACTTTGTAACCAAATAAATTCTTCGGGTTTATCATGCCTTATTTACCAACACACTTTAGTTAGAAAATAGTCCTTCGTGGATTTCGTTCTTCTGTGATTACTTCTGGAATTCTGAAGTACTCAGTAATTTACATTTCCTTTTTGGGTGTGTCAGATTTTTTGAATATTGAATTTCTTTATAGTTACATTTCGTAGTGATTGGAAGTTATTACATGCTCTTTGATTTTATGATAGCATTTGGACTGTTTTTCATGATTTCTTGCCATTGTATATTTTTTACCTGTTGACGGTGGGAAGCTTTTGCGAGGCACGCACACACTGAATGCCATTTAAGGCAGAAATATATTCTCATCTGCTCTGAAACCAGAGTTATATAATACCTACCACCGAGAAGTGTTATCATTTTCACTCGCCTATTTTCAGTACAGTGCTTGTTATGCCATTCGTACTGCTCATTCAATTGTATTTGTTATGGTTATTCTGAGTATGTTTTTCATTCTGACCTGTGTAGTTATGCATTTGCTCTACTTAGAGGAACCCTAGGAGAGCTGGCCTGTAATGGAAGGGAGTAGAGTCGTTAGTTCGATGCGTATCAAGTGGTAAACTTATCCTTCTGTTGAGGGATGACCACTGACCTTATTCTGATTTTATGGTGCGAAGCGTTTGTTGAGTCCTTTAAATCTTGGAAAATAGACTGGAAAGTGGCTCGAGGAGACAATAAGTACATAAAGAATGAAGTTCCAAATAGAGAACAGAACTTTGAAAGTATGTTAGAAAAATATAGACAATGTTTCCTGTTGAAATTATAAATCCCAGAATTTTAGGTGTTTCATTGTCATTGCAGCCGAGTCGAAGCGTCAAAGAATGAACTCGAGAATGAGTTTTCTGGGTTTTGAGGTGTTATGAAAGAGGTGGTTTATCTTCAGACTAACACCGTGTTTCTATGTCATATATTTTAATTTTATTTTGATTACCGAGTGTTGTAATTCTTATTTACAGCTTCTTGCATGATTTCTTATTGACATTCACTTACATGAGTAATCCATTTCTTCTTTCATAATGTAAAACTGTTATGCTGTGTATTTACTAACACACTTTAGACAGAAAATAGTCTTTCATGCATTTCGTTCTTCTGTTATTACTTGTTGAATTATGATGTACTCGGTAATTTATGTTTCATTTTTGAGTGTGTCAGATTTATTGAATATTAAACTTCTTTATAATTATATTTCTTTTATGATGGGATCTGGACTGATTTTCATGATTTCTTGCTATTGTATATTCTTTATCTGTTGATTGTGTTCGTTATCCGCATCCCCTGCTATTGATTATTGTTATACTAAAGAATATGAGGATGCAGATGAATGGAAAGATTTGAAATTGGAAGGTACTTCAAGCCTTTAACGTACACATGGTGGTTATGGAGAAGCCAAAGTAATCGAAAGGGATTGGGAAATGAACTACACTCTGTTTATTTTCATCTGTTCATCCGCCTGTGGTGTTTTTGTATGGTAACACTGCGTCCCGGGCTTTAGATAGTTACGCTATTTGTAAGTTTTAGGTAAATAAAAGGATATCTGGGTGTACATTTGCAACTGAAAAGTGTTTTAATAATTTACTGTATGCGAATTACACCGTTAATATTCGAAATATGATATTATTATAATCGTTGAATGTAAGCTGAATGTAACTATCTAAAGCCCGGGACGCAGTGTTACCATACAAAAACACCACAGGCGGATGGACAGATGAAAAAAAAACAGAGTATAGCTGAAGCACAAACCGAAGCACGATAATTGCATCTCGATTTTGGTTCAGTCATTTGATCTGAAGTGAGAGGCAGCAGCTCCTGGAACTTGACTGAGCTCATGGAAGGCGCCACTCAGTGATTCCCAAGCCATCCGCTTACTTAAAACTCCAGTCTCACAGAGAAATGGTGCGTCTGCCTTGACTTTTCTCTATAGTTTTACATACCACGTTATATCACAGTATTACATATTTACCCGAATCAGGACAGATGCAGCTAACATATCTCATATTTTCATATGAAGGCTGATGGGTAGGACCACCAAGCACCCACATCGGAAAACAACGAAGGTCCCAGAACAGAACACCGCCCTGCAGAACTCCGGATGAAATGTGTGTAGGCAGACTAGAAAGATGCTCAAAAACAACTCCATCACAGATCACTTAGATCTCTGAATGCCGTCATAATAAAATCCTCGGACACTTCACTTTTTTCGCTTATATTTAACAGTTTAGTTGTTAACCAAGATGGAGACAGCGCTGAAGTCGATTTGAACCAGTGTGAATGCTTATCCCTTCTCAAGTTTGCCCTTTATGTAACTAGTTAGACTTAAAAGTTTGACTGGTTAGAGTTTAAGCTAAAAGAACATCATGAATACCAAGTTGCATCCTTAGGCACAATGGATATCAAGGAGGTATCTGTATTCAGATAACCTTTCCCCTCCTCGGGGGAATAGTGCCGTAAGTGCACCTCATGCGGTGCACTGTAGGCATTAAGTAGAGTTCTTCGCAGCGTCTGTTCGGCCCTTAACTGCAACCCCTTGCCTTCCTTTTACTGTACCTCCGTACATATTCTCTTTCTTCTTTCTTACTTTCCATGTGTATGTGTGTATGGTTAGATATGGGTATATATATATATATATATATGTATATATATTTATATATATATATATATATATATATCTATATATATAACATATATATTAAACTGCCTTTTTGAAGAGCAGAGGGCAGTGGATAGGTTAGCTTGACCTTTTCTAGCACCGGCCTGAAGAAAACAAAAACAGCCCCAATTAGTCCTGAAAAAAAACAGGAGTAGCCGTCATTAAAAGAAAACTGTATGGATGGTCTTATGCAATAAGATTGCTGTTTTGGTTATGATGAATTGTTGTTAATTTTGTCAGTGGTATATCTAATCATCTCCCCATGAGATCGGGAAATACTAGATTCTCTCTCTCTCTCTCTCTCTCTCTCTCTCTCTCTCTCTCTCTCTCTCTCTCTCAAGAAATTATTATGTTTGATGCGAGAAAGACTGACTCCCCATCGTCCCACTTTCTGCTGGAAACTTAATGTCTTAATCTATTTTCCTTTTAGAGTAACTCTTTTGAGTCCAGAAATAGATTGCTTCTTATGAAAGGAAAACTCATCTTTGACGAGTTGATAAATGTCTCGTATATCTTAACCCAATCTAGATGCTACAAGGAATGTCTCTCTCTCTCTCTCTCTCTCTCTCTCTCTCTCTCTCTCTCTCTCTCTGTCTCGTAAATTTACGATTATATTCGTTAAACAGGTCGTTAAAAGAGCTTTTGCGTAATTATTAGTCCCTTTCGTCCAGCAAGGGCCTCTCTCCCGTTGGAGTATCGACCACAGCGTTAGAAATGCAGTTGACCCCTTTTCTTGTATGAAGCTCAGTGCTACACAGTTTTTTAAAATGTTTTTGGTCATGTTGTGACCAAACTGTTGAATGATCATCCTAATCCTGGAATTAAATCTCTGGGACTTCTGAAATCTGAACTTAGTGCAATCTTTTTTTTTTTTTTTTTTTTTTTTTTTTTTTTTTTTTTTTGTTTTTTTTTTTTTTTTTTTTTTTGAGCTTATTCATATTACTTTCTTATTTGTCTTATTTGTTTCCCGTTATTATTTCTCCTTTTATATTTTCCCTTTGTAGCATATTGTTCGAAACTTATTGCAAGAAAATTTGGCTAACTTACACCCCGGGCTTATATCTACTGCAGTAAATCAGCGAAATCGAAAGCAAAATCCATTCCTCTTAAAGTAAAGAGGATCACTCCTCCTCCCCCAGGCCCCTCCGAAGGGAAATCAGAATTATGTGGGTTCACCCTTTCAGAAGTAAAATCAAAATTTTGGAGGGGTCTTATCTATCTATGAATATCCATCGCTCCGGCGTTTGGGGGAAAAAATATGGTTTGTAAAAAAACGTACCATGTAAACTTATCGTCTAAAATCTCTGCATTTGGACTGGAATATTTCAACATTAGTACCTTTCACCACGGGTATTCACCTGGGTGATTTTTCGGATATGTCATCCACTCTATATTTTATATATATATATATATATATATATATATATATATATATATATATATATATATATATATATATATATATATATATATATATATATATACATATATATATATATATATATATAATATAATATATACTTATATATATATAATGATATATATATATATATATTTACTATATATATAAATAAATATATATATCTATATATATATATATATATATATATATATATATGTATATATATATATCTATATATATATAATAGTAATATATATATATATATATATATATATATATATATATATATATATATATATATATATATATATATATTATATATATATATATATATATATATATATATATATATATATATATATATATATATATATATATATATATATATATATATATATATATATATATATATATATATATATATATATATATATATATAGACTGGTAAAAATGTTCTGTTACAACAGAATTCCATCTAATAAAAGGAGCCCATAAAAACACCAAAATATAGAGAGAAAAGAGAAAAGTACTATATTTCAGAGACTGCTGTCTCCCTCTTCAGGTATATGAATAAGAAAAGTTTACAGAAAAGGTGGTATTTATATCAAGAGATCCATCCACAGGTAAGCCAATTTAGGTCACCCCCGCTGATAATCTTCCTTTAATCTTGTTAAGCGTTGGTTGAATGAAAATCTTGTCGATCACATCTGAATCCCATGCTCCTTTTGAGATGTTCATTACCTGCCTCTCTTTTATTAAGGCTTTCATCATTTGACTCTTGTACCAGCAGTTCCTGCTATAAATTATATGTGACAAATTCCAGTCTATTCTATGGTTATGTTCATTTATATGGTTGAAAATAGCTGAGTTCTGTTGTCCATACCTAACTGACCGTTTGTGTTGTATTAATCTCTGGGGAAGTGATTTTCCTGTAAATCTGATGTAAGATTGGTCACTGTCCAGGCATGGGATCTCATAGACCCCAGTGTCCTTGGGAGATGTCTTTTGTTGGACGTTAATTAGGGATTTGGCCAAGGTGTTTGGATAAGTAAATGCAAAAGGGTTAGATTTTCCAAGGGTCTGAGTCACCGTCTTAGTCCTGTCCAGGTGAGGAATTTTTATTTTATTGATGGGTGTCTCTCTGGTCTTGTCTTTTGGGGGTCGGTAGAAAATTACGTTTGCTTTGTGGATTGCTTTCTCAATTATATGGTCAGGATACTTTAAAGCGAAAGTTGCTTACAAATTAGTTCAAATTCTTTTTCCAGGAAATCTGGGAAACATATTTGTAAGGTTCTTAAGAACAGGTTGCTGGCTACACCTATCTTGATAGCAATGTCGTGATAGCTAAAGTAGTGAATATATGAAAGTGAGAACGTTGGTTTTCTGTATAAGGTAAATTTGTATTCTGTCGTGTCTCTGATTATTAAAATATCAAGAAAAGGAATTTTGTTGCCTGTTTCCCATTCAACTTTAAATTTGATGCTGGGCACTAATGTGTTTAATTTTGAAAGGAATTCATTAAAATTGCCCCACCTATTATCCCAAAATGTTAGAATACCATCTACATATCTGATCCACAGCATGTTTTTGGGTTTTATTGCATTTATTACTGTAGTTTCTAAGTATTCCATGTACAGATTGGCTAAAACAGGTCTCAAAGGACTACTCATACTACACCCGAATTTTTGCTTATAGAATGATTCCCCGAGTGAAAATACGTTATTAGATGCACATAATTCAACTAACTTTATTATTTTGTCAAGCGCCAATGGGAAATGATCTGAATAGGGGGATAATTTTTCCCTCAAAAACTGAAGAACGTCCTGTACTGTTACTTTTGATAATAGGGAATCTACGTCAAGGCTTAAAAGTTTTATGTTGTGAAGTGGTATATGTGCTTCTCTGAATTTGGGACAAAAATCTTCCGAATGTTTAATGTGACTGGGAGAAAAAGGGGAAAGGAGGCCAGCTAACCATTTAGAAATTTTGTAATTGAAAGCTCCGGCACATGAAACGATGGGTCTGAATGGAAGATTGTCTTTGTGAGTTTTGGGAAGGCCATAAAAGTAGGGGAGTTTAGGATTAATTACTTTAAATTTCTCTAATAGTCCAATACTCTTTTTGTCTTGGCCAATTAATCTTACTTTCCGAAAAAATTCTGTGGGAACGTTTTGGAGGGGATTTTTCGTCAGTTTGTCTTAAGTGTTTGTGTCGCTAAGGAGTTGGTTGATTTTGTCGAGGTAGAAGTCTTTGTTCATTATTACGATTTTGCCGTCTTTGTCTGATCTACTTATTATAACATCTAACTTTTTATCGAGCTGATGGCTATCATAAATCTACGGGGAACAGGATATTTCTTATTTCGGTCAGTTAAAGCATTTAGTAGCACTCCTTTTAAACATATCTCTTCCCGGCTGTAGTTTCTGTCGGACATGAATTTATCAAAAGCCGCTATGAAGTCTAGGTTGTTTTTGCGGTCTGGCATAAGGGCAAAGGATAAGCCTAGATTCAAAACTAAATGTTGATTTATAGTAAGGGGAGTGTTGGATAAGTTTAAAACTTTGTCTTGTTGCTCAAGATTATTCCATGCGCTATTGTTTATCAAGTTATTTAACTTGTGTAAAAGTCTGTTGGAATGAGTCACGCTATTATAGGCAGCAATGTCGGAACAGAATGAAATCAGATACCTGTATATATGGTCCGTAGTGAGGAGGCGAAGATTAGACTGAGTCTAATATATATATATATATATATATATATATATATATATATATATATATATAATATATATATATATATATATATATATATATATTGCTACGAGCGTCCATTTAGACTATTTCTTTTTCTCGACCAAACTTGAAAATTTAAAGAAATAGTTGAGGGAGTAGAGTAAGGAAATTTGAATAGAAGGAAAAGTGAAAGAACTATATTAACATGTCAGGGTCCAGTACAGTTGACCCCTTTCCTTATTTTGACATTTTAGAAAGCTGTGCGAATATTTTTTACTTAGCTTCTTCTCCTTTAGTCCCTTAACAATGAAACGAAGATGGAAAGTGTCTTAATGTTACTTTAACGACGTTTCAGACACAATTTATGACCTTTCATCCCCTTGTCAGGTTTAGCTACCACCCTGATGCCATATCCCAAAAAGGGTCACCTGCACTTCAGTGACCAGAGTGCCTTTTTCATAGTAGTCCTTTGTACTACAGTCCCACATTTAATTTGACAGAAGTCATTAGCAAGTAGTTGCCCTCCAAGTCGTGAAAATTCCCACATCTCCTGTGAAGTCTGACTGTCCAGTCCTAGTCCTTCTGCCTGACCTCTCTTGCCTTCGCCACTGTTGTCAGAACCATTCCACGTCTGACTCTGCCTGCTTGCACCTCCATTACTGATGCCTGACCCGATTCCTCTCGACCCAAGCTAGCCCTATCATACTCTGTCTTCCATCCTTCCTCTGCCAGTGTTCAGTGACCCTTTTCAGGTAGTAGCAAGGATTAGCAGTGAAGATGAAAGGACCTTAGGAGAATCAGTCCAGTCTGAATCAGATGCTATCAGACTCTCCACAGCTGGGTATAGATAAGGCTTGACCTGGCCTACTAATTTGCACATCGCCCTAGACTCAGTGGTAGTATGGCCTGCATCAGGCCCGACAACTCAGCCCACCTGTGTCTTGATGCTGAATCAGGGTAGCTTCCTATACCCCTGCACTACCTGCAGATTGAACTATGCCTAGACATCCGCCCTGACAGCCTGTCTGTACTCTTGTCCTCGAAGTCCCTTTAGGACTCCACATAAGAGAAGTGTCATCTGTCGATTACTTGGTGAAGTCCTGCAAGTGACCTGCATCCTTCCGTAGATGCCCTGGCTCTGACTACATCTGTCTCGTCCATGGACACCAAGGTAACTGAAATTGGAAATTGGTCTGTCGGCCCATCACCTGCTGTTCCTCGCACTCGCCCCCTTTTTCAACTGTTTTTCTCATATTCCCATTCCTAGTATTCCCATCTCTGTCAGAGACCCATACGAGTTTAACTGTGAATTTCCTGTCATATAAGTGATATTAGTACGCACTACTTTGCTTCTAGTAATTCTCATTGCATTAATGCAATCGATCATTTCTTATAACTCTCACTTCACTTGTAGCATCTTATGTAAGATTACCTCCATTGGTGTTTGTATTTCAACTCTGACTGCTTTGGAGATTCATGTGGACTGCCCCGTTGTGTGCCTCCTGTAGATGAACAGTGCCACTCAACCTGTCCTGCCAGTGCCAATTTTGGGTCATTTTCCCGGGATTCCAGCGGAGTTCATGCTTGCTTACCGTGCTCCACTGCTTGGTGCTAATGTTGCTAGTTTAATTTCTTGATCCATATCTCGTGCACCTGCGAGATCCTGTAGGGCAAGTGATTCTGCTTGCACTTTGGTGGCACCTTTGTTTTGCTATTATGAATATTAGTGTTAACGTCATGAGTGCTACGGAGCCAGACATAGCTCCTGTAATTTATATCTTCTGATTACCTGGTAGAAATTATATTATTTTGATGGAAAATGACATTTACATTAAATCCTTTTGAAAAGTAATTTAGGTCTTTCTATTAATTTTTTTTTCGGTTCATAGCTTATGTGATCACCAGTCAGTATAGGCATGTTCTCACAAGGTAAATTTTGAGAGGAGTCAAGATGTTGGATTTCTCATATTCTAACTGTGTGTGGTGTGTGTGTATGTACACATACAGATACTTTAAGAGCTGCAAAACCTTTATCCCCGCCAAGAAAAAAAATCCCTACTTTGCTATACTTTCCATAACCATTCACTTGTAGCCCACAACCCTAACTTATGAATAACTTTAAAACTGTAAAATTCTTGTCAAGAATAAAAACAAGAAAAAAAAACAAGAGGTAATACTATATAAAGCACGCAGGTTGAGAATACAAAAGTAGTTTGTGGACTGTAGTTAACTGGAAAGTTATCCACGTTTTCTATGCAGGTTGGCATTTCAAGTAAAATATTCTTCTAAAAAGATAAATTACCCATTAGATAATTATGTTTGGTGAGTAGTTTCTTAATTGTAATTTCGCTTGTGTAAGGATTAGTGGCATTATGGATGTTCCTGTTCTGGCTTGCTCTTAAAAGATTCTAATGCTTAGAGATCTCCTAACAAGCATGCTTACACACATGTACCCACAAACATTTTATAATATATATATATATATAATATATATATATATATATATATATATATATGTGTGTGTGTGTGTGTGTGTGTGTGTGTGTGTGTATGTGTGTGTGTGTGTGTGTGTATAAAATCGACTGTTAGGGTCAGAATTTAATCAGAAAATTGAAACGATTAGATTTTGATGAGTAATTTCCTTCCCCGAACTTTTACTCATGTGCGAAAAATTGCGATTTTTCTTAGGGTCTTTGATGTGGCCTCTTGAAAGTCCTTGGCGTCCCTTACGCAACGTCCTTTGATTTGGTCTCTCTGCCGACTTCATTATCGCCTCCGCTGATGGAATTGATCATCATCAGTCGGGATGTTGTTTAACATGAATAGAAATCTATTGGGGCACTCCGCTTCCAGGACAAATTCGCTCGCCAGGAATCATATTTTCCCGATTCGATATTCTTTTTTGGGTCTAGTTTAACCTCTGTTTTCTTCTTTATATTAATATTGTCGCACATTTTATCGTTTTAGCGTTATGGTTCTATATATATATATATATATATATATATATATATATATATATATATATATTGTCACAAACGTCACCTTCTGTGCTTGTTTATGCTTTTCCATAAACATGAAACAAGGAGTAAGATAAAGAAAAACTGAATAAGTAAAGCAGTGTTCAGAAATCACACCCCCTTATGTTTCATAAGCATTCCCTTTGGTCATAGTATTTGTCCCACGATCAATTCAGTAGCAAGTAATTAAGACATACATCCCAACAGTCAATTTAAGATTTCCCCACGAGCTCAAGTAGGGAGTCGTGTAGGAAGTCCTTTCACGTTCACACCCTAACGCCTTTGACAAGCATTCCGAGGTCATTCATGGAATTCGCTGAGGAGCGTTTCACACCTTCCTTTGCCCGCCTATGCTCCACCTCTCCACTATCTGACCCGAACTACTCATGGTACTCCGCCCCCTTTCACTCCTGCCTTTCAGGTGTTAAATGACTTACCTATTGTTCGCCACTTCTCTCAAACCTTTGTGTTGGCCGCCTATAAGTTCCTTTCCAGCTACTTGCCAGGATTTGCATCCTTGAAGAAAGATGAGACAATAGGTCAGCCATCTGTGATCAAAAGAAGAAAACAAGAAAATATTGGTCATCTCTTGGTATATACAGTATATATATAGAGGTGGTGACGTCTCACCCACCAGAGGTTAGAGGCTTAATGCCAGGGGTTAAAAGCAAGAGGTTAGACGCTGGACGTTTTGATGAAAGGACATGCTCGACTTGGTGTAAGCAGTAAGACTATCTGCTGGTGTTAATCCGTCAGAATGAGAGATCGCTAGCCAGCTGATGATGAAGGACTTTGTGAGAGTCTGCTCTAGATGTCCCAGTGATGCTGTCCCTAGGAACGATGGGTTTCATCTGCAACCACACTAGACCTCCGCTCTGAAGATCCTGTAGCCCTGAAGTGCCCTTCTCCTGTCATATTCTTCCTTGGTTTGGACCAATTGCAACGACGCTTCCATTGATGATCCCTGCAACTGGTAGATTGGCTCTATTCTACACACGTCTCCTCCACGGACACGGGTGCAGTGAATGGAAGTTGTAGTTTGGTCTTGCCATTACTTTTACTTATTTCTCTTCTGTTCTCCAAAACCCATATCTTTGCATTCTCCGTCAGAGATTTTAGTGATTTTCACCTTTGGTGCATTTGATCTCTTAAAGGTGTTAAAACACCAGTGTTAATGTAGAAGTAATATGTTTCTTAATGTTAAATATCAGAAGTGAATCATTTACAATTTCTTGCTTAAGAATTCAGTTTTGCTTGTTGAATTCCATTGTTCCTTCACTCATAATTCCCTCATGTGTTACAACGCTCCACTACATTACAATTACGATTTGCAAGAGCCCATTGTGTGTACCACCTGTAGGTCAACAGTGCCACCCCTTTGCCATTGCCAGTTCCATATCTAGTGTGAAGAGTATTCTACATTAATTTTTTTTTCCTGACACCAATCCCTTGCAGTCATCCTATTCAAACTTTTACAGATGAGTTTCACCCAGTGAGGTCTATGTACGTATCTGCAGTGTTGGAGCACATTGTGAGATTGTCACTTGTACAGTAATTTTTCAGAGCCACGGGGCTCTGTTGTTAGCTCCTGTATATTTTCTTCTGATCCCCTTAAGTGAATTATATGTTTTGAGTGGACACTAAGTTTCCCTTGGATCTGAATTTTATAGTTGAACTCCATTGTAATCACTAAAGTACCACTTTTCTGATCACTGTTGCGTGGCCACCCTTAAGTCAGAGTCCCGTTGACAAGTTAAGTTTGGAGCCACCTGTCCACCTCCTAGCCACGCCTGTGACAATATGCATATAGTTATATATATATATATATATATATATATATATATATATATATATATATACATATATATATATATATATATATATATATTATATATATATATATATATATATATTATATTCATCGTAACTTCCATACACCTTTTCAGGAATCTTCAGTAGCACTTCGACCACACTTTCCAGCCAACATTTTCAGTGCCTCCCTTTCTTTCCCTTCCCCAACTCTTGATCATTGTACGTCCTTTTGCCTTACGCTATATCTCCCATTATCACATCTGGTCTTGCCCAGCAGTCACGCAAAGCTCCTTCGAGTCCTGACACGTTCTCCTTTTACTTCTAGTTTAACTAAGTGCCAATGCATCCTGCTTCCCCTTAAATACGTATACTATCATACAGTTGCAGCACATCGACATTGAAAACTAGGGGACCGAATAAATGTTAGTCCGTATGCTTGCATAAGTTAGTCTGTCTAATTATTTATTCTTACCCCTGAACAATTCTTACAAATTTCCTCTCTCTCTCTCTCTCTCTCTCTCTCTCTCTCTCTCTCTCTCTCTCTCTCTCTCTCTCTCTCTCTCTCTGCCTCATTGCAAGATAATTTTCATTCCGTCCACGCGATCCAATATACACCAATGTTATCGAGGGGCATCTAAAACTAAACGCTGTAGAGGCGTAACTTGGCAAAAATGGTGGAAAATGAGCAGGAACACCCGTTAGGTCGAGATGGAGGAATAGTTTTAAGAAGGTTTAGCATTTCCCGATGGAAGAGAAAATAAAAAGAGACCGTGAATCAGAATTTCAGTTTGATATAAGAAAACTACGCATCGGCAGACCCGAAGTATAGGAAATATTCCCTGATTTTGTCAGAGCTGAAACCAAAAGAAAACCACATAGCCGGTGGTGCTGAGAAACAGCTCTGTAATTGGCTTAATCAGTGATCTTTCAACCATTATCTGCGTAAAAGAGAGAGAGAAAAAAACACACACGTAAAAGATGAAAAAAAAGTCTGAGGAGCAATTAAGAATAATGCTAGTCTACAAGAGGAAAAAAAAAAAAAAAGGATGTTTCGTCTCATTTTTCGTTTGTGGGTAGAGCTCTTATTCTATAGGGTTATTTCTACGGGAGATTTAATTATGTATGTTTCATGTATAATACTTCACATTCATTTTCACCTCCTGGACTCTTAAGAATTGTGTTGCTATAGTTTGAAGAGGTCATAAGGAGCGATCCCTCCTGGATTTTATTATTTTGATATTAGCCGCTAGTTTGTTTAAAACTCTTTGTGTTTTGAAATATACTGCTGTATTATTATTCACATAATTGACAGACAGTTTACAAAATGAAACTTTCTTGAAAAGAGAGTGAGGGTTCGGGGTGGGGCAGGAGGGGGTGGGGGGGCGGGGGGGGGGGGGAGGGTAGCAAGATGCCAAAAGGTTAACAGTCTTTTATGGGAGCAGACGATTTTCTTTAATGTATTTCTCCCATAATTTCACACCATCATATCAAGGGCTCTCCTGAGGTCAAATGAACAGAGAGAGAGAGAGAGAGAGAGAGAGAGAGAGAGAGAGAGAGAGAGAGAGAGAGAAAAGAGAGAGCAATTGACCCTAAGGCCAAAGGGAAAAAGAATATCGATGAGAATAACATCAAATGATTTATTGAGATGGCGTTTTCTGATTAAGAGCTTCCCTTATTGTACAGAATACCAAAATGAAATGGTTTTTAGATTACCTTAACAAATAAGAACATACCTTATCAAAGAAGAATAGACGACCAGATTAGTTCTCATGGTTCTCGTAACGGAGGATAGTCCATGGGATAAGTTCTTATATCCTATTATTCGAGAAACTAGCTAATTAAATTAATTCTTGAGTTTTGTCTTACACAGAGTAGTCCAGGGAACTCCTCCTGAGGATATGTCCCATTAGACTGATTTGCGTAGAGTGGCCAGAAACTGATTCTAAGGTCTTGTTTTACACAAAGTGTCCCGCAGGGAATGGCCCAGGGGACTGAATCTGAGGTATTGTTTTACACAGAATGGCACCGTAACTGATTCTGAGGTAATGTTTTACATGGTAGCCTAGAGTGGC
>NC_087221.1:14839438-14859438 GCF_015104395.2 Macrobrachium nipponense | reverse complement strand
TTCATTTCTCTTAATGGAAATACCTGGCTATGTACCATCTGTCGTTTTTCTTTATTTCGATCAAATTTGCAATTTTTTTCTTATTTTCACATCCTTCTCTCTTTCAAATATTCTCCGGTGACGTACGTTTGGATTTTTTTTTTTTTTTTTTTTTGCTTTTGTTTATGCAGCACATTTGCCAATTATCCCTGTGTCAAAACAGAATCACAGTAAATGGATAATAGTGCTCAAAGAGCGTGTAGTTCCGCCAGTGTCAGACCCCAGGGAACATAATTGACCTGAAGCGGTGAATTGTCGGTAACCAATCGAAATCTTACAGGTCAACAAGAGAATTTGGAGACTGCAACTCTGCTAAGGCTGAGTTCTCCACATCCTGAATAGTCGGCCTCTGGTCACATATTTCCCCTTGGGTAGTTACTGGCGCATTATGCGGCACACTGTAAGCATTACTAGATTGTGCTTGCAGCGCCCCTTCGACCCCTAGCTGCACCCACACTTCTTTAGCCCTTTACTTTACGTCTATTCCTGCTTCCTTGCTGCCCACCTTATCTATCTTTTACCTCTTAGTGCATCCGTGAGGTTTTCTACCAATTTCTCCACAAGATCGTTGTACTTATCTCATCTGTTTTCTGGATCACATAGCTTTGTTGTCCAACTACGTCAGCTCTCTCTTTCCACGCTGAATGGCTGAGAGAGGCCCAGTGCTTGGCCTTTTTGCCACATCCTCATGGCTCACTCCTGCCTTCTCGTAAAATTTATGCAGTCCTACCAGTAAAAGGAACAGACAAACCACACCAGAAACAAAATATCCTTGGCGAAGGTCATAATGAAAAAAAAATACTAACGTTAATTGCATCCAGAAATAAACAGCAACGTCATTCATACGTTGCTGAAGTATATTTACTTTGGAATGAATTCTCGTTGACATAACTTTAATTCGTGATTAAATAAAGAGCAAAAGGAAAAATAGTCGTTCTCCTTCCTGAAAAAAAAAATGCAGAGGTATATATACACCAATTCCACAACGCAAAAATAGCAAAATACACTCTACTTACGTCCGGAAATATTATTTGTATTTCCCTCCAGAATCCTGCTCAGCTAATGCGGAGATGCAATTATTACTGCCATTACATTATGTCATTAATTTTTGCATCCAGCAATGATAAAGAAATTTGCAACCTTTTTTAAAAGAAGAAGAAGTCAGGCCAACTCATCTCTTCCGTGGCCATTCTCATTTTCCTCAGAGAAGAGCAAAATGGGGTATACTTCGGGTTGGGGGCTGTGTGCGTGGGTGGGGTGGGTGGTTGGAGGGGGCGGGGGGTGGGGGGTGGTCGCATGGTCATCTGCAGCTTATGCTCTTAAAGGGATGCTTTCTTGACATGATCCTCCTGCCTAGTAGGAATATCGCTGGATTAGGTTTGTAAAACTACAGCCCGTGTTGGATTTCTGTGATGTAAAGCAATGGTGAAATGAAAATGGATTGGTATTTTGGATAATACGTTTTCAGTACAGATACGTATCTGTCTTTTTTTTTTTATCATCATCATATTATTATCCTTGTTAGTAGTATATAGTGATGCTAGTAGTGATGTTGGTGGTGACAGCGTTATACCTCTTCTCTCCTTCCTAGGACGCTCTCTTCATTCTATATTTTTTTCTTTAATTTATTTATTTATTTTTTTTCTTTGTATCTTCGTCGTCCGCCTCCTCCTTTTCCTTCTTTTTTCACGTCTCCTCCTTCCCCTTTTCTCATTCTCAACCCGCTTCCCTCTGACCTTCCTTGGAGCTATTTGTAAAGAAACCTTCCGTCTTAATTTTGGGAATATTGCTGTGGTCGTCACTGTCCCTCTTGTGAAGAGAACTTAAGAGGGTGGATGTGGGCGGATGGGCGGCAGGACTGGTGGTGGCGGCGGCGAGACAGTACAGTAGCCTGAGGTGTGGGAGGAGGGTGGTCTCTTCAGGACACTGCCTGGTGGTAGGGGGATGGTGGAGGTAGGGATGCCGTGTAAAAAGAGAGAGAGAGAGAGAGAGAGAGAGAGAGAGATAAACGTGGACGTATGTGGGGGATGGGGGTTGGGGATATGGGCTGGCTTTTGTCCAAAGGCAATCGGCAATAGCCCCCAGTAATAGGCAAGATTTCCACAAAGTTGGGAGTATCAATGCTTTTTAGTAGTTTCGGGGTTTTCATAAAAGCTGACTTTGCCCGACAGAAAGAAAAAAACAAAAATTGCAAGATCTAAAAGTTAATTCAGGGAGTTGCATTGTTCTCGAATTCCTGTGTAGACTCGCCGATTCCGCAGGTACAGAAAATCGGGGAACCAGAGGAAGGGAAAGGACATGATAACTTATTCATTCTTCCACGTAGTTTTCCAGTGTAAAGTAGACCGGATCGGTCAACAGATCGAAAACTCTTGAATTAAAGAAGGATATTGAAGTATTCTCTTTCCAGGATAACAAGCTGTGGGTGAAATTGAAGCTGGATGTTCGTATGTGTGTAGTCGTTTCTTCTCGGGTATCATAGTGAAGGTACAAGCACTGTAAAACAGATAATTGGCCGTTTTAATCTGAGTCAACTAAAATAATAAAATACATAAAAGAGTAAAAGTCAGCGTGCGAAAAAAATTCATAAACAACACAAAATACATCCATCCAGAAATTACGACGCTCCTCCTGAATTAGCGCCAACTAACATAACGTATCTCGTCTGCAATGCAAGCAAATAAACATGATGTCCTTTGGGCCCTGTTCTCTGTTTTCAGTCAGTAGGCAATGGATGATGTTAGCCCCTGCTGCTCATTACAGATATTTAATCCTAATATATTACTATATATATATATATATATATATATAGTATATATGTGTAGTGGTGTGTGTGTGTGTGTGTGTGTGTGTGTGTGTGTGTGTGTGTGTGTGTGTAGGGTGTGGGTATATATATATATATATATATTATATATATATTTATATATGTGTATGTGCGTGTGTTTGGGTATGTATATGTGTATATATATATATATATATATATATATATATATAATATATATATATATGTATATGTGTGTGTTTGGGTATAGATATATATAAATAGTATAGTAAATATATATATATATACATATATATATATATATATATATATAATATATATCATTTTAGCCACAAATATCACTAAATATCGAATTTCCTATTCATATATATGAAGTTAGTCACCTATGATTGTGACAGTTTTTATACTCTATACCAAGACACAAATGTCACTTAATATCGAATTTCCCATACCTTGGGAATGAATATCTTTCACCTGAAGGGAAATATAACAACAAATATATAAGTTTTCCCGGCAGGTTATTTTGTCTAGATGCAGTGAAAATCACTCGATTTGGCCATCCTGATAGGGTAAGATGCACTGATTAGTCATAATTCCTCATAGGAGTAGGTTATTCCCAAGGTGTAGGAAATATGACTAAATGTTAACTTATAGTACACGCACACTGTTTAATACACACTTTCTCCGCATAAAGATATCCTTGAAGAAATGTACTGTGTAATAAGTGAACTGTATAAGTAAAAATAAATATATAATTGTGATAACTAACCTTAACTAGGGAACTGTATGCCAGGAGAAATATTGCGCATAATTAGTAAAATGTTAAGTATCTCTTAGTTTAACCAGACCACTGAGCTGATTAACAACTCTCCTAAGGCTGGCCCGAAGGATTAGATATTTTTACTTGGCTAGGAACAAATCGGTCACTTAGCAACGGGACATACAGCTTATTGTGTGATCCGAACCACATTATATCGACGAATGAATTCCTATCATCAGAAATAAACTCCTCTGATTCCGCGTTGGCGGAGCCGAGGATCGATCTTCCGACCACCGGATTGGTAGCCGAGCGCGAAAACTACTCGTCCAACGACGAACTATAGTTAGGAATGGCTGGAGCCGATCCTTAGTAAGTCAGTTTGAAAGGTATAAGTAATTAAAATGGAAGCAATCGTCTACTTTTATTCCACAATTTGGTACAAGACCAGCGATGATTTTTAATGCCGCCGCTGTTCACAGACGAATAATGACATTCCTTCGATATCGTCCCAAATTTCGTTTCCGAAAGACGGCTGCTTCTGGAGATGTAATCCCGTATCATGAAATTTAATTTCCCGACCATTTGCTTCATTCGGCGTCCACTGCAATGGTCGTGTGACATGAGTATGATGAGAGGTCCCAGGAATTTTTAGGAAATCAAATTATATGTTCATAGGACGATATTTGAGCGTTGCTTTGTGATTTGTGATGGCGTTCGCATTGGTTGTTTACCCTGAAATTGGAAATGCTATATTTCATGCATTTATTTATTAATATTCTTTATTAGTGTGTTGTTTTTCCTTCCTCTTTGTTGCCAGACATTTGGTCAAATTTCATAAATCGTAAAAGCCATATGATTTTGAATTTTCCTTTTCCTGTTCACCCAGTTAGCGAGCTAGCCAAAGGAGCAAAAGCAATTTAGTAGTTGCTTCTAACTACGAACAAATAAATAGCTTTAACTGTAGCACCTGTGACCATGCTCGGGCTACATCAAGGTTGTCATGGCATCCCTCCTCTTCTGTCAGCATAGTTTTGGGACAAAACAGCTCCTCCCAGAATTATTCCATCGCAATGGCAATCCGATTCTTAAGGTGAATAAAGGGAATGCGGATCTTTCCGAGATAATGATTTCCAAGGGTTTTCGATGGTCGTCGTCTAAGACTAATATTTCTTGGGGGTCAGTCTTTTGTTTATGCTGTTACGGTAATCGCCAACGGGCTTGTACTAAACGCGCAGCAACAGTGGATAGGCTACATACCAGGTTAAAACGGGAAGGGGGGTTGGAGTTCACTATCTACGAAATATCCGGAAATGTTTTTTTGGTGCCTCCTCACGACAGTCAAACATACCGTAAACACACGTCAGTAACCCATCGCACAAGATCATAAACAGGCCAGGTATAGCGCTTCATATGTATTGGCCAGATGTTCGTTCTCCACTTACGGCGTCGGCTTACTCTCAACTTGTCTGCGATATTAGAAAAGACAAGTTGCCACCGTGTTTTTATGTATTTTTTTTCCGTAGCGTGAAATTCTCTCATTCTGTCATACGTACGTCCTTTCAGCAGAGCTCAGTCTGTCACAAATTCACAATAAGCTGATTAAGTTGGCTGACCTCGACAAGCCCCTCACTTGGAGGTCCGAAGCAAACGTAGTGTATGATATATAAACTTGAGACTGAATTCATATAAATTGAGCTAAGGCTGAACCGTCTTGAGGTAACTGGGGCTGTTCAGATTTGCCTGCGAGAGCAGCAGCCAATTAACGTGTAAATCGAAGTCAAAACTTTTCATTTCGTGGAGATTTCCTTTGCCCAAGGACGGCTGCTGCTTTCGATCAACTTTTAGCAGGAAGGTGTTTGCCTCGCGCCCTTCAGAGGAAAGCATAATGATCTGTAATTGCTTGACAGCCGTGATAACCCATTGCCATGGCGTCTTCAGAAAAAAAATTTTTTCGTAGAGTGGAAAGGCTTCCTTTGCCTTTGCTTTCATCTTATTCAGTCAATCCTGTAAAAACCATTCCTCTTACATTTTCGGTGAAAGTGGGTCAACTATGAAATTGTAAAAAAAAAAAAAAAAAAAAAAAAAAATAACAGGAAATTGACGGAAGTTAATAGATTTTGAAAATGTTAAGAGGCACAAGAATTTTTGGACAGGGTAAGAAGTATGGTTCTTATTAAGATGAGAGAGAGAGAGAGAGAGAGATGAGAGAGAGAGAGAGAGAGAGAGAGAGAGAGAGAGAGAGAGTTTATCTTTAAAAGCCCCCATAGTGGGTAGTGCCGTCAGTGCACCTCGCTCGGTGCACTATAGGCATATTTAAGGTCCTTTTCAATCCTTTTACTATACCCCTGTTCATATTATCTTTCTTCCATCTTACTTTCCACCCTTCTCCTAACAGTTACTTAATGATGCAATTGCGAGGTTTTCCTCCTGTTACACCTTTCAGACTCTCTATGTCCCTTCCAGCTCTGAATGACCTCATGGGTCCTAGCTCTTGCCTTTAGACTAAAGTTTTTATTCCATTCTATTATATATATCTTTGAAAGCTTTCATATATAATTGCCAAAGCACAGTCAAATTTTCTCTTTAGCCATCAGGTGAAAACTTCGGAAATGCAATATATATATATATATATATCTATATATATATATATATATAGATATATATATATATATATATTAGATAGATAGATAGATAGATAATTTCATATAATTTCAAATCACATACAAGCGTGAGCGAGTGTAAACACTTTAGACTGAAAAATACTTTTGGTTTCGAAATAGGTAAAATGGAGGTTTTTGTAAGGCTTGATAATCTCGAATGTGAATGCGGAATTGCAATATATTGCCATTAGTTTGCAATGGAAGGAAATTGCTGGCTCTCAAAACTGTCATTTCTGAAATCCTCCAATTTGCGATCTGAGCACCGAGTATTTTGTTTTCTTCCTCTGCTCCTGAGCAGAAAAAACATTCGACCCATCCGCTGGCAACATTTAGCCTTATGGAATGTCAGTCGGTCTTCTTGCCCAGTTTGTCGTGAATTTCCATTGCCCAATTTGAAGCGTCATGGAAAAGCTCTACCTGCTGTGTTTTACTTTTTTCAGATAGACAATGGAAAATTCATCTCTCCTAGGATGTTATTTCCCGATGGAGAGCGCAAGAATGTAAAACAATGTTAGGAACATTTTCCTCTGTATATTTCCACTATCTCGGCTACATGAAGGCAACGTTGAGTACCAAAGAAAGTTCTCTTTGATCTTTTGACGTGGACTTGGTGTGTTTCCTTATTGTTTCTTCTCTTGCGGAGTATAAATATATCTCCTAGAGGGGAAAGGAAGACGCGAATCTTTTCAGCATACATTAGTTGTGAGAAAGAATTTTACACGGAACCAACCTCTGCATAACCGTCTCTTTTATCATCATCTCAGCATCTTGCAAGCGACCAGCGCTGTAGTCCATTGTGTGACGTCGGAGTAAGCCGCTCAGAAACAGAACTAATCGAGTGTAGGATAAGTTTATGAGAGGGTCTGGCTCGCAGCCCAGTACTGGTTCGTCCTCGTTATTCCTTTTTCGTCGTCAGTAAACTGTTGAATTGGATCGAGCTAAAATCTTGACTTGCATTTGTCTAACAGTGCTGTGACCATCCATATACATACATGACTTGATCACGCTATATTATTACAGGGTTCGTATTGTATTAAGTATAAGTTTTTCACTGAAGTCCTGATTTCTCCTCGGTCCGCTGGTTCGAATCCACGAGAGGACGAACTTATTATCAACTGAAAACTTCCCCTCCGGTTAACATATATGAAAATATATCAATTTAGAGGTAGAGTGAATTGGATATTAAAGGACATTTGTAGCTTAATGCATGCATATGAATTACGATGATGTGTTAAAATTCATTATATATATATATATATATATATATATATATATATATATATATATATAATATATATACATACATACATACATACATACATACATACATACATACATACGTATATTCGTATATATTCATATAATTTATTCATTTCTGATAGTCTTTTAGTGACTCGACACATAAATCTGAACATCTTCATCTCTGACACATCCATATATATATATATATATATATATATATATATATATATTATATATATATATGCATATATACGTACATACATGCATACTTACACATACATACATACATACATACAGTGACGACAGGATGGGCATGAAAATACCGCTGGAGGAAAAGTATGGAAGCATCATCAAATTATTTATTATAAAAAATGGTTTTATGATATTTATCTCTTCACTGTTTTCAATAATTTATGGCAGTGAATAGCCGTGTTGGATATTCCGAGGATTGATTCAGATGATGGACAAATTGCATTTTGGGTAATTGAGTTGTTTGTATGCTTTTTACGAGGAGCCCGTTGAAATTGTCAGGTCATTCAAACAGATAACGTTTTATTTATAGAAATACATTTGTTTGTTTCAGGACCATATTCCTGCTGGCCTGACACTGAATATAGGATGGTTCGAAGTTATTACTCAATTCAGCAGAAAATAGATCGACAACCAGTTGTTTAGATTGCATCGTGTCTATTCAGTTGGTAGTCTTTAACATAATCCCAATTTTACTTCTCTTTATTAAGACATCAATAAAGTTCTGTCAACTATCCACACCAGGGGTGGCCAAAGAGTCGATCGCGGCCACTTGTTTAGTCGATCGCCGTTCCCCCACAATCCTATATAAACAAACCCATGTTTTATCGTTCTATGGCGCTATTTGAATTTTATCCCACGTAATAATATGTGAGTATGTAGTATGGTAGATAGTAAAAGAGCTTCTGTCTTTAGAGTAGATCTCTGAGTCCATAAGTCTAGCCACCCGTGATCTACTCGGTCCTCGAACCTCTCTTGCAACCAATCACCCTTCCTCGCCTCCTCTCTCCTGTGCAGTCCTGTTGTTATTTTTGGAAAGTTGACCCTCTCCCCCGGCGGGAGACATTGGCTGCTTTCGTGACAATTCATTTAAATTCTTGGAGGACTCATTGCCAAGACTTCGCTCGTTAAGGGAAGGTCTGAACGTAGCCTACTTTCCTATAGTATAGTTAGAAGAAGATCTTTTCAAGCACGGACTCACTCGCTACGACGGACACGTCATTGTTGACGATACTTCAGATCTCGCTGTATTATTAAAATGTCTCAATCGTTCACGCGACGCAATCTCTGGCGAAACTGCAGTCCTTAATAAGAGCGAGAAGATTCGGCGGAGCTTAGGATTAATTTTTTCTTCTTTTATTTATGTCGTCATTGCGGCGTAAGAAGAGATTAGATAGAGCGCTACACAACTTGACAAAAACTTCGACAACAGTTTATCCGGTTTTTTTTTTTTTTTCTTCTTTCTTTAATCGAGCTTAACAAGAGCTCTTCTCTAAGGGAGTATTTTTAGCATCGTATGAAAAGACGGGCGTTGTTTCTCCCCGATAAGAGCGGCTAAAACTTCTCAGAGCGGCATTTTCATTGTACCACTCTGGGAACGTGTACCTGCCATCCTTTTTACTTTCCTGTGACCGGATTACTAATCTCATTTTGAGCTGGGAGGAACTGGTAAGACTTTTCGATGACAGTATTGCATTAATGTTGCTGTCATTATTGTTGTTGTTGGTGGTGGTGGAGTTGTTATCCTTGTTCTTGTTGATGTTTTAAGTTTACGTAATGTAATGGATAAGGAAATGAAGGCCGCCTCAGTGACGTGGCCGGTATGGTCTTGGCCTGCTACCTCAGTGGACGTGAGTTCGATTCTCGGGCATTCCACTGATGGGTTCGAGATGTGTATTTCTAGTGATAGAAGTTCACTCTAGACGTGGTTTGGAAGTCACGTAAAGCCGTTGGTCCCGTTGCTGAATAACCACTGGTTCCATGCAACGTAAAATCACCAAACAAACGATAAGGAAATGAAAGGGGAGACGAATGCTTTATCACTTTGTTCTTCCAGTGATTGACTCTTGTATAATTTACGCGGCAATGCTCGCCTCCTCTTCGGGAGTCAGTCACCATAAGAAATGCTAGTTTTCAGACCCCAAGAGAGTCCATTCTTCCTCACCACGAAACAAATAAGCATCGCGTGTAGTGGAATGACACCGTAAGCTCAACTTCGTAATGGAATGAAAACGTACAGCACAGGAGGGGACGAGGCTTCCATCCATTTCATATATTATTTCATCCTCCTGATCACGTAGTATAAATTTTTCACCCATAATTACAACCTGTGTATTTTTTATTAATATTCCATTTAGTGTGTTATTATAGGAAAAAACAAGGTTGTTATAATAAAGCCCACAAAAAGTTTTATAGTATAAGTAACACGGAGAAAGAAAATTTTAAGAACATACTCAGTTTGCCTTATTTTAACAGATTTGAAACCATTAAATCATTGTTAAAAGCCTTTAAGGTCAACCTTGTGTTTTCCTATTATAACACACTAAAAGGAATGCTAATAAAAAATGGCCCCAGGGAAAGGAACAACATAATACATAGAATTCCATGTTTGGACTGTCCCTCTTTTTTATCTCGGATAGTCGAGCAAGGGCTTAGAAGTAAGATTAAGCCAGCATAATTATTCTGTAAAAACTGGGCAAACATCTAATGCAATATTCATTCATTGAAGTGAAAATAACCACCGGATAAATTGGATTGGTAGTTCAGTAATTGCTAGATCAAAAGATGTCTTATCACAAAATCTTTTAGGATCTGCCATTATACAACTTGCTTCCCATTGTAATTTTAATAGTTGTCGTGGCCTGTTTCATTTAGACCCTTGTATTTGTAACATGTATAAGAATGACCTCAAAGATATAATTACAGACTTAGATATAAATTAGTTGCCTTAGAGATATCTTCGTTGTATATGTATGTTTAATATGTTTTGTGAATAAGTTTTTGTTTAGCAAAGATCTGAATTGGTCAGCTGTCGCCCTGTATAATCTTTTAATTGTCTTGGCCCTGTGTCTGAGCAGTGGAACTTAATCTTGTTGTTTTTAAATTGTACCCATGTTTATGCTTGTTTGAAAAGGTTACTCATTCTCCAGGTGTGCCGGATTCTAGGCACTAATCTCCTTATAATCCCTATCTGTCAGTTATACGACCTTTCCTGTACTGTAAATTCCTCATGTAAGTCAGTTTGTCTGCTGACTAAAGGACGTCGAGTCAAAAGATCTTGTAGAAACTCCGTTGCTTATTTTTCCTTCTTGCCGTATACCTTTATTGTATTATATATATATACATATATATATATATATATATATATATATATATATATATATATTATATTATATATATAAATATGTGTGTGTGTGTGTGTTTTTTTTTTTTCACTTAAATAAATAGTGCATGTCTTGTGATTTTAAACGTAATTCTAGGGTTATAAACCATGAAATATAAATGGGTAATTACATAGATAAATTATTTTTTCCTCGCCAGAGTGCCCGGACACATATATTATTTGAATAAGAGAGGAGAAAACATTTATTCACTAAAGTTCACCAAATGTTGTTTTTGAAGTTGAGTGATTCAGCCCTAGAGAATTATGGCTTCACATTTTCCTCCGTCCCTGATGTCGTAAATAGCATTGGACTTTTAATTTGAATTTTGTGCATTTCATATACCATGGTAAAAACTCTCTCTCTCTCTCTCTCTCTCTCTCTCTCTCTCTCTCTCTCTCTCTCTCTCTCTCTCTCTCTCTCTCTCTCTCTGAGGGATATAATACTTTCCCCACGAATAAGGTTTTGATGTATTTGTCTGTGTTTATTAGGAGTGTTACATGGAGAATTATCAGGACTTTTTGCAGAAATTTGGTAACGTAATTAACATTTGTCTATCAATAAATACATGGTCTCCTATGGGAGAGGTATGTATTGCTATGAGTCTCTTTTCTATTTACTTTTTCTATTACCATTATGATAATTTTCTCTCTCTCTCTCTCTCTCTCTCTCTCTCTCTCTCTCTCTCTCTCTCTCTCTCTCTCTCTCTCTCTCTCTCTCTCTCTCTGTTCGAACAATAGCACGAGCATAATTCTCTAAGCCTTGCTTGTCAACATCATGAATATTTTGCCCTGATTTTATTCATGAAATACATTAATCGCAATATTAGTTAACAATTGGTATAAACATTTGGACTTTCATGGTCGCATCTAGATCCTGTTCATGACCAAAATTCAGGAAGCCTGTTTACTACTATTTATCACAATTGTCCATAGCTTATAGTTAGTCCTTCCTTAAAATTCTTTTAGAAAAAGTCTTCTGTTACCAGTGTTGCCGTTTTGTGGTTTTTTTTCTCTGATAACTTTGTCAAATAGCAATATCTGGTAACTCTCTTTCTTTGTAAAAAAAAAAAAAATTATAACTTTGCTTTAAATTTTAGCAATTAAGCTTTGATGATGAAAAAACTACCACAAATTGAGTATATACAAAATGTAATTTTAACAATTTTAACCCGTAAATAATAGAGTTTAAATATTTATCAAAATTTGTAAAGTCAAATCGAATATCCAGCTCCTACTGATAAGTCATCTTTGACAATAACGGAGGCAAATTATGTGGATGCAATTGCATTGGCAACACTGAAGTGTGGTTGCTTACCCACACTGAGTGTGGTCACGGTGGCAACGCTGTCTGTTGCATCCTTTTATCAACGTGTTTCCTCACAAGGAACAAAAGACATTCGGATTCCTGTAGCTGCATCCGACAAGAGGAGTAATGCTTCTCTAACAATTTCACATAAAACAAATGTCCGCAAGCCTTTGTGGTCCTGTTAAAAGCGTAACAGAGCAGTAGAATTATTCAATATGTGTTAATGTGATATTCATTTACAGTTATTAACAGAAAAAAAGGCTTTCAGTGTAAAAACCAGTATTTAGTTTTGGAAGGTTCTTGGTTTTTATTTCAGCTTGAAATTCATTTATGTTATGACAAATCATGTATTGTGCTGGTCAAATTGTGGCTTTATTATTTGCCCAATAGTTTTATTCGAATTTCTACACATATAGTTTTATTATGTTTTACAGATTGCAAGATATAAATTATATGCATTGAATTTTTTTATTTAAATATCCATAATCAAGGTTTATTTTTTAAACTTCCTAACTTTTTTTTTACCCTTTTCACATAAAATCATTATATTCTGATGTGTCATGCGATTCAATTTTACTTACAGCAGTGTGAAATCGATAAAACTTGACAAGAGATATCCCTCTTGATTTTAGTTGCCAGTTTAAGCGCTGTAAAGTATAATAGTCGAATAGCTTTGGTTATGAGTCGTAAAGGACAAAAAAAGAAAAAAAAAAACCCTGTAGGGAAAGTAGGACTAAAACTTGAATTATATGCACTGTTCGTAGGTGTTACAGTGTGCCTCACTAGGTCTACTGTAGGCATTACTAAAGGTTCTTTGCAGCGTCCCTTCGGCCCCTAGTTGCAACCACTTTCATTCCTTTCACTGTACCTCCATTCATAGTATCTGTCTTCCACCTTGCTATCCACCCTCTCCTAAGAATTATTTCATAGTGCAACTACTAGGTTTTACCTCCTGTTACAACTTTCACAGCTCCAACTCTCAATTTCATTTCCATCGCTGAATGACCTGATAGGTCCCAGTCCTTTGGCCTAAACTCCATATTCCATTCCATTCCATTCCATGCAGATGTTATATCTACGTGACCTTTGGGGTTAATTCAGAGGTTTGGGTTTCACTGTTAAAACAGCAGTGACGTCCTGAGCCCAACCAGGGTTTCTTTGGGGGGGCCAGCTATTTGGAGGCCACACCTGCGAGGTGCGGTCAGCTTCAAATTGACCTTACTATAGAGGCTTGGTGTCTTTTTTTTGGGCTTGTCATACATTACATGCCTCGTGTCGTTGTGTGGGTTGGAAGGTCTTGTAAGACAGTGACAGTTGTTGCGCAGGACGTGTTCATCATCTCAATATTTATTACTCGTACGTTTGATAATGGATCATAGTCGTCTGTTTTTTTTTTTTTTTTTTTTTATTGAAGTGATCATTGGAATCCGCATTATTAAAAAGAATCCGTGTAGTAGCCCAAACAAGCGTGTAAAGAAGACCAATCGTATGGACTGACGACAAAGTACTATATAACGACTACATAATAGTAATTAGCAAATAAAATCCTGTGTGGGAATATGTTGTTAAGGCGTCCCTTTCGAGACCATATTGCCCTAGAAGAGGGCCTTTTTGATAGCATCCTTCTAGAAGGTCCGTTGTGTGTAGTCGTCTCGCTGGTATCTGCCAAAGATTAGGGGCATTATTGAAGAGACACGACATTTAGGGGCGCAATTCACCTTCCGGCCCGGAAGAGGGGAGGGGGTGGTGTTAAGGGCGGAGCTCTAGATCAGTTGTTCCCAAACTTCCAGTACGTGACCCCTTTCAGTAGTACCAAGCGTACCATGACCCCCACCTTTATAAGTCTTCTGCAAATGTATGAATTTCCAATGGCGCGGTTACATTTTAAACATTAAAGATTAATCGCAGCAGAGAGAGCGATAACAACAAACAAATATCCTTATTGATGTTTAATTAACAAGGACTGATTTAATCATGTATTTTAATGAGAAGTATGTACTTGCTTTTTTATACAAACTAACAAAAATCCCTAAGTATAAAAAAATTTCCTCAAAATCTTGGATCCTCCATGAACCCCAGAAAAAAGGCTCATGACCCCTTTGTTGGTCATAACCCGCAGTTTGCGAACCCCTGTAGAGGGTCTGCTTTACACGAGGTCACCGCATGAGCTGAGGTTATATCTGTCGGGGAGTTATGGTGTGGGTAGTTGGTTCAGCCATTTTAAGATGGAATACGCCAAGGCAGGAGTTTGATGACGTATATCATAATCGCGTGTATATATGGGTATGTGGGTGGTGCCTCTGATGGCGCTGGAAAGTTTAATACCATGGCAAAGCTTAGGATGGGTTGTTGGAATTTATACTAATCTTCTACATTAGCGCTGATCATAATGATTAAGGCAGCCTCTTTATCAGCTGTCTTATCAAAATGCGACCTCATCTACACTACGGAACTTTTAAATCGGTAGTTCTGTTTTAACAACAGGTTCTTGTAATTGCTTTAAGAAGAGAGTACATTTCTTGTTTAAGAATACGGTTATAGTTAAGCAGTGCAGCATACGATGATAACGCACAGATTCTCTCTCTCTCTCTCTCTCTCTCTCTCTCTCTCTCTCTCTCTCTCCCCTCAATGGGTAAATAGTTTCTAACAGCATGGGTTTTGTCATTCATTTAAGTTGGGCTCAGAATAAGATGGCAGTGCTATTTCATGTGTATGTTTGAGTATCGTGTGCAGCGCTTTCCAGTCCCACGTCACGCCCTCAGGAGAGCAAAGGGATGCAACCACTCGAGCCGGAAGCTCACGAGTCCCTTTCATTTCCTTTGGACAAGTGTTGTTCTCCGTCGGGGGATCTCCATTCGGATCGAATTCCGTTTGGCTAAAAGTAGCACCGCCGATTTGTCATCTGGTATTTCTTTTCGTGATCTCTGGGACCTTCTTGTCCGGCTTTTTTTTTTTCCTTTTTCTTTTTTTACCCAAAATATATTTACCTTCGTTCCTTTAGCAATTAGTTCTTCCTCCAGCAACAGAACCTGCTCCTGCAGCAGGCTCCTCAGAAGACTCCTACAGTTATCTCTGTCTGCTGCAACAACTGGAACATTGCCTCTTCTTCTTCTTCTTCTTCTTCTTCTTCTTCTTCTTCCATCAGGCATTGAGAAAGACTTCAATGGTCGCGCTCTTTCTAATACCAGACATCTGTAGTATGGCTTTCATACAAAATTTTTTTTTAAAAAAAAGCTGCTACTACTTCTGATTTTGATTCCAATGGAGTCTTTGTCCTGTTTTAAAATCTACCCGTTGATTGCCCTTCTGCAAAAAGAAGATGATTCGATATCCCATTGCAGTTATACTGTTACTTTTTATCTAATTCAGACTTCAGGTATTCTCTCTCTCTCTCTCTCTCTCTCTCTCTCTCTCTCTCTCTCTCTCTCTCTCTCTCTCTTGTGGTAAACAGGGGCATCCTTTCACACAATAATTCCTCTCCCAAAGAGCGCACTGTCTATCCTTGGTCATCTCAAGGCTGCTATTTCTTGGCTGCTTCGTCCTCTACCAAATCGCACCGTCAAACTAGTGGTTTTTAAACCCCCATGGCGGAATTGAACATAAATCTCCCATATCTGTAATGAAATCGTTCACGGCGAAGAAAAAAATAGTGGCGGGGAAAGACATTTTCACCGGAGAAGAAAATATCTAAAAATACTGATTTGGGATTCTTCCCTTTTGTACACTTGTTCTCTTTCTCTATCCTCCGTGGAACGGACAACTTAGTAGCCATTTGGTTAGAGTTATATGTGGACTCGCCAGCACTCTTGTCCGCAGGTTGTTTTGATTATTGAGAGAGAGAGAGAGAGAGAGAGAGAGAGAGAGAGAGAGAATAGTCGATGATATAGGAATTTGTTCCCTTCCTTTTGATGGGATTTATATCAGATATTGGTGGCCTTTGGTTGCAGCTATTTTGAAAATGCTCCTATGAGTATTATTGTATGGATCAATAGGAGCTTTCTAAAACAACAATTGATTTTGGCTAGGGGATGTTCTATAGAGTTTTCATCCACTGTTCAAAGATCCCGGCCGCTCTCTTAAAGCGTATCATAGAACTCTACTTTTGCCGTTCCTTTAGGACTTCCTCATTTATAGCACTATAGTTTTTTATATGTAGGTAGAAGTTCCATTTTCAGGCTCCACGTAAGGCTTGCCATTATTCAATATGTACAGTAGTTGCACGTTCAGCATCCTTATAAGGTGTGGTAACATTATGTTTAAGTTCAGTCACATCCTCAGGAATACTCGCAGGTGAGACTTGTAATAAAATCAGTTTTGAATACTTCGACAGTGACTGACAGAGGAATATCTTTTCTTTAGCGGGATTATGGATCCACAAACTGCACAAGACGATTTTGAACCACAAAGGAGAATTTCGAGTCTTGTACAGAAATCGTTTGTCAGAGATGATGTAAAATATGTCTCTCTCTCTCTCTCTGCTTCTCCTTCTCTCTCCTCTTCTCCTCTCTCTCTCTATCTCTTCTCCCTCTCTCCTCTCTCTCTCTCTCTCTTCTCTCTCTCTCTCCAAATGAACTCATCGCAAAAGTTTCATTATTATTCTTTCCAGTTCACAAAATACAAAGCCTAACTCGCTAGCAGATAAATGTTATAATCCTCTTTTTGTTTTCTCAGGAAATAGGATATCTTTTTAAACCCTACAGCTCTCTAGCTTAATGGGAGCTCGGAACTGCTTCTATTTTTTGGCCTTACACATATTCTCAACATACCATAGTTTTTTCCTCATTTTAAGGTATATATATATACATACATACATACACTTTATATATACATATATACGTATATATATATATATATATATATATATATATATATATATATATGTATGTAAATATATATGTATGTATGTATGTATGTATATATATATATATATATATATATATATATATATATATATATAATATATATATATATATATATATATATATATATATATATTATATGTATATGTGTATATATATATGTATATATATATTTGTATATATATATATATATGTATATGTATATATATATATATATATATATATATATATACATACATAATAAAATCCACAAAATCTCATAGCCTAACTGTTTTCCAGTGTATATTGTACGGTTACCACTGGGAGGCCTTGAAATTATAAGTGAAATTAAGGAAGAAATTCTCCATTGTGTAGGATTCGAACCCACTTCAGTTAGAAGAATAAGGCAAGTGCCAGCCCACCAAGTAACCTTTGTGGTTGCCTTTGTTGGCTGATGGTAGTATGCCACTCTGGGAAGCTCAATGATGCCCCAAAAGGTGTTGGGAGAAGGAGACGGGGAGTCAAGTCTCTCTTCTTTAGATTTTTCCACTATTTCTGGTTGTGAGCGGTTGATAAATGAACCCACCCACCAATCTGGTAACCGTCTTGACCCTGTATTCACAGATGTAACGGGGATTGTATCTTGTGAAGATAGTTCGCTTGTTGGTTCTTCTGATCATAGTTTAATGAAGGTTAATGTGGAGATGGATCAGGTTGCTCCTGATGTAAGCTTTTCAAGAAAGATACGCTTGAAATCCAATCCCAAGGCAATTTTGTTTGGTATTCACTGTGATCTTAGTGAGCTCCGATGGAGTGATTTTTTAAGAACCCTGAATATTATTGAATGTACATGATCTCTTCAAGACTTTTATCAAGCGCAGAATTCCTTCTAAAATCCTCAAGTTTTGCCTTAAAGATAAACCATGTTTTAAGGCTACATTTCAGCATGCCTACCATGAAAACCAAAAAGCTTATCACTTAAGGAGGAACAATCGATTGGACTTTATGTGCCATAATTGTATTGATCTTAGAAATAAAGTTCAGGTTGTCAATGAGAGACCTGAGAGAGCAGATAATAATAGTATGAAAGAGATCTTTCTCTCCAATGGTGATGACCATCAGTGGTAGTCTACCCATAAGTCATCACTCTTTGGAGCTAATTCAAGCTTGCCTCCCCTTGTAGGAGCTGATGGGATTGCTCCAAATTAACCTAAACAGAATGGAGAACTTTTGGCTCAAAAGTCTTTGTGGGCAAACAGCGTAGCGAGTCCTTGGTGTTGCCTCAGTCCAGAGCCAAGTTGTGTCCAGTGACCTTCAAGTCCAGAGAAATCAAGCTTTTACCCCTGGGTCTTGACAGTTATGGCGGAATAGACCCCTAACAGGATCTTTTCCATCTTTTTCAAAAGACTGCTGATTTCATTGCTCCTAAGATTACTACTATTTTCAGGGGATTACAAGTGTTCGAAGAAGGCCAGTGTAGCTGCATTACCAAAGGAACTAAGTATGTCTTCATGCCCCTCTGAATATAAGCCGGTTTGAAATACCTTAGTTTTATCTAAGGTATTTGAAAAACTTTTTCTAAGAGTCATTGCAGGTTTATTGAAGATATTATGCTGATACCTCCATTACAGGTTGGGTTTTGTTAAGGCTTTGGTACTTGTAATGCACTCCTATCAATATCTACCGTTTTGCAGAGTCCTCTTGACAAAGGTGAATCATTAAACGCTAATCTACTATCCAAGATTATTGGGAATTGATGGTCTTTTATTTATATTTTAAATGAATTTTTAATTGACAGAACCCAGAGGGTCTGTGCTGATAGCCAGTATAGTAGCTTGTGTCATATCTTTTCAGGTGTTCCACTATGTAGTGTTCATAGACCTTTGCTCCTTATTATTTAAACTAAACGATGTGTAGCTGGGTCTGGAGATCAAACTGAATGCATATGCCGACGATGCTACTCTTACTTGTGTGGTTGCTTAATCCCTGAATAGTGATCTGGCACGCATTCATGAGGAGAGTAAGCTTTTAGCACTTGAAGCTTAACCTGTCTGAAACTCAAAATATGAAAGTCGATCCAGAACAATTTTGCTTCTGTATCCCGATTTACATTTAAATGCTACGGTTTTAAAGGTCGGTGCTTTATGTGTTTTAACTTTTCTTCTAGACTGGTTTGAATGACTGTTCTCCAGTGTGGTCGTCTGGAGCTGACTCTCATCTCGACTCTTGGATAGAGTTAGGTCATCATTCAAGTTTATTTTGCCAACTCTTAATGTTGACTAGTGGCATAGATATGAAGTGAGTTTATGATGTTTGTTACATAAAATGCACTACAATGACGAACATCCTTTTCACTCATTTTGAAATGCCCTAGGTGCTTTTACTTGCAACATTAGGCAGGCTGCTGCTACAAACAGTGGGATATTTTTCAGCATCATTTTTAATGCTACTCAGTTTGCTAGGATTTTCTAGGCTACAATTAAATGCAAAACATTTTACCTATTGACGTTGTGGAATCGTGTGATCTTCAAATATATAAGCGAGAAGCAAATTCGTTCCTGGTGTCTGCTCACATCTCTTGAATTTCAGCTGTATTGGTTTTACTTTCTATTTCGTGTATTTATTTATTTATCACCTTTTCTTACAACCTCCGAAGGCCGATTTCCATTTGAAACCCTCTTGAATGAATAGTCTGTTGAATCTATTCATATGGGTTTCCAACTGAAGATTTAGACAGAGAGAAAAAATAAGGCCATTCAATGTGTTACAATTGTTACAAAGTGTTTTATGCAATGCATAATTCATGCGAGATATGGAAATTGTTGGAGGGTGGCTGTGAGAAAGGGAAGTGTATTCTCTGACATTGAAGGAAACTTAAATAAGACCTAAGGAAATTATATATATATATATATATATATATATATATATATATATATATACTTTTTATAATGTTCTGAGACT
>NC_087221.1:14819438-14831938 GCF_015104395.2 Macrobrachium nipponense | reverse complement strand
GTGTGCTTTCCTTAGTTTTCTTGGTATAGTTTTAGGCACTATTAATCAACCTCTGCGTGCTCTTTCTGATATTTTTAGCTCCATGATGTAGAGTTTTTGGAATAGAGGGGGTTTTAACATTCAGAAAGCGTGAGCATGGGCACACGACTGGTTCAAGGAGGTTCAAGGCACGGTTAATAATCATTCTTTGTATTCGTATGTCATACCTATTGTTGACGTTGTTTATCCATGGTTCAGCAGCTATCACTTCCTTGTAGGAACGAAAGTGTGGATCTTGGTTTTCATAGACCTCTCAAGTCTTTTGGCAGTCCTTCCTTCACCCACTCTGTGAATCGCCTCTTTTATCATACCATCATCGGTTTTATTTACTTCCACAAACTACATACTCAAAAACAAAAATACCTGCGCGCGACAGGTATTTCAGTTGGGAGGCGGCATGAACTTATATCTCTTGCGGTGGCGTAGTGGTTTTAGGCTTCACTGCCAGTCCTGGGATTGAGAGTTCGCTGGTTCGAGCCTGGCGATCGCCCATCCTATTATCGCTTAATAAAAAATTCCCCCTCGGTTAAACATATATGAAAATATATTAATTCCGAGGTAGAGAGAATTAGATATTAAAGGACATTTGTAGTTCGATATTTGTATATGAATCACGGTTAACTGTGATATGACTGATATATATATATATATATATATATATATATATATATATATATATATATATATATACTAAATAGTTTATGAGGATGAGTAAGCTAAGATATTTTAAAGATTTAGGAGACGATATAGCCAAATACTTTAGGTATAAAAGGAAATAAATTAAGACGAAAACAATTCTAGTATAAATTGCAAGTGTACAGAGGAAGTTGAAAGAATTATAAAAATAATTCTACACCGTAAAAACAGTATGGAAGGTTTTAAATTGAGAAGATAATAGAAGGATTGATAGGGGGGAAAGCAGTGTGGAATTTAACAGAGGGTGTGTATGGATTAAGCGTTTGGCAGGAAACAGTTATGTGAGAAATGAGAGAGGGTTACAGTGCTGAAGCCTCAAAGATGTATTGTATAAAGTCATTCGTTAATTGTAATTAGACTGTTTTATGATGGAAGCATAATAGTTGTAAACTTTATGCTGATGGGTTCTTGTTAAGTGAATTTGCAGTAAATGGTGGGTGCTGTAAGGTTAAGTATTTTCGCCTTTGTTGTTTCCCCTTCTCTTAGATTTTATAATGAAAAAAATGAAAATGGACAGAGATAGAAGAGACGGTTTACATTGTAGTGACGACAGATGGTTAATAGGCTTAGAATGTTTTAATCATCAGTACAACGCAAGATTTACAAGACTTGCTCAGTAGAATGCATTTTACTATATCTAGATACGGGACTCAAAACATATCTAGGAAAAACAAATAATAATAAGGACAGATTATGCGCAAAGGGCTGAATTAACATTAGACGAAGGATTAATAAGGTTTAATATTTCAGATATCAAGAGACAATGATATCCTTTACGGGTTCCATTGAGTTGGAGGTTAATGAAGACCTAAAATGGTAAATCAAAATATGCGCAGGCGTAATGAGAATTCCCTCATTCCTTTTACTGTACCTCCGTTCATATTAACTTTCTTCCATATGACTTTCTTCCATATGACACTGCGTTGTTTTCCTCCTGTTCCGCCTTGAAAACGTTCTTACCGTCAATTTCCCTTTCAGCGCTGAATGACCTCTTAGGTCCCATAGCTTGGGCTTTGGCCTAAATTCTATATTCTATTCTATTCTAAGACTTGGATATCAAAGTAAATGAGATTGCATACTGAAGTAAAACTGTTCACAAGTCTAGTACGATCTGCATTGTTGTGTAGACACGACTCAAAAAGATCTTATCGATTTGAAAATAAGTTTCATGAAGAATATTATGTGTCAGGACAGTGATAATGGAAGTTCCATTATGTGGATGATGTAATGATGGAAAGGATGACTTGGCCTGTCCTTTCGGAAAACTCTTGTTGTATCTACTTGGCTCCTGCTAGTACAAGAGGAAGCTCAAGATTCGGTATATGGAGAGTATCTTTTGTATATCCAGTGTCTGACGTCTTATTACTTCAAAGGTAAAATTAAGAAAATATAATCATGTTGGCAATACCATCCACCCCGTAGGGGGCTAGTGCCGTCAGTGCACCTCATTCGGTGCAATGTAGGGATTTCTTAAGGTTCTTTGTAGCGTCCCTTCAGCCCCTAGCTGCAACTACTTTCATTCCTTTTACTGTACCTCCGTTCATATTCATCACCTTTCAAACCTTTTACTGTCAATTTCCGTTTCAGCGCTGAATAGCCTTAGTTGCCCCAGTGCTTGGCATTATGCCAAAATTCTATATATAGATATAGAATACCATCCATAAATGCAATTCTGTGATAGTGGAGACACGTTTGAATCAAAGGGAATAACGACGATGTTTAGAATGAAAGGTAGACAGTGGATTGGAGGAATAACAGAGATAATGAAGAGTTTTCACAATGGAAGAATGTTTTGGGAACTCTTTCAGAAACAAAGCAACTGTTTTTAGTAGAGCTCTATTTAGCATTACTCAGTTAACTGTAGGCAACTGAGTAGAATCTAGGAAATGGTATGAGAGTTGTTGAGTATAGATTTACTTATGCATTACTGACCTGTTGAGAGTAATATAATTGATATATAGAAAATATGTACATCTAAACAGGCACGTAACAGAACACACCAACAAACAGTCATACACCTTCACTGCCGCTCAGAGTATAAAAATAGTTTTCATTTACGGCTTTTTTTTTTTTTTTTCATTCTGAGAACCTACAATATTACAATGTGAAACCTGACTCCTCCTAAAGCGAGAGCGCGAATATTATTTACAAGATTGGAATATTTCCATGTAACTGAAATTCGAACCTTCGAAGCTTTTCTATTTTGTATGCATGTTTTTGTTGGTATCTGTTATGTATGTTTTTGTTACCATTATTCGGAATCTTTGCCCTGTCGTTCTCACCTTTATATGAGGGGTATCTTCTTCTCGTAAAGACTAAGGTTACCTAACGTCCAGATGTTTCCCTAATGAGTGAGTGTGAAGAGAAGGATAAGTGTTATGAGATGGTTTGGTCGTTTGGGAAGAATGGCGAGCAACGGTTACGAGAAGCGAATACAATTCAGAAGTACTAGGAGATAGAGGAGAGGAACACCTGGAAAGTGCTCTATAGTTGGAGTGAAACAGACATTGGAAAGGAAGGGCTTTCATTTTCATAGGTCGTGAATGGTTGTGCAATATGTTGAAAAGCGATGAAGTGTGTCTAGGGGATTCCACATGTTGGTTCTGAGTTTATTGTAAGATGCATGAAGTAGATAATCTCATGAAATTTCTGTGCAAAGTAGGTTCATCCACGATAGACCCACTTCATGAAGGATAGAATATTATATACGTGATGAAACAGAAGCGGAAATAAGGTTCCAAACCTCAGCCCTTATAAAGAACGAAGCACTAGACAAAAAGACCATGGCCGAAAAATGTGACTAAAGTGACGTTGTTGCAGAGAGTGACGTAAACATTGAATATCTTATTCAAACTGATAACCACTTTTCATTTTATAAGATTTGTAAGTTGAAGTAAATATAGGCAGCCAACTTAATTTAATCTCTTATCTGATTTACATAAGCTTCCGCCAATCACGAATAGCTTAATTTGAATTCAGTACATGCACAAGAAAATCCTAAGTTAAAGAAGCAGGATTTAATTCACGGTCATTTGCGATGCATTTCGACTCTTCCTCGGTGAGAATGACATTCATCGCTTGGTTTTACCATGTTAAATGTAGATAATGATACTCCGTATTCAGTATAATCCATTTCACAGTATATAAAATGCACATTGCTCAATATCATCCTATAAAGTGTGATTAACTCTCAATACAGTGTATTATCCTCTTCATTGTAGATAATACTTAATGAATCCGCTTCGTTGTTTATAATGCTCTCCAGTGAAGATAAAAGTCGATACAAAGTATTATCCTCATCATTGTGGATAATACCCACAGCTCAGTATTACCCATACACTGAGGGGGAGAGGAGATGCTTCGTAATAGTGTAAATTAGACTGATAACCGTTTGTCTGTCCGTCTTCACACAAGATATCTTAAAAGGTCACTAATGAATTTCGGTGAAATCCATTTAAGGGACAAAGATTTGTTTTTTATCGAAGCAGTCACGCGTAGCTTTTTTCTAAGAGTTTTCAGTCTCACAAATGAGTGACTTGGAAAAGATGAACCGTTGAATTTTTTTTTTTTCACGAAGGCTGAACTCAGAACTTTGCCCCCAAAAAAATTTTATATCCCAAATAACACTTGATTTCATCTTGAACCTGGAGGATATTGTATCCGTTGTGTAATCTCTTCAGTTTTCAGCAAAGGAGTAACGCAAGAATTTTCATCTTGCAAAGAATGATGCAATTTTGACGAAGTAAAATAGGGATATCTTACCAAGGATCACTCTTTTATTTTCATATAGAGATGACTCTGATTATTTTAAACCTTGTCATTTTATTGCTCTTACACGAGGTAAAATAAAACATTGAACATATCAACCCCTGGCATTATCTTCTCTTTTCATGGTGGTATTATGATTAAATAGACACGTGGAACAGTATTTTTTTTTCTTATATTTCACGAAGGTAAAATGCAACCCCTTTTAATTGTGGGCGAGGATAGCAGAGGGGAGAAATCTCCTTTTCCACGAGGGGCGATGAAGAGCAAATCATCACGGAACATTTTTCTTTCCTGTTCATGGTTTTCATGGACCGGTACACCAGGACATTTCATCTGCTTTTTGCGAGGCACAGTTCTTCTATGGAATTCTACCACTCTTACCTTTCATGGGATACAGCTTCCACAAATCACCACTTCTCTCCAGCCTCCCTTCTTACACTTCTCAATTCTCATCCAAGTTGGTCGTGGTCGTCCAACCCTTCTGATACCCACGAACGCCAAGCAGACACTGGACATGTCTAGACCAACTACGTCTCATCATTATCTCATCTATACATTCTACATAGGGAATATCCTTATGGTATAATATTTTGTCTTTATTCTACCATCAGACCCCTAATGCTTCATAAGGATTTGTTGTCAGTTTTACAATATCTTACAAATGTGGTTTCATTCTTATACTGTGATTCGTGTCCACATAGCCATATACAAATCGTACTAAGTAATATATAATCTTACTTTTGTAAACAATTCCTGTGTACGCAATTTCAATCTATTTTGATTTCTAAAGCTTGTTCAGCCTGCCCCTGTCATTATTTGCATTTATTTAGTCTAAATACTAGGTTGAGCGTAGTTGTAGTGAATATCACCTTCCCTGAATATTTGGAATCTTCCACCTCGTCTAGCGTAATTCAGTGCCTTTGTGCATACTCTGTCCTCATTATTTCTCATTCACTTTGATTTATCATAAGTCTTATTTCTAGAAATATGGTGCACTCCGTTAAACAGCTCCGTAAATCATGTGGCGTTTTGCTTATTAAGACTGCAGCATCTGCATCATTCAAGTCTCTACAGTTTCCATCGCCAAATATTTCATTAATTATCAAATCCATGAGGAAGATAAACACCGATGTTAGCATGACATTTCGTTGATAGAATTTTTCGCCGTTCATTATACTAACCGGACTTTTTCTGTTTTCAGGTACGTTTTTGGATCGGAGTGAAGGACACTAGGTTGGTATTTTCATTTTCGACGTTAATTGTGTTGCTTTTAGTGTATATACCTACACATACTTACAAATACTATATTTTGTATCAAAATATATATATATATAGATATATATATATATATATACATATATATATATATATATATATATAGATATATATATATATATATATATATATTATATATATATATGATATATATATATATATATATATACATCATACATACTATATATATATATATATATATATATATATATATATATATATATATATATACATACGTGTTTTATATAATTTTGATATATATATGATATAAGATATAATATTATATATATATTATATATATATATAAATATATATATATATATATATATATATGATATATATATATATATATATATAAAGATATATATATATATATATATATATATATATATATATATATATATATATATATATATCGAGCTACAATGTCCTTTAATATCTAATTCGCTCTACCCTCGGATTAATAAATATTTTCATATATGCCTTACCCGAAGGGGAATTTTTTCTCGATAATAGATTTGCCTGGACCAGGGCGCGAACCTATGGATCCTTTCAAACCCAGGAAACGTCAGTGAAGCGTTTACCTACTACACCACCGCGAGAGCTAAAAGTTCATGTCGCCTCTCACCCTCATATACCTTTTCGCGCGCAGGTAATTAGTGGTTTGGAGACAACATCAACCCACCTCGACTCCAGTAGTGTTTGTAGTGCTTTTGACAGCACGTAGCCAATCTATAAGTCATATCACATTTCCGTGATTCATATACATATATCGAGCTACAATGTCCTTTAATATCTAATTCGCTCTACCTCGGAATTAATATATTTTCATATATGCTTAACCGAAGTGGAATTTTTTCTCGATAATAGATTTGCCTGAACCAGGGCGCGAACCTATGGATCCTTTCAAACCCAGGAACGTCAGTGAAGCGTTACCTACTCACACCGCGAGAGGCTAAAAGTTCATGTTGCCTCTCACCCTCATTATACCTTTCGCGCGCAGGTAATTAGTGGTTTGGAGACAACATCATACCCACCTCGACTCCGGTAGTGTTTGTAGTGCTTTTGACAGCACGTAGCCAATCTATAAGTCATATCACATTTCCGTGATTCATATACATATATCGAGCTACAATGTCCTTTAATATCTAATTCGCTCTATCGTCGAATTAATATATTTCATATATGCTTAACCGAAGGGGAATTTTTTCTCGATAATAGATTTGCCTGGACCAGGGCGCGAACCTATGGATCCTTTCAAACCCAGGAACGTCAGTGAAGCGTTACCTACTACACCACCGCGAGAGGCTAAAAGTTCATGTCGCCTCTCACCCTCATATACCTTTCGCGCGCAGGTAATTAGTGGTGGGAGACAACATCAACCCACCTCGACTCCGGTAGTGTTTGTAGTGCTTTTGACAGCACGTAGCCAATCTATAGTTCATATCACATTCCGTGATTCATATACATATATCGAGCTACAATGTCCTTTAATATCTAATTCGCTCTACTCGGAATTAATATATTTTCATATATGCTTAACCCGAAGGGGAATTTTTTCTTGATAATAGATTGCCTGGACCAGGCGCGAACCTATGGATCCTTTCAAACCCAGGAACGTCAGTGAAGCGTTACCTACTACACCACCTCGAGAGGCTAAAAGTTCATGTCGCCTCTCACCCTCATATACCTTTCGCGCGCAGGTAATTAGTGGTTTGGAGACAACATCAACCCACCTCGAACTCCGGTAGTGTTTGTATGCTTTTGACAGCACGTATCCAATCTATAAGTAACCATATCAACATTTCCGTGATTCATATACATATATCGAGCTACAATGTCATTTAATATCTAATTCGCTCTACCTCGGAATTAATATATTTTCATATATGCTTAACCGAAGGGGAATTTTTTCTCGATAATAGATTTTTGCCTGGACCAGGGCGCGAACCTATGGATCCTTTGAAACCAGGCAACGTCAGGTGAAGCGTACCTACTACACCACCCGCGAGAGGCTAAAAGTTCATGTCGCCTCTCACCCTCATATACCTTTCGCGCGCAGGTAATTAGTGGTTTGGAGACAACATCAACCCACCTCGACTCCGGTAGTGTTTGTAGTGCTTTTGACAGCACGTAGCAATCTATAAGTCATATCACATTTCCGTGATTCATATACATATATCGAGCTACAATGTCTTTCTTTAATATCTAATTTCGCTCTACCTCGGAATTAATATATTTTCATATATGCTTAACCGAAGGGGAATTTTTTCTCGATAATAGATTTGCCTGGACAGGCGCGAACCTATGGATCCTTTTCAAACCCAGGTATGTCAGTGAAGCGTTACTACTACACCACCCCCGCGAGGAGGCTAAAAGTTCATGTCGCCTCTCACCCTCATATACCTTCGCGCGCAGGTAATTAGTGGTTTGGAGACAACTAATCAACCCCACCCTCGACTCCGGTAGTGTTTGTAGTGCTTTGACAGCACGTAGCCAATCTATAAGTCATATCACATTTCCGTGATTCATATAACATATATCGAGCTACAATGTCCTTTAATATCAATTCGCTCTACCTCGGAAATTAATATATATTTTCATATATCTTAACCGAAGGGGAATTTTTTCTCGGGGGGGGGGGATAATAGATTTTTTTGCCTGGACCAAGGCGCGAACCTATGGATCCTTTCAAACCCAGGAACGTCAGTGAAGCGTTACCTACTACACCACCGCGAGAGGCTAAAGTTCATGTCGCCTCTCACCCTCATATACCCTTTCGCGCGCAGGTAATTAGTGGTTTTGGAGACACTCAACCCACCTCGACTCCGGTAAGTGTTTGTAGTGGCTTTTGACAGCACGTAGCCAATCTATAAGTCATATCACATTTCCGTGATTCATATACATATATCGAGCTAGCCAATGTCCTTTTAAAATATCAATTCGCTCTACCTCGGAATTAATATATTTTCATATAATCTTAACCGAAGGGGAATTTTTTCTCGATAAATAGATTTTGCCAGGACCCAGGGGCGCGACCTATGGATCCTTTCAAAACCCAGGAACGTCAGTGAAGCGTTAACCTACTACACCACCGCGAGAGCTAAAAGTTCATGTCGCCTCTCACCCTCATATACCTTTTGCGCGCAGGTAATTAGTGGTTTGGAGACAACATCAACCCACCTCGACTCCGGTAGTGTTTGTAGTGCTTTTGACAGCACGTAGCCAATCTATAAGTCCATATCACATTTCCGTGGTTCATATACATATATCGAGCTACAATGTCCTTTAATATCTAATTCGCTCTACCTCGGAAAATTAATATATTTTCATATATGCTTAACCGAAGGGATTTTTTCTCGATAATAGATTTGCCTGACCAGGGCGCGAACCTATGGATCCTTCAAACCCAGGAACGTCAAGTGAAGCGTTACTACTACACCACCCGCGAGAGGCTAAAAGTTCATGTCGCCCTCTCACCCTCATATACCTTCGCGCGCAGGTAATTAGTGGTTTGGAGACAACATCAACCCACCTCGACTCCGTAGTGTTTGTAGTGCTTTTGACAGCACGTAGCCCAATCTAGTAAGTCATATCACGATTTCCGATGATTCTATTACATATATCGGAGCTACAATTGTCCGTTTAATATCTAATTCGCTCTACCTCGGGAATTGAATTATATTTTCATAATTATGCTTAAACCGAAGGGGAATTTTTTTCTCGATAATAGATTTGCCTGGGAACCAAGGGCGCGAAACCTATTGGATCCTTCCAAACCCAGGAACGTCAGTGAACGCGTACCTACCTACAAAACCACCCGCGAGAGGCTAAAAAAGTTCATGTCGCCTCTCACCTCATATACCTTTCGCTCGATATGTTATAATTAAAAAATCACGGAAATGTGATAGACTTATAGATTGGCTACGTGCTGTCAAAAGCACTACAACACTACCGAGTCGAGGTGGGTTGATGTTGTCTCAAAACCACATAATTACCTGCGTCGCGAAAGTATATGAGGGTGAGGAGGCGACATGAACTTTTTAGCCTCTCGCGGTGGTGTAGTAGGTAACGCTTCACTGACGTTCCTGGTTTGAAGGATCCATAGGTTCGCGCCCTGGTCCAGCTAAAATCTATTATCGAGAAAAAATTCCCCTTCGGTTAAGCATATATGAAAATATATTAATTCCGAGTAGAGCGAATTAGATATTAAAGGACATTGTAGCTCGATATATGTATATGAATCACGGAAATGTGATATGACTTATAGATTGGCTACGTGCTGTCAAAAGCACTACAAACACTACCGGAGTCGAGGTGGGTTGATGTTGTCTCCAAACCACTAATTACCTGCGCGCGAAAGGTATATGAGGGTGAGAGGCGACATGAACTTTTAGCCTCTCGCGGTGGTGTAGTAGGTAACGCTTCACTGACGTTCCTGGGTTTGAAAGGATCCATAGGTTCGCGCCCTGGTCCGGCAAATCTATTATCGAGAAAAAATTCCCCTTCGTTAAGCATATAATGAAAATATATTAATTCCGAGGTAGAGCGAATTAGATATTAAAGGACATTGTAGCTCGATATGTATATGAACCACGGAAATGTGATATGACTTATAGATTGGCTACGTGCTGTCAAAAGCACTACAAACACTACCGGAGTCGAGGTGGGTTGATGTTGTCTCCAAACCACTAATTACCTGCGCGCGAAAGGTATATGAGGGTGAGAAGCGACATGAACTTTTAGCCTCTCGCGGTGGTGTAGTGGTAACGCTTCACTGACGTTCCTGGGTTTGAAAGGATCCATATGGTTCGCGCCCTGGGTCCAGGCAAATCTATTATCGAGAAAAATTCCCCTTCGGTTAAGCATATATGAAAATATATTAATTCCGAGGTAGAACGAATTAGATATTAAAGGACATTGTAGCTCGATATATGTCTATGAATCACGGAAATGTGATATGACTTATAGATTGGCTACGTGCTGTCAAAAGCACTACAAACACTACCGGAGTCGAGGTGGGTTAATGTTGTCTCCAAACCACTAATTACCTGCGCGCGAAAGGTATATGAGGGTGAGAGGCGACATGAACTTTTAGCCTCTCGCGGTGGGGTGTAGTAGTAACGCTTCCATGACGTTCCTGGGTTTGAAAGGATCATAGGTTCGCGCCCTGGTCCAGGCAAATCTATTATCGAGAAAAAATTCCCCCTTCGGTTAAGCATATATGAAAAATATATTAATTCCGAGGTAGAGCGAATTAGATATTAAAGGACATTGTAGCTCGATATGTATATGAATCACGGAAATGTGATATGACTTATAGTTGGCTACGTGCTGTCAAAAGCACTCAAACACTACCGAGTCGGAGGTGGGTTGATGTTTGTCTCCAAACCACTAATTACCTGCGCGCGAAAGGTATATGAGGGTGAGAGGCGACATGAAATTTTAGCCTCTCGCGTGGTGTAGTAGGTAACGCTTCACTGACGTTTCCCTGGGTTTTGAAAGGATCCATAGGTTCGCGCCCTGGTCCGGGGCAATCTATTATCGAGAAAAAATTCCCCTTCGGTTAAGCATATATGAAAATATATTAATTCCGAGTAGAGCAAATTAGTATTAAAGGACATTTGTAGCTCGATATATGTATATGAATCACGGAATGTGATAGACTTATAGATTGGCTACGTGCTGTCCAAAAGCACTACAAACACTACCGGGGAGCCGCGGGTGGGTTGATGTTGTCTCCAAACTACTAATTACCTGCGCTGCGAAAGGTATATGAGGGTGAGAGGCGACATGAACTTTTAGCCTCTCGCGGTGGTGTAGTAGTAACGCTTCACTGACGTTCCTGGGTTTTGAAAGGATCCATAGGTTCGCGCCTGGTCCAGGCAAATCTATTATCGAGAAAAAATTCCCCTTCGGTTAAAGCATATATGAAAAAATATATTAATTCCGAGGTAGAGCGAATTAGATATTAAAGGACATTGTAGCTCGATATATGTATATGAATCACGAAATGTGATATGACTTATAGATTGGCTACGTGCTGTCAAAAGCACTACAAAACACTACCGGAGTCGAGGTGGGTTGATGTTGTCTCCAAACCACTAATTCCTACCTGCGCGCGGAAAGGTATATTAGGGTGAGAGGCGACATGAACTTTTAGCCTCTTCGCGGTGGTGTAGTAGTAACGCTTCACTGACGTACCTGGGTTTTGAAAGGATCCATAGGTTCGCGCCCTGGTCCAAGGCAAATCTATTATCGAGAAAAAAATTCCCCACCCCTTCGGTTAAGCAATATGAAAAATATATAATTTCCGAGGTAGAGCGAATTAGATATTAAAGGACATTGTAGCTCGATATATGTATATGAATCACGGAAATGTGATATGACTTATGATTGGCTTAGTGCTGTCAAAAGCACTCAAACACTACCGGAGTCGAGGTGGGTTGGATGTTTGTCTCCAAACCACTAATTACCTGCGCGCGAAAGGTATATGAGGGTGAGAGGCGACATGAACTTTTAGCCTCTCTCGGTGGTGTAGTAGGTAACGCTTCACTGACGTTCCTGGGTTTGAAAGGATCCATAGGTTTCGCGCCCTGTCCAGGCAAATCTATTATCGAGAAAAAATTCCCCTTCGGTTAAGCATATTGAAATATATAATTCCGAGGTAGAGGCGAATTAATATTAACGGACATTGTCCTCGATATAGTATATGAGTCACG
>NC_087221.1:14779438-14814438 GCF_015104395.2 Macrobrachium nipponense | reverse complement strand
TGCAAATAGATTCCTGAGCATCCTAAGGTGATTCGGCTCCTTCACTCGGTAAATGTTCTTGACCTGTAACTCCTTTTCATGTATGACTTCATTTTGTGTCACAATTTTAATCCATTTCCTGTCTCATCTGAGTATGTGATTTTATTAGTCTATATTATATTATTGTTGCTATGTGATATAGAATTGGATATTCTAAACAGCTCTCGATATGATCTCTTTTGTGTTATTTAGAAAATTAATATTAATTATTGTTGCCATTGGTTTTGAATACAGTTCTTTTTCATTTACTTTTTTTCCTTTTTAGGAAATGTAACTTGTGAAATGAGTTTATGTATTTGGACCGTTGTGTAATTTCATATTGTATTTGATGTTTCTGTGAATGGTCAATAAAATATCTATCTATCTATCTATCTATCTATCTATCTATCTATCTATCTATCTATCTATCTATCTATGCAGACTTCCGTTCTGCTACCTTCACTTTGAATTGACCTTTCACATCTTAACTCTTGACAAGTTTTGTTATCTTCATTAATATTTAAATTTCTTATTGCCCTTGGTCTAAATAAAAAGAACTTGAACTCACTCCTCTTGATTATAGACCCTAATACTTTCATTTGTAATAAAGCTCGTAAGACCCTCACTCTTAATCAGAGTCTTTTTTTTTTCGTAGTAAAAGGTCTTCACTTTTAACGAAAGTCTTTAAGACCCCAACTTTTAATTAATGTCATTACTGCCTACACTGCTGAAACTTAATCCTTCGGTAAATTACATTACTTTGAGGGTGAGATGTTCGTATCTTGAATTTTTCCTCTCTGAAACTATTTTCATTCAGTGAAATCTTGTTACTTGATCGTTTTGCTCGATTTGTTCAAATCTAGTGTTTTTCTCTTCTTGTTTTGTGAGAGGAAACATTTTCCCCCAAGATTGGATAGGTATGTCCACGAACAACTTATGTCTTTCAATACTTTTCGTGAAACATAACTGAAACTGAAGGCAAATTCGTCCTTGAGACTTCAGTACAAATTTCGTAAATGCCTTTTTAAGTTCTCTGTAAAAGATAATGTTGACGTGGCATTTTATCTGTTCGTCCGCCCTTATATCTTAAAAGCTACTGAGGCTATAGGGCTGCGAATTGGTATGTTGAATATCCACCCTCCAATCATCAAACATACTAAATTGCAGCCCTCTAGCCTCAGTAGTTTTTATTTTATTCAAGGTTAAAGTTAGCCATGATCACATGCAGCTGGCACCGCTATAGGTGCCAACAACACAGGCCACAACAGGGTTTGTGGCTGAAATTTTCATTGTCGGTTGCTAAAAGTTTTATGGACCGTGTTTGAGAACTTCATACAGTATTATACAACACTGTACATAAATTGGATTGCGCCGAAGAAAATTCGAAGCATTTGTTTCTTATTTCTTCTGGTACTCAAGGGGTCCTAGAGGTGATGATGAACATAACGAGAAGGGCTGTTCTTGGTACTAAAGCCGGTGGTCCGAAGTTCGATTCCCGGCTCTGCCAACGTGGAATCAGAAGAATTTATTTCTGGTGATAGAAATCCATTTCTCGATATAGTGTGGTTCGGACCCCACAATAAACTGTGGGTCCCGTTGCTAGGTGACCAATTGGTTCCTAGCCAAGTAAAAGTATCTAATCCTTCGGGCCAGCCCTAGGAGAGCTGTTAATCAGCTCATTGGTCTGGTTAAACTAAGATATACTTAACTTGGTACTAAGGCTGTTTCGGAATAATCGGTTTTTGTTTCGGAACACTTAGGACTCGCCTGATAATACTCAGATTTTCTCTACTAATACTCTAGAGTCTAGTGTCTCCTTGAAAAACCCAAACTCTGCATTGAAAAACTCTGGCTTCATCTTCGATTACTTAACATCTGTTAAGAAAAACTCTAAAAACTCTTGAAAAATTGGTTGGTGGCCTTTTGAGCTCGTGGTTTGGTTCGTTTTGTAATTTGTTGAGGTTTGATAGTGCTGCTCGCGAATGTAGCCTTCCTGTGTTCGGGTTTAACACTGACGCTTCAGTAACTCGCGATTTGGTTGTTAAAATTACGGTGGGTTTTAGTTGGCACTTCCTTTAAAAACTCTTGAACGAGAATGTTGAACAGCCGTGAATAAATCAGGATTTTTCATACAAGACCTTCCAAAAACTTGCAGTCGTGGCCACTCTTGAACTTAGTAGTATGAAGTGAAAACCTTCCATATCCCAGTGAAAGGATAAACTGACAAAAAAGAAAAAGAAAAATGATATTAATTTTCATCCAGTTACAGACCTTCTATAGGTCACTGGGGATTAAGAGAGGAAGAGAGGAAATAGGAATAATTTTATTATAATATTAATGTACAGCAAATAAAACTGAAAATATGTTAGCCTAAGAAGAAGCACTTTCGTAGCGAACAAAAATGACAGAAAGTGACTTGAGTAAGACAAGAATTAGCGTATATTGATCCCTGCTATAAAAATAATGGCGAAGAACGGGTTACATGTGGATAACCATTTAATGACCTTTTATAGTGATAATGGCTCATTAGAGGTTTGATAATTATTCAATGACTCATTAACTCTGGAAATCCCCATTTAAGAGGACAAGTAACCTCGGAAATAATGAGCGTATTCATTGAAGGAGTGCCAAGGACGGATCTATGGTGTGGAGAAGATTATATTCATCTGCGCCCGCGCGAGCGCGCTTTTTCAGCTAAAGGAGATATGATCTTGGCTTACATTTCGAAAGGAAACTATATATATATATATAGGTGGTTTTTGTTTTCTTGAGGTAGTGGGCTGGATTTTATTGCGAGAAGTTCCAACAATAAACTATATAATAACAAAATCTGAGTGGATCTTCCACCCGAGCAGGGTAGGTAGGGGATCGTGAAGGTAGGGTAGACATGACACATCCACCCTCCTGTTACAAACCTGTTTGTCCTCCCCGGATGTGGGTGGGGTAGGTGGGGGTCAGGAGAGTAGGGGAGACATGACGTGCACGCCATCAAGCTCGTATGTCATAATAGCAAATAACTGCAATAAATGACTCATCAAATTATGAATTACCTCAACAGAGTTGTCAGCGAATTCCCTTTAAGATAAAAAATGACTAGTACAGAAGTGAAAGAAATTCTGGCGTCCGCAAATGTATTTAGGAAATGCGAGAAATGACTCGTTATGTCTTGATTGGTCCTGTGTATCCCTAACAGCTCTGCTACCAGTAAAAACCCGTAGCCCCACAATAGAATTCTGCTGTTACGGTGGACGGCGAGAATAACTTTTGTTGGTAGGGTTTCTACACACATATACTTGAGTGAATTTAGCGAGGTCAAATACATTGAGGTTAATTTTGAACATTTTGACGTAACGTGAATTTCTGATATCTTATCAGAGTCAGCAATAAAACATGAATGCGATTGGCTGTGACCATAACAACACAGGACTGGTATCATACTTATGGCCAGTGTGTTTCTATAGCCATACAATTCGGCTCTATACAATGCCCATAAGATTTCACTGTTTAAGTCGGTCGTTTGATATAGTACTGCTTTATTAATGGTACCCGTAAATACATGAAACTACATGGTCGTCAGTTAATGAGTTTTGTTTGGCTGTCTCCACCGGTATTCTACTTGTCTCCACCGGTATTCTACTTGTCTCCACCGGTATTCTACTTGTCTCCACCGGTATTCTACTAGGTGAGGTGAAGTATAGCTCTACCAGTTGCCCACAAAACTAAAACTTATCGTTGGAAAATGTTAGCCTTGCTTCAATCCATTCAACATGAAACATGCTAACACAAAATATGTAAAATTCAAATGACAGCAAAGTGGATAATGACTTAATTCCGGACACCGGTTATCTTAGTAGGCCTGCTTACGTCCTTCCTGTAGAAGCCTGGAAGAGGCAGCGTACCTCTTTTTGGCCAGTTCTCCTGCCACCCATTTCAAATGGGATATTTTTCTCTGTATTGCTTATATGCATATCATTTATTGTGCATGTTTTTTTATTATTTTGTTTTCTATGAATACCAGTAAGGTATTTATAGAATGTAAGAAATGACCTATCACACGGTGTTTAGAAAATGCAAGAATTAAAAGAATAAAAGAAAATCAAGTGAAAGCAACAAATGATCCCACAACGGGGAAAATTATATTCTGGGACTCCTACCCTTTTTAGAAAATGTGCTTGTCAATCCGTGCATTTGATGGAACATAATCTAGATGAATGTATTCGCTGTGAAATTACAGAAGTCAGAGAACATTAAATTTTGAAGAACTATTTTGACAAAGCTTGCGATGTAATCTCTCTCTCTCTCTCTCTCTCTCTCTCTCTCTCTCATATACTATATATATATATATATATATATATATATATATATATATATATATATATATATATATATATGCATTTCGCGCTCGACTACCAATCCGGTGGTCCGAAGTTCGATTCTCGGTTCGGCCAACGCGGAACCAGAGGAATTTATTTCTGGTGATAGAAATTCATTTCTCGATACAATGTGCTTCGGATCCCACAATAAGCTGCAGGTCCCGTTGCTAGTTAACCAAATGGTTCCTAGTCACGTAAAAATATCTAATCCTTCGGGCCAGCCCTAGGAGAGCTGTTAACCAGCTCAGTGGTCTGGTAAAACTAAGATATACTTAACTTTAGAAGTAATACCTCACATTTCCACTGTTTGATCATTCTGAAAATATTGTCGTTTTACTGAATTATCAATATTGATAATGTATTGTTTAGTTGGCTGCTATCTGTTGACAGTATGATTGAAAATGGGCTAACAGTCATGTAACAGTCCTGAAAGACCACTTGAATTGTAAATTTCTCTTTACAGAGGAGAGAGAAGAGAGAGGAGAGAGGAGAGAGACAGAGGAGAGAGAGAGAGAGAGAGAGAGAGAGAGAGAATACCACTTGAATTGTAACTTTCTCTTTAGAGAGAGAGAGAGAGAGAGAGAGAGAGAGAGAGAGAGAGAGGCAAGCAAATCAGAAGTGGTAAATTAACAAGGAGGTAGATAGTTACGTACAAACACAAGCATGCTATATAAAAGCTGAGGCAACAAGACGCAGTGCTTTCAGTTAATAATTAGATTTTCTTAAACTTTGAAGAGCGTCGGTATCCGAAAGAGTTCCCCAGTTATGTAGAAAGAAGAAAGAAGGACTTAATGTACTTGAAAGTGACGTTGCTGTCATGTCAGATATACTGAATAATGCATAGTTTTATTATTATTGTTATTATTATTGTTCTAAAGGGTCCACAATAATACAACGTGTAAAAAATCCGTGTATAATTTTGAAGACTTTACAGAAAGCTTTCGAACCCTTCCCTGGGTTCATCTTGAACTGAAGATGAACCCAGGGAAGGGTTCGAAAGCTTTCTGTAAAGTCTTCAAAATTATACACGGACTTTTTACACGTTGTATTATTGTGGACCCTTTAGAACATTATATATACTCTCGTGATAGAGTTTTTCCCTACATTATTATTATTATTTTTTTTTTTTTTTTTTTTTTTGCTCTATTATTATTATTATATTAGAGAAAAAACTATGAACGCCTTCTGGTACTGGATATAGCTGATGGTATGATTAGGTTTTATAGTATATAACGTGTGCCATTATTATTATTAATTATTATTATTATTATTATTATTATTATTATTATTATAGAAAAAAGTATGAAAGATTTCTGCGTGGCGTTGATGGCTTAATAAGGTTATAGTATCTACGTGTATCAATTTCTTACTATTGCTAATTCATTATTATTGAAATATACTCCTCCTTAAAATATTGTTCATTAAAGAAAGTAAACACTCCCAAATCATGAAATATACGAGCAACATTTTCTTGCTTTGAAGTCTTTAAACATTTCCTTCTTAAGGTCTCGGCTGCAAATTAAACTTTCATAGATGCTTCAAAGTTTCTCTCTCTCTCTCTCTCTCTCTCTCTCTCTCTCTCTCTCTCTCTCTCTCTCTCTCTCTCTCTCTCTCAATATAGCCTCAAGGACTCCATTCGCAAGTATGATACAGTCTGATCTATCAGTAGTTTTATTTTGTCATCAAAATATTTGTTTGAAATTGATTCTTGTGGCTCTCTGTTGTTCTCTGTGAGAAATTAATTCAAGAAAGAGGTCGACCTTTGTGTGGATTTACTCTCAGTTGGAAGCTTTTTATGAAGGAGGTATGATGCAGAACTTGAAAGCTGTCGTATGAAACAAGATAATCTAATCACCTTAATCATCATTAGATTAATTATTTTCGTGTTCTCCGCCACCAGGAAAAGACTAACAAAGAACAGCAGGGCGAGAGAATGGATAAGGCGATAAGGGAATAAAGAAGATCAAAGGGTAGGAGAGAGAAGGGGAGGAGAAGGATAAAGAAATGGGTGGGAGAGGCGGAAGAAGATACAGGAAAGGACAAAGAAAAAAATGGAGGAGGAGGAAGTAAAGGGAAGAGGATGTAAAGGGAGAGTAGACGCTGTTTTGTAGGAGAGGAAAAGTGTTTTCTAACCGGTGGAAAAGCGGCATATGAGGAAAAGAAAGAGAAAAAAAAATTGAAAGAGAATTAGCAAAGGAACGGATAGGTGGGTAGTTTTTGAAGCGTCGGATGGTGAGAGAGAGAGAGAGAGAGAGAGAGAGGTGAATTTGTTGGATGCTGGGGAGAATAGAGGACGAGTAGAATGTTTGCGAGAATGTATCACTTTCGTATGTAAAAAGCAGTTGGAAGTCGACTGCAGATTAGTTCTTCTCTTTATGGATTGCACAAATTGAAACTGAGAAGACGTCTTGCATCAACAGGAGCTTAAAACAAATTCCTCTGTCTTTCCTCTCTCTTCCAATCTTTTCATATCTGGATGCACTAGGCAAATGTTTGTTTTTATCATTACTACTTTTATTAGAAAACTGCAAGTTTTTGGTTGAGCTTCTGCTAAGTTGATCGGTACAGAAGAATTCGATATTTTAAGACGAAAGTTTGAAACGCACCCTCAGTTTTTTTTTTTCAAGTTTTTCTCAATCCAAATAACACATAATGGTGGAGAAAACATCTAAGCAATTGAAACTACGATAACCAGATTGTGTTTGGATTGACTAAATAATTAAAAATCTCAAAGCATTGCCCAGATTTCCTTCATTAACCTTACTCTACTCATTCCTCTGTCACATGGAACTCGTGCCCTCATTCAGTGTTCCTTGTGGTTTAATAGGCATCTTTTTCATGTACCTATGACAGGGTGTCCAATATTATTTCTCGTGATTTTCTTTCTTATGTGGCCAGGGTAACATGGGTTGCCCAGCTTGAAAGAGAAATGAATTAATTCAACCTTGGTAGAAAGTGTTCTTTTAATTAATGTCAAGTACGTATTACCTACGAAGCGCAGAGAACTTATTATTAATATAAATTAGTCTTCATCAGAAGATGTAACTTGAATATTAGGAGAAACGTTCAACAAAATCTCTAAAATTGAATCGAACTGGTAAAGAAAATATCCACTAAGAACAGAAATTGATATTGATTAAAAGATATTTATCGCTGTTAAAATAAGTTCATTATTACCATTAATAATTCATCATCAGCTGCAAAATGAAGGACAGAATTCTCATTTCCCTGGCCTAATATTTGAAAAGAAACGGACGGTAAACACATTTACGCCAGGCAATGATTGGGAAATAACTCCGAGACAAATTTATGACGAAGTATTTGTCGCTGGAAATGTTGGGTATAATGTTCGTTGTTGACATTATTTCCCTTTGCTTCTTGTCGGAAAACAAACGGAACGGCCATCTTTTGTTACTTGTTTCCTTGAATGGCATCATACTTGTGCAAGCAAAAATAACAACGCCAAGCTTATATGGGTCAACAGTCGAATAAGTACCCTAAAAAATATATTTGATAGAAATTGATGAAATTTTAAAATTAAATGTTATCTTGTCTAGTAACCTCGCTCTCCCCCCACCCCCGCCCGCCCGCGGTAACCCTACATTTTGTCTTCAGACTTAGTATCGAATGCTGTGTGTGATCCCAGAATGCCACTGAAGAGAAGAGTTAAATTACAGTAACACAGAGACGTACGTACATCTTTTGAATTCAGGAGTTTCCCGGTTGACGTTGAGCTCCGGCTGGGTTTTTATATGTATACATGATGCAGTGTTTTTTTCGACAGTCTATTGGTCTTGGCGGAGTTTTCCAGTCACTGATTGCCTTCTCCAGTTTATGTAAATGAATTGGTATGTCAATTTGTTTTTCCTGTGTTATTTCATCAGTATTTCGGCATATTTTCCTTCTTTTGGCTTTATCTCATAGCTTCAGAGTAGATCGTTTATTCCGTGGAAAAAATGTTCAGCAGGTTAATTGCCTTATTGTGTTTATCAATTTGGATATAAGAATCTTCTTCTTCTTCTCCTTCTTCTTCTTCTTCTCCTTTCCTTCTCCTTTCCCACCGTTATCCCTACATTAAGGTGTCGGTTGCATGATGCACCATATTCCATAAAACATCAGGCATGGTTTATTATTTGGCAAAGGGCTTTTTACGACCGTATGCCCTTGCTGTCATCAACTACAGTTATTGGCGGTGGGCCTCGCCTTTGACTTAAAAGTCCACCTGCTAGGCTGTAGTTTCCACAGTTATAGGGGCGGGGGGTTGGGGGGGGGGGGGTCGGGGGGGGGGGCGCCTCGCCTTTTACTAAAAAGTAAGACTGCAAGGTAGCAGCTGTCCTGTAATCGCCTTTTACGACACACAGGACCTATGGTAATAGTATATTTACACCCTTACTACAGGGATACAATTTGGATATAAGAATATTTGGACTGATTCTCTTTCGTCTTCTTACCAGCTTAATTCCAGGTCGAGACCTCATCTGATTTATTCCCTACCTCCTAGAGCTGAGATTTGTGGTCTTCTTTGACTCGTAGTTCCAAGTATTTGATTTAATAATAATAATAATAATAATAATAATAATAATAATAATAATAATAATAATAATAATAAGGCAACGTTTAGCCATAAACTTTCATTTTCCGGTGTGGAACTGCGATAGTCTTGAGAGCAATGAAGGCCTCATTGACACCAGCCGTCGTCAGTCTCGGGGTCGACCGCTCTCACCTCTCTTAAGTAACTTTATTAGTTCACCAGTTATAAATCTAATCCTAATAATAGTGAATATTAGGTGCAAAGCCGTTCATGCCTAAATGAGTGAAATGATGAATGTTTCGTGTCATTTAGAGTTCATCAGCACGAGTGGGCCAAATAGTTGGAGTATTCATTAATAATGAGAGAGGTAATAAAGGGCGACATATTTTGCTAATTACGGGTTGGAAATGAACGATGAGGTATTTATCATCGGCTGTTTAGTGAATTGTTTACTGGAATGTGGGCGACAGTACTCTCCGCTTACGAATGTGAAAACAGGAAGCGCAATATTAATCACTATCACTCGGTTTGAAACGAGACTTACAATCTTTCACTTTTTGTTCAGTATCCTGCTATTCATTCATTTACTAGTTTCTATTTTTTCTGCATATAAGCTTAACGAAAAAATACGAATGTACTTGTTTTCAACGAAAGGTTAAGAAAGAATAATTACGCATCAATTAACATGCATCGTCAAAGGACACATTTTGAAGGATTTCATATCCCAATTTCAAAGTCTTTGTTGACTCAAGCTGTCACGAAATCGGAAAGACGAAGATCAGTCCAAACGTCATTTCAGGAAGTCCTTCTCCCGTTTTGAGGGACAGTTCGAATTCCACGTTAATCAGAAATCGTTTCCGCTTATGTCTCATCATAGATATAGGAGTACAGCATTGTTGGAAAATGAGTAACTTCTTCGGAAGACCGGTTCTGTAAAGATTCTAATTTTTACATAAGTAATGCGATCTCGTAATAATTCTGACACAGATTATGGTATCATATACATTTCTCAAAGATTATCTCGTCTTCATTTCTTGTGTTAAATCCATTACCACCCATTTCTAGCGTGACCGGACTTTCCTTTTAAGTCTTCTTTAAGAGAAAAGTATTGAGATGGCTTTGTCTGTCCGTCCGCACTTTTTTGTCTTAAAAACTGCTGAGGCTAGAGGGCTGCAAATTGGTATGTTGATCATCCACCCTCCAATCGTCAAACATACTAAAATGTAGCCCTCTATCCTCATTAATTTTGATTTTATTTATGGTTAAAGTTAGCCATGATCGTTGTGTCTGGCACCGCTATTGGCAACAACAACACAGGCTACCACCGGGGCTGTGGCTGAAAGTTTCACGAGCTGTGGGTGAGAGTTTCTTACGGTATTATACGCTGTTCAGAAAACTCGATTGCGCCGAAGAAACTTCAGCGCATTTTTTACATGTTCCCTTTTCTAAACTTGCAAGTCTTTGGTCATTACACGATTAGAAGACTAATGATTATTTCAGATATATTGAGAATTTAGTTATTTCTTGTATTCATATCGATGTAAAATGAAATGGTGGCTTGGATGCTTGCAGCGCAATGCAAGGGATTATGCTTCCCCAAAAACTAAATGATTTTCATACCTCTTGCAACATTTGCTGATAACAGTGACAGACGAAACAACGTCCTATTGGTTAACGAACAGAAGTACATAAACGCCATATATATATCTAATATATTATATATATATCTATATATGTATATATATATATATATATATATTATATTATATATAATATAATATATGATATATCATATCATTATTTATATTATAATTTATTAATATCTATTATATATATATTATTATATATATGTATATAATATTAATTATTATATATAATAATATTTATTATAAATACTATACATATATATATATATATATATATCTATATATATTAGATATATATATATATATATATATATATATATTCACGTGCATCTTTTCCTTCAGAATTGTGGCTCTATAACATGTTAGTCCTCCAGTTATCATCAAGCAGCTATGGCGATAAGACTCCAATTCCGCGAGCTTCTGTACTCTGGCGACTACACCCCATTGTCCAGAGCAGATTCACTACTTCAGTTATCCTCACCTTGAATGACTGAAGCGCCCGGCTCCTTTTAGTTACGAGAGAGCAAATTGGATGTCTTGAGTCGATAGATTAAAGGCTGTACTACCAAAGTGATGGTAATTATTAGCAAATATTTTATTTCCTTAGTATAAAGCATTGCATTAAAGCATTGAGAGAGAGAGAGAGAGAGGAGCGAGAGAGAGAGAGAGAGAGAGAGAGAGAGAGAGAAGAGAGAGCTATCGTGATCATATTTATTAAATTTTTTTTTTTGTCAAAGCTGCATTGCAGGCCCTTTTGAATTTAGTCAGGTCCTCATCTGTGACTTGAGCTGAAGTGCTATTTCTCTGGCTTAATTGAAGAAGATACCTTTAAACTGAGCAGCATTCCATCTAAAGATGCTGTAGATGAGAGAGAGAGAGAGAGAGAGAGAGAGAGAGAGAGAGAGAGAGAGAGAGAGAGAGAGAGAGAGAGAGAGAGAGAATGGAATATAGAATTTAGGCCGAAGGTCAATCAACGCTGAAACGGAAATTGGGAGTAGAAAGGTTTGAAAGGTGTAACAGGAGGAAAACCTCAGAGCAGTTTCACTATAAAACAAATGTTAAGAGAGGTTGGATAGCAAGCCGGAAGAAAGAGAATATGAATGGAGGTACAGTAAAAGGAATGAAAGGGGTTGCAGCTGGGGACCTTAAGTAATGCCTACAGTGCAACGCGTGAGGTGCACTGGCAGCGCTACCCATCTAACGGAGAGAGAGAGAGAGAGAGAGAGAGAATTGGGTGGTTTAGGTCATCTCATTGGATGCATTAGGCTTCTGAAATACAGAAGTGTAGAAGAAAAGAGCAGTGAACTAAATTTCGATGGTAATAAGAACCTTGGACGATCAGATGAAGTAAAAAAAAAAAAAAAAAATGAGGTTAAACGATTACAAATTTCAAGTCACTTCCCATTTTTATCTCGATATTGATCGTCCGGGATTGGCAAAGCGTCAGAAGAGCCTTGAAATGCAGTGCGATATGAATTTGCAGTATAATATACAGAGATGAGCAGGTAAAACACAAAATGATGCAGTTTAAAAAAAGATGGTCTGTAAATAATGAAGGGTTTCTAAGATAGGTTGTCTTGCTTCCATATCAGGACATAAGGTTCATGTGTAATATATAATGTTGAGAACCTTCTGTCCAACCGCCCCCCTTTCCCCCCGTTGGGATTAGTGTCGTCAGTGCACTTCATGCGGTGCACTGTAGGCATTACTGAAGGTTCTTTGCAGCGTGCCCTCGGCCCTTAGCTGCATCTTCTTTCATTCCTTATAGTATACCTCTTTTCATATTCAGTTTCTTCCATCTTACTTCCCATCTTGCTTGGTGAGACGTACCCGCGTGAAGTCACAATAATCAACAGATATCACAAGTTTAACATACGACTAGAATTTGAGAAATATCTAGAAGTGTTCGTGAACTATCGGTGATAAGATTAGTGTGAAAATAGTAGGATAAAGCGTCTTCTAAGTTAGTTTATCAAGTGTAATACTATAAATCAGAACAAGATGGCAGTAAGTTCCAACTGCGGGAAAAGGTGGCGTAATTTGGCGTGTTTAGCAGATTCGCAATACGATGAGGTAGCAGGAAGGGAACTGGCATTTCTCATCTATGAAATCAGCAACAGTCCTAACCAAAAAAGATACAAAAGCATTCATAGATATATTAGAAGGATATAATCCTTCAAACTGGAACAAATCTAATGAAAACATCTTGAAAATAATTGAAGAAGTTCCAAATAAAATCCAAGTGGTCAAGAGACTCATAAAGAAATATACATAAACCAACATATTCCGACAAAGAAAATGAATAAGGTGAATCTTGTGAATATACTAATTGATGCATTAGGCTTTTTTCAAAAAGAATGCCAAAAAGCAGGTGCAAACTGTGTAAGGTTTGGTATAGCATAGTCAATCCACAAAACCTAATCAGAAAATGTGCTGCATGCAACATTCCGACCCTCCCATCCAGTGCTGCAGAGGTAATACAAGATTTGAGAAAAGATACAAGAATTTTTTTTGTTCAACATGTCTTCTATGGATAGACAATGTTATTAAATCAAGATTGAATGTACAAATAGTTGAGGATGAAGAAGAAGAGGAGAGGAAGAAGAAGAAGAAAAAGAAGAAGAGGAAAACGGAAGAGAAGTAAACAAAAATGAAATGACAGAAAAAAAATAAGGAAAACAAGAACAAGATAAAAGTATGGATGCAGAGACTCATTGATACACATATGAGGCAATAAAGCAGCATACCTACGAAGAAATAAATTAACGATATGACAAACAGAAAAGCAAATCCCGAAGAGGCTCATTTTTACCCAGATCTATACAATGACGGGAAAGAGGAAAAATAGACAAGAAAGACAATCTGCAACCTTTTGAAAAGAGGGAATTGCAGATTTGGAGAAAGATGTTACTACAAACATCCTAGATATGTCAAACTATGAAATATATGGTAAATGTGCATACTTAGATGGATATGGGGATGATTGCAGAGATCTGCATCCAAAAATATGTAAAAACCTAAAAGAAGGAAAAGGATGTAAGTTCGACAAAAAAAATGCAAATATATGCACCCTGTAGCCATGAATCATAATCAAATAAATAACCAACCAAGTAATAAAATCCAAAATAAGAAAGAAACAAATAAAGAGAGGAAATCAAGAATATCAGGTAAAAAGAGAAAAGCAAACCACCAATGAGATATGCAGGTGTCAGCAAAAATTTCAAAGCATCAGCTCCGAAATTCTGACTCAAGAGATAATAACTGTATTTATTTTATGCAACGATGGATATTGGCAAGAAACGGAGAAAATTGCAGATTCAGACACAAAATTGAATAATTATGATGAAGGAAGATCAACTATTATGGAAAAGTTGGATTTTTTAATGTCAGAATTTTCTGGAATGAAAAAGAACAACCTACCAGAACAGGAAAGAGACATGGGAAATCCTTATTACTATCAGTATAAATGAAGGAGAAAAAACACGCAAAACCATCATAGTGATGAATGCGCAGGGTTTAGTTACGAGTAACTCAAAAAGAAAAAATAGAGTACTTAGAAGAACTAACCCAAAATGAAAAGAAAATAGATATAATGAATATAAGTGAAACCTGGTATTCCCAAGAGACTGGGAATGATGATCAAATAAAAGGGTTCCAAACTTATAGATCAGATAGAAAAAATAGGAATCAAGGGGGAACCGCAATATATGGGAAAGACAAAACAAGGAAAAATATATGAGAATATAGTAACTCAGACTAGTGAACTAATAGCGGTAGAATTTGAATCTGAAAAATTGATGAACATAGTAATATATAGACTCCTAATACTAAAGAGTTTGACTTAATAATTGAAAAATTGGAATGATATATGTATAAATCACAAGGACTGGACTATTCTCCTATCTGGTGACTTCAACTTTCCTTTCGTAGAATGGAAAGAACGAATAGGAGATTGTGGTTGTACTTATACATATAAAAAAGAGAGTAATAGTAGTGCAGAAGATAAGAGGCAATTTCGAAAAGCTATTAGATATGCTACTAGAATACAACATTCAACAAATAAATCCCTGCCAACAAGAAAGGTTTTTTGAAAATACTTTAGACCTAGTATTTGTGAACGAGATGAATTATGTTAAAAAAGAAATAATAGTTTTATAATGCGAGTATTTCAGACCATAATGTCATAGATTACAGTTCATTCCAAAGCAAGTGAAAATAGAGATAAGCAAGAAATGAAAAAGTGGGAAGGATATGGAAAATACAACTTCTACAGTAAAAATATAAAATGGTCAGAAATTAATGAAGAATTAAACAAAGATTGGGATAACATTTTCGTAAGTGATGAAACATAAGGGTAAATACGGAGATATTATATAAAATATTGGAGATAATAGTGGAAAATATATACCGAAGAAGAAAAGTAAACATCTTCATGCATACCAAGAGACAGAAGGATCTTGTTCCAGAAAATCAGAAAGTGGAAAAAGGTCTTGCAAAAGAAAAAAATGCATGGAAAGTTATAGAACTAAAAAGTAAGATAGAAAATGCAGAACAAAGATTATACAATCAAAAGAAAATGAAAACGGGACTTGGAAGAAAAACCCTATAATATCAAGCAAAACCCCAAACTATTATACTCATATGCGAAGAAGAGAATAAAAGAAGAATAGAAATAGGCCTCTGAGAATTGAAGGGAGATTAACGAATGAAAAAAGGAAATTTGCAACATACTGGCTAGAACGATATAAGAGAGAATTCACCCCTAGAATAGATAATGAAGATAATGATATAGAAGTAAGGATGAAAAATAGTGATATTTAGCTGACATAGATATTAATGAACGCTGATATTGTGCAGGCTATTAATGAAATTAAAAATGGAGCTGCTGCAGGGCCTGATGGATTCCTGCTATTTTGTTAAAGAAAGTAGCTCATTCTATCGCAAAGCCACTTGCAATATTATTAAGACAAAGTGTAGATACAGGCAAGATATATGATGAGCACAATTAGCATATTACCCCTTACCCCTAACTTTCAAAAGTGGATCAAGACTAGAGGCAAGTAATTATAGGCCTGTGAGTCTAACATCACATATTATGAAAGTGTATGAAAGGGTAATGAAGAAAAATATTATGAAACATTTAATAAAAAATAATTTGTTTAATAAAGGACAACATGGTTTCGTACCCGGAAAAAGTACACAAACCCAACTGTTAGTCCACCGTGAAAACATATTCAAAAATATGAAAAGCGGAAATGAAACAGAGTGGTTTATTTAGACTTTGCAAAAGCTTTTGATAAAGTAGACCATAATATATTAGCGAAGAAAATTAGAAAACACAATATCGTGGATAAAGTAGGAAGATGGTTAAAAGAATTTTTACACAACAGAAAACGATAGTTATTGCAACGACGAGAAATCGGATGAAGCCAAGGTAATATCCTCCGGTGTGCCGCAAGGTACGGTGTTAGCTGCAATACTGTTTGTTATTATGATTGAAGACATAGACAATAATGTTAAGGATTCGGTAGTGAGTAGTTTCGCAGATGACACAAGAATAAGTAGAGAAATTACTTGTGATGAAGATAGGAACGCTCTACAAAGAGACCTTAACAAAGTATATGATTGGGCAGAGGTAAATAGGATGGTATTTAACTCTGATAAATTTGATGAATCAATAAATTATGGAGACAGAGAAAGAAAGCTATATGCATATAAGGGACCTAATAATGAGACCATCACAAATAAGGAAGCAGTTAAAGACCTTGGTGTGATGATGAATAGGAACATGTTATGCAATGATCAAATAGCAACTCTGTTGGCAAAATGTAAAGCAAAAATGGGAATGTTGTTACGGCACTTCAAAACAAGAAAAGCTGAACACATGATTATGCTTTATAAAACATATGTTCGTAGTCCACTTGAATATTGCAATATGATATGGTACCCACACTATCAAAAGGATATTGCACAAAATAAGAGAGTGTACAAAGGTCCTTTACAGCTAGAATAGAAGAAGTTAAGGACCTAGACTACTGGGAAAGACTACAATTCTTAAAATTATATAGTCTAGAAACAAGAGAAGCGAGAACGCTACATGATAATTCAGGCATGGAAACAGATAGAAGGAATAGCAGAAATATCATGGAACTAAAAATATCAGAAAGCAGCAAGCAGTAGTGATTAATAGTGCCCAAAACTATACCAGGAAAAATAAGGAAAGCACACAGGACATTAATCCACTACGCACCAGCATCGATAATGCAGCGTCTATTCAATGCGTTGCCAGCTCATCTGAGGAATATATCAGGAGTGAGCGTAGATGTGTTTAAGAATAAGCTCGACAAATATCTAAACTGCATCCCAGACCATCCAAGATTGGAAGATGCAAAATATACCGGAAGATGTACTAGCAACTCTCTGGTAGACATTAGAGGTGCCTCACACTGAGGGACCTGGGGCAACCCGAACAAGATGTAAGGTCTGTAAGGTCTGTAAGGACCCTCTCCTAACAATTCATTCTTAGTGGAATTGTGAGGTTTTTTTCCTGTTACACCTTTCAAACCTTTTACTGTCCATTTCATTCAGTGTTGAATGACCTTATAGGTCTCAGTGCTTGGCTTTTGGTCTAAATTCTATATTCAATTCAATTCATTTCAATCCGTGCCCCCTTCTAATGTTAAAAAAAAGTGGAGTGAAAAAATAAGATTGACAATGACGAAATGCTTAAAAGAAAATCTGTTTCATTTGCCAGAATTCCCAAAATCGTCGGTTACCAGAATGATATATTTTTGAACGTGAACTCTCCCGCGACGAGATTTGTTTTCCAGATGGGAATTGGGATAAGCTGTCCCATTGAATCGTCACTAATACCTGTCAGCGTTATTTCTTTTGCTTTTTTCTCTCTTTTTTTCATGAAATATGAAGATATGCCTTTTCTGTTCAAAGATAATTTTAGGAACTCGACTGGGATCAATCGAATGATTAATATTTTAATACGCAAGCTTTGAGGGCATTATCAAATGAAGATCATTTGAATGAGTTTGACACGGAACCTCTTAGCAGTGAGCGGTAGGGGCATCCAAATGATAGATAATTAAGAGCGCGATGGTGAAACTAAAAATAGAGAGAGTAGGATCAGCATGACTTCTCCTCCTTCTATCTATGTTATTTTTCCTTATTTTTACGTTTTTCGCTTATTTGGTTAGCAATTGGTAAAAACAGATGTGGAGACGAAGTTGATATTTTTCAGTTACACCAACTCTTTTGCTTCTTATACACTTGCGATCTGGGAATCGAATAATTGAGGAGGAAGGGTGTGTTATTCAAGATTTAAGTGATTTAATATGATTTGATCGTAACTGGTTCCATGAGGCATGTAGTCATTGAAGGGAGATTGGTATTGTGAGAGAGAGAGAGAGAGAGAGAGAGAGAGAGAGAGAGAGAGAGAGGTGCGTTGCTGTCTCTCCTTTTATTCTTTTATATCACTCCATTAAACCATTTTCTCTGGCTATTTGTTGTCATCCGCTTAATCCGTTTATTTCATACTCTCTCTCTCTCTCTCTCTCTCTCTCTCTCTCTCTCTCTCTCTCTCTCTCTCTCTCTCCTGCCTTCCTTCCTTCCGTCCTTTCATCGGTTTTCTCCTCGGTTTCTCTCTTGCCGTCTTTTCGCTCTCATACAGAAACCTATTGTGGTCAGCGTAAATAAGGCCAAGCGTCTGGCAAGGGAGTAATCGCTGGCAGGTGTTTTCAGAAGTTCTCGAGTCCTGAAGTTTCGGCAAACGAGCACAATTCCGGAATTTCAATGGGGACCATTCACGACCTGTCGTCGGAGACTTCCAGAAGGTGCTTAACATACTCTCCACTGTTCTGCCCCGTGCTTAGCTACTGGACGATAATGCATTGTTTGGCTTAGAGTTGATATATTTCTCAGTGATAGTCGTTTACAATCGCTTTATTCACGATGTGTTAGTATCTACATATATTTCATTGTCTTTCATTTAATACTTTGTTGTCAGCGAAGTTTTGTCTTCGTTTTCTTACAGCCACCTTTCATTATGTTCGTTCAATTTGATAAACCTTTCGAAATCTTAATAAAATATGTCAGGTCTTAATCACCTAAAACAAGTGGGATAATCTTGACGTAAGCAGGATTTAAAATCGATTACCCTCCCTTTAGGTTTCGACTCTAATTGTTCACAGGATATTAGGTCGCGTACATCTCGTTGTAAGCAATTATACCGCAGTCTCTTGTATCTCTATACGATTTCCTATAATAGCAGGCGCCTACAACATATTCAAATAAATGCATCTAAGGTCTTATATGTTAAAAGTTGAAATCCTGTAACTCTGTTGAGCAAGTGCTGTTTACTGTCTCGGAATTTCTCATTCAAATGTTGTTCGGTTGATACCAATAATAGAAAAGCTGGTGAGTGATGCCTTAGGGTTATGTTCCAGAGATAATGTCAAGGAGACGAAGTGATGTTTGTTTCGCTCGTGAGATTAAAGACGATGATATTGGCTGCTGGAGGACACATTGAATATTGTATTGCCTCTCAGTCAGAAGAAATTATCACCTGGTGTTCTTTGATCGAGGTCTGAAGGTTCAACAGACTGAATTTTTCATTGACTCTCGGTAAGAGAGCTTAAGGTGTTTGTTTTCATTCAGGAAGGTTTCGGTTTAATATTCAGTGTGAAAGATAATCTGCTGATATTCCTTGAGAGAAGTTTCATGGTTCATTGTATGGGGTCCTAAAATTTCGTCTTACTTGCTACACTTAAAATCAAAACATCAGCTGAAGGGATTCCGCTGTATTGAGTCTTCTCAGAAGAAAGACCTACAATACAGGAGTAAAGGGATTCCCTTTGTCATTAGAATGCCAGTGGTTGTCAGCTTCCTAATTTTAACCAGCGCAATTCTAAGGATGAAAAATAATTGAAAAAAAAACATAAGAAAAATGCATCGAAGTTTGTACAACACAATCGAGTTTTCAGTACAGCGTATAATCATGGCCACCAAAAATGGATCTATCTTTCGGTGATCTCGGTATAATGCTGTATAATCCGCAGTCCATAAAACTTTAACCACGCCCCTTGGTTGCCTGTTATATATCGTCGCCAGACGCACGATTATGGCTAACTTTAACCTTAAATAAAATGAAAAGTACTGAGGCTAGAAGGCTGCAATTTGGTATGTATGATGATTAGAGAGTGGATGATTAACATACCAATTTGCAGCACTCTAGCCTTAGCAGTTTTTAAGACCTGAGGGCGGACATAAAAAGTGCGGACGGACAGACAAATCCATCTCAATAGCTTACTTTTATGGAGACCAACCTTCATGCAAGCGATACATACGCTCTTTGAATTCTGGAAGATTATAGGGGTTAGGGGTGACATATACTAAAGCCTTACCGCTTACTGAGCGCACTGTAGCGATCAGTTCTGGAATCTTAATCTCCACAGAGTCAAGGTTTGGCGTAGCCATAATGGCGAGTGTTCACAGCGGCATCCATGGATGATGAAACGGGATGTGGTTCTAGAGAGAAAGTCAAAGATGAGGTTGACGCTTCAAAGAGAATTCTTTTGACTTCACTTGTGCTTCTGTTCCTTCGTTATCCATTTATTTACCTATTCATTTATTCTTATCACTTTTTACTTGTTTAAGAGCTGTCCATCTATCGTTTTCCTTTCTCAACAACATTTCTTCGTTTATACATCTGAGACGAAAACAAACGGACACCGAAAGAATACCTGATTTGTTAAATATCGGGTAAATGGTTGCACCACCGTCGGGAAAGTAATTAACTGCAGTAACTACTGCAAGTGTCTGCAAGCAATGGAAAGACAAGAAAGCTCTCTCTCTCTCTCTCTCTCTCTTCCCGCTTCGACTACTAACCTCCGGGTACCTAATTCATAGCTTATACCGAGGCACCATAGTTTTTAAGAGAGAGAGAGAGAGAACGTGGATAGTGAGTGCTAGGATACCTATATAAATTATGAACAGTTTAGACTTCCTATATTACTCTGCTTCATAGAAAAAAAATAAAAATGAAAACTACAGAAGGGTCTAACACCAGAGCTAAAGCCTTACTCTGCTCTTAATATAATGGAATATTCAAATAAGAGAAAATGATCAGGTAGCAAAATGTACTCACTTCAGCAAAGAAGTTTTTATTTATATCTTTTCATTATGTAGTGCTGTTAACATTTGAATATTTTTAACGCCGAGCAACTAATTTCCATTGATCCAGGGTCGTTGCAATGTTTTTTTGTGCAGAACTGGTCTTACTGTAAAGATCATAAGATATTTCAAAATCCAGTCAAAATGGCTTATGTTAGATGAGCAGCGTTAACAGAAATAAAAACGCTGCGAAACAAATGAAAGTGTTAGTCGATGTTGAGAAATGGGATTTAAAATGAGAAACATAATCTATATTTTAAAAAAGATGCGGGTTAAGAAAAATGGCGAATATAGTGAAAAATAATGGTATAAGCGGTCAGGAATGTCGGTGAAAAAATGCTGCAATCCAATCTAAATATCTAAACATGAAAAAATATAAAGATGAAAAAGTGAATACAAAAATCCTTTTCCAAGCGAATGCCACCGAGAGAGCGTCCCTTATCCGCGTTTCATCTCCTCTTGCTTTCCTTTGTTATCCATTAACGCTCTCCGCTATGCTCCCGAAGACACTTGATCTCTGTTTGCCCGAGAATCTTTCTTTGAAGGCGGCCGGTTCATTCTCAGCCCCACGGACGGTAAACATCCAAGCAGAGCAAGGGTACATCTAGACTCATCCTCTCCCTCTCCCTCTTCTTCTCTCCCTTTCTTAGTCCATCAACTACCAGTTTAACTGTCTTTGTTATCGTATGTTAGATTCCTATTGGAATGAATTGAATTGAATATGGAATTTAGGCCAAATGCCAAGCACTGGGACCTATGAGTCTATTCAGTGCTGAAACGTAAACTGACAGTAAAGGGTTTGAAAGGTGTAACAGGAGGAAAACCTCGCAGTTGCACTATGAAGCAATTGTTAGGAGATGGTGGAAAGTAAGATGGAAGAAAGAGAATATGAAAGGAGGTACAGTAAAAGGAACGAAAGAAGTTGCAGCTAGGGACCGAAGGCACCCTGCAAAGAACTTTAAGTAATGCTTACAGTGCACCGCATGAGGTGCACTGACGGCACTACTCCCCCCACGGGGGATTCTTAGTGGTTCCATTCTGTGACCTTTTCACTTGGGACGTCAATGACGATGTCTTGCTATTAGGCCAGTATCTCTCTCTCTCTCTCTCTCTCTCTCTCTCTCTCTCTCTCTCTCTCTCTCTCTCTCTCGGCGACCTCCACTCCACATTGCAGTATAATGTTTTGGCGAAACTGAGAATGCCATTACATCATCTTCAGTCGCAAAGGGAATTGCATATCTCCAGCAGAAGATACCTGTGACGTCAGCTACGCTTATGAATTATTTTTTCAGTTGCCGCTCTTATAATGAGGAATTCCTTTTGACCAAATGCATCAGTGTCACCAGCCATGACGTGTTACGCACACACGTTCACAAGTGTGAGTGTGTGTGTGTGTATATGATTATATATATGTGTGTGTATGTTCGTATAAATAATTATGCATTCATAAATACATACATAAATGTACACGAGTATATATATATATATATATATATATATATATATATATATATATATATATATATATATATATTGTTACGTATTTAGCGGCCTTGAGAGAGGCTATATACGTAAACGGAAATAATTGAGGGATTTCAAGAGGAAATTGCTTTAACTTACCGTAAAACTGATAGTTAGTGATAATTTCTTTAGAGGGAAAGGTCGCCAGAAAACTCAGCTCGTTACTTTACAGCTATTTATTTACAAAAAAGGCCCTTGCTGGCCTGGAGAAAAGGTAAATGCAGCGTCCACCACGGTGGGACTTATATATCTCTCACAAATAGCTAAAATGTAATTGGATGAATTCAAGCTGGTTTCATACACTTGGGTAATGCACAATTGCGGGCAGAGACTGGGCACATGACTCATGGAATCTGGAAAAGAATCCCAGATTAAACGAGATAAAAGAAAAAATGACTTCTTGCTTTGATTAAGGCTGATTAATTCTCTAACATTGGTGGGAGGAAACTCGAATGTTTCACTGAGGTATGCACGGAAAGCTTGGTCTTTAACAAGTCACAAAGGGAAGCACGTGGCCCGATGAGGACAAAGGGCTTTTGATGTAGAAGGGGTAAAAATGAGAATTGAAAATGAATTTAGCAAGAGTCGTATGGTAGTAAAAGGTGCTGGGTTGAAGTTTACACTTTTAGACGTACCTGGATGCAATATTCAGTGTATCGTTGTGGAAGAATGCGGCCTGACTTTCGTTCAGGTCTGGGGTTCGTGTCCGCCAGTACGCCGAGCCGATAGGCTTAAGTTTGGGAGGCTGGCCGGCTGGACATCTGTCCTGGATCACAGACTGCTGTCGACTGAGAGAGATATGGTCGTTTTTGAATCACCAAATACCGCCTCGGGCATCACCTGAAAAGTGATAAACACAACGCCAGCAAATTGGGAAGGAAAATAGGTCTTATTGTAGAAGTCCCTAAAATCCATCTCGAAGCCTAGCTACTCTTGTGACTTGCCTCTCTTACCCTAAGCTTCCGTCAGACCGGAAATACCTCCCTATGACATGCCCTCTCTCCCAACAACAGTTGCTTTAGGAGAAGGCATGGCTGCTTCTTTTATAACTAATATCCCTAAAACTCTGCTGGGAAGGCGAGGCGTTCTATAAACGTAGCAATATATATATATATATATATATATATATATATATATATATATATATATATATATATAGCTATGTATAAATATGTATGTATATTTAGAAAATCACAAGGGATGTACATGATTTACCTTGAACGAAAACCACCAGAAAATAACAGTAAAAAATCTGTAGCAGCTCTCTCTCGTGATGTTTATTTACGCATCGTCGGGGCGCAAATAAGACCCAGTTGGATAAAAAAAAAAAAAAAAAAAAAAAACAGATGATCAATTGTCGAATGGTAGTAAAGAAAAAGATCATCCGGGATAATCCGGGATAATCGGATCACAAGCTGAAACAACATCATTAAAAACGTACTTAACGTTACGAACTAGGGAGTGGGCGACTGTACAGTTTTTCAAAGGTGTATAAAACAGATTTTTAATATCTGCCTGTATTCAACAACAACCCTTTTCATTATAAAGGCATCAAGCTTAATTTAACTGCGTCGTTGCAGGAAGGAACTGTGATACCTTGCTTCTCTCCATTTACTAGGATGACTTGAATCTATCGTGTGTACAAATAATGCATTGCATTTAATATGTGGTCAGTTCTCGCAGTATATATATATATATATATATATATATATATATATATATATATATATAATATATATATATATATATATATATATATATATATACACATTATATATATACATATATATATATATATATATATATATATATATATATAAAACATACATACATATATTTACAGCAGAATGGGTCCCTAGAGATTGCAAACGAAGCTGGGGTAGGAAGAGAAGACGATGGGTTGACGAGCTAAGAAAATTTGCGGGTATAGACTGGCATAGAAAGAGCATAAACATACAGGAGGGGAAGTACATGTCTGAGGCCTTTGTCCTGCAGTGGACTAGCAACGGCTGATGATGATTATATATATATATACACACACACACACACACACACACGAGTCTCATCACATCACCGTGATTCATATATACTACGCATTAAGCTACAAATGTCCTTTAATATCTAATTCACTCCACCTTGCAATTAATATATTGTCACATATGTTCACCGAAGGGGAATTTTTTTAGTTGATGAGAAATTCGTCGGCTCATGGGCGCGAACCACGGAACCAAGAAATCAAGACGAACAGCGAAGCTCTTTAAACCACAAGGTTATATATATAACCAGTGTAGTCCACAATGAACAACGAAGGAGAAACCAGGGGAAAAGGAAATATAGATCATAATTTGTCCCAACAGTTTCGCCTTCCATAAGGCCTCTTCCGGGGAACTTTATTAACTAATCAGTTTAAGAAAAACATACACCGGACATATGTTTACATTTGACTTCAAGACTTACATAAGATATAAACAAGTAAAAATAGTTAACGGTGCTTACAACTGTTAGCATGATAAAATATAAATGGTGTAGTACATAGTTCGTCCAACAGAAAAGGTTAACAGTCCAACGAGGCTAAGTAGGTAATTAAGTGAAACCTAAGACAAAATGTGTACTGATTTTTTATGATATATAGAAAGAGCGGGTCTGTCTTGAATAAAGCTATACTGCCATTAAAGTTATTGTTTTCTCTATATTGAATGCATGCAGTTTCTATGAGATTTCTATCTATAAAATTATTGTTTCTGAACACAATTCTTGCTTGAGAAATAATAATTTTATAGATAGAAATCTCATGGAAACTGCATGCATTCAATATAGAGAAAACAATAACTTCAATGGCAGTATAGCTTTATTCAAGACAGACCCGCAGCTCTTCCTATATATCATAAAAAATCAGTCCAAATTTTGTAATATATTGACTCAGGTTTCACTTAATTACCTATTTAGCCTCATTGGACTGTTAACCTTTTCTGTTGGATGAACTATGTACTACACCACTTATATTTTATCATGTAACAGTTGCAAGCACCGTTAACCATTTTCACTTGTTTATATCTTAAGTTTACATTTGACTTCAAGACTTACATATGTCCGGTGTATGTTTTTTACTTAAACTGATTAGTTGATAAAGTTCCCCAGAAGAGGCCTGATGGAAGGCGAAACTGTTGGGACAAATTATAGACTATATTTCCTTTTCCCCTGGTTTCTCCTTCGTTTTCATTGTGGACTACATTGATGTATTTCATCTTCGTGATTGAGAAGAATACAACTAAATAAATATACATTTAATAGTGAGATTAGTGCAATAGAACTGGCCCCATCAGAGATATTTTCCCCATCTCAATTAACATTAGAGAAATTAAACTAGATCGAGGATGAGTATGCCGAGAAGGCTGTGAAGGGAAGAACAATGATGTGTAGAGTGCCAAGTCATCTGCGTATAAAGGTCGAGCAGGAGAGCTCCGGGATAAGATAGACGAACAGAAGAAAATTTTAAGACCATATCAGAAATCAGAAGAACGTCAAGCGAGATTAGTCAACTGGCAGATATAGCACTATCAACTAGGACAGCAATACAACGGTCAGAGCAGAAACATCAGATAAGTGTACAGGGAAATGTGCAATCATAACCAAGGAAGCTGGCTGTCAGTCCAAATGCTTTTCCCTGTAAGAAGGCTTTGTCATGTCAAGATCCCCAGTTGTCCCTGGCAAGGATGAACAGTTATGAGATCGTCAGACAGATCACAAGAAATATATTTGGGCAAATCCATCCTGATTATCAGAGGCTGTGGTTTTAAAAGATAACCTTTTAAGTTAACTATTGAAGAGCTTATGCGTGAAACAAGACCAGAGGGAAACGGCCGGAAGAGTAATAACAGTGATGGATGATCAAATGATGTGGCTAATGAATAGGTGGACAAGAGGTCTGAATAAAATTTAACCGGGGCAGCTTCTTAGGTCGATTGACAGGGTCTGCTGCTGTGGATTCCTGTTCAAATAGATTCTATATAAATATCTGTGTAGTTGCAGCATAAGAACATTTGGACTCTGTTCGCATTGTTAAACTATGCAAAATTAATAAGTTGATATTACACCCATGAGTTCACATTGCTCGTATTTAATGTCAGATCAATTGGGATTTGTAAGAAGTTGGACTTTATTGTACAGGGTGTCCATAAAGTCCCAGTACAATTACAAGTATTTATTGCTCAGAAACCATATAACATAGAGCAATGCAGTTTTTTTTATAGATTGAAGTGTCTGTGAATGTAAACTTGAGGAAATGAAGAACATTCTGCAAAAAAACTGCATTACTCAATGTTATAGGACTTCTGAGCAATAAGTACTTGTAATGGTACTGGGACTTTATGGACACCCAGTAAAATGACAATCACACATTTAAGGGCGAATTTGGGCTTAGGTCACCCTCAAATTTTTTGTAATAATACTTTTTGTAGTTTCGGCTACGATACCTCGTGAAGTGTTTGGGACAGTGTTAAGAGTTATCCGCATGTGAATAGTATAAATAAAACATACTATATATAAATATATAAATTATATATATATATTATATATATATATATATATATATTATATATATATATCTTATTATATATATATACACCTATGTATGTGTACTTGCATATTTTCCTCTCATCCGTCTTCACCGCGGAGCCAATTACCCTTCCTGTTGTTCCAGCAGCTAATCAGAGATGCGCTTGTGGCGCGCAAGATCCTCGCGCGAAAGGCTGAGTATCCATCAGAATTCAATCTCGCAATCGGCTTTACGTAGTGGCGTGTCCCAAGGCAGGTGTGGAAGCAGGGGCTTATGGCTGAATCGATAAGTGTGTGAGGGAACCGGGGGGAGGGAGAGGGAGAGGGAGAGGGGGTGGGGGAGGGGGAGGGGGAGGGGGAGGGGGCAGGTGCATCTGAGGCGCTATGTCATAGGGGTCTTTAGCTGCTCATGACGAGGAGGACGATTCCTCGTTTCCTTTTTTTAAACTTCTCTTTGTTCTCTTCTCCTTTATTGCTGCTCTCTTGATTTTCTTTTACTCTAAATGAAAGTAGTGGCTTCTATTTGAACTATATAGATGCAAATTTTCCATTGAAATAATTTTTTACAATAATTATTGTAAAATAATATGAGAAAGATTTATAGGGAAAGTCGTAGCAATAGAATTTTAAAGGCCTTCTGCTTCTGAAAGAAAAAAAAAAACCTTAAGGTTTATAACGATGAAGATACAAAATACTCTCTCTCTCTCTCTCCTCGCGACTGTGAGTTTAGTCTTATTTTTCTCCTTGATCAGAGAGTTGTTTATCATTACCAGCAAAAGGGCAACCTTGCTAAAGGGGCCTCATTATGCCCTAGATAACTTTTCGACTTCCTGCCCAACGACATTTTTGCCAGGATTAATAAGTTAAATACTGAGGCAGTAGTGATGTGCAGAGGGAGAAATGAACAGGGTAGGTTAAGAGAATAGAGTAAAAGTTTCTCTACGTACAAATACATTTGTCCGTAATTATTCAAGTTTTATATGTATATATATAATGTGTGTGTGTATATATAAATATAAATACATATATAATAATTATATATATGTGTAATATTATACATATGTATATATACACACACACATATATATATATATCTATGAGTATAATTTCACGTATGATGGTAGGATTCGAGAAGAGAGAATATCGCAGAATAGATGAACCACGAAATCGGTTTCTGTAAAAGATTAGGTAGACACTTGAATTGGATGCTAAATCGGGAATTTACAAAGGGTATGGTTAACTACTCCCCTTTATGGAACTGTATGGATATATGTATACATGGATGTGTACATATATATATATATATATATATATATATCTATATATATATATATATATATCACACATACATTACATACATATATATGTATGTATAAGTCATATCACATTTCCGTGATTCATATACATATAGTAGGTAAAGCTTCACTGACGTTCCTGGGTTTGAAAGGATCCATAGGTTCGCGCCCTGGTCCAGGCAAATCTATTATCGAGAAAAAATTCCCCTTCGGTAAGCATATATGAAATATATTAATTCCGAGGTAGAGCGAATTAGATATTAAAGGACATTGTAGCTCGATATATTAATATATAATATATATATATATATATATATATAAATTATATTATATATATTATCTATATATGTGTGTGGTGTGTGTGTGTGTGTGTAATATTGTGCAAGATCAAGTGATACGGGTATGTTCTCTGATGACCTAGAGTGTGCGCGTGGTACCTAATTGTTAACTGACTGTGATGGATCGCATCCATATAAGGCTAGCAACGCCATTTTATGGATACAAACAACGTTACGGGGAACAATTTTTGGAAAGGTGTAAACATGGAGAAGTGGCAAAATTTTTGTATATCCATTTTTCTAACTAATAATTTTTATGTCGCTGCATGTACTGGACAAACAATTCATCTCAATAGCTTTAACACACACGCATATATATATATATATATATATATACTATATATTATAATATATATGTGTGTGTGTGTGTGTGTGTGTATGTATATATGTATATATGATAATATGTGTGTACGTATGTATGCATGCATATATATTTAAGCATACATAATCCATCTGAACATTTATTACGTAATTCCATGAAGGAGAGTTAGTTAAACTAAACAATAATATATATATATATATATATATATATATATATATATATATATATATATATATATATATAAATGTATATATGTATATATGTGTATATATATATGTATTTGAAGCAGGCAGAATTAAAGAGGGCATCCGTACTCCAGTGTTGCCAGCAATACAGGCTTTTAATCTCGCTAATATACATGGAACCCACAGGCATTTACTGGGTTGCCGCACTGCAATTTTTCTTTTTTGTTCAATTGTATGTCGGTTGCCAGCACGTGAAGCGGCCTTTATTAAGTTCTGCCTTACCTAAAGATAAACATTCTTTCTTTTTCGTCGTTATATTTCGTTTCTTCTTTTAGTGTCGAGTAGCTTTTATCGTGTGGGAGTTTGTACCGTCAGGGTTTTCTTCACGTTCATGAAGAGAAGTGCTAAAGTGCCTTTCGCTGTCGTTGTCTATAACTTTTCTTCTCGTATCATGCATTAGAAAGCACGCCGGAATGTACGCTTTTGCGCACGCGCATGAGGTCGTAAGTATGCACTCTTGTATGCATTATCAACCCGGCCCTCCTCCATCCTCATCATGTCGACAGAAGTGGTCTCCTTTTACCACAAGGTAACTAACTGCCAATGACGTCAAGCTGAAATGATTCCGAACCAAGGTAAATATCACACGGCTTTGGGAACGACCCTGGGTGAATGTTAAGGGTTATTCCATCCAGGCTCTTCACTGGAATATCGCCCTTAATGGCCTGTGACATTAACCCCTGCGTCGACCTGAATGAATATTATTGCTTCTTGTCTGTCTGGAAATTTGCTCCCTTTTTTTTTTATGCGACACGACTAAATATGGAAGTCGATGCGGGATGTCTGGAGATACACCAGAGGGGAGACTCTTGATGGTGCGAGTTAAAATTAGTCCTAGTCTGGTTCTTTGGCGTTGGCGTATATCCGCATAGGATATCAGGCTATATATTCGTATGTTGATGAGGAAAATTATATTCATAAATGTGGGTATATGAAAAATAAATCATAAATGGAAGTATATGAAAAATAATGAACAAAACATTAGTAACAAATTGTAAGGATAAAAAACAGAATAATAAAGGTATATACAAAAAGATTGCAAAATTGTATATACACGAATTTTGATGAAAAAGCAAATGATTGAAAATATAAACAAAGACGAAAGATTAAATGTTGCTTCATTTACAGAGAAAAAGTTATGAAAATGGGAATGAAAATTAATAAAGTAAATATATCTTGTGATTGTGATTTGGATTTAAAAGTGACATGGGAAATTGAAAGATAACTTACGCAAGAAAGATCCCACTACTGCCCTGGAGGATATATGTGCATATTGTTCACTACTTATTTGCTTATTTTCATCCTTTCCTTAAATCACATTGTCTCTTTTCATCATTTGATGATATTTTATACATTATTCTGCCAGCTTATATCCCTTTTATTCTTTTTTTTTTTATGTTTCTGGCATATTTTAAATAATAATAATAATAATAATAATAATAATAATAATAATAATAATAATAATAATAATAATAATAATAATACGCAAAAGAAAGCAATCTCCCACCTCTGTAGAAGTCAGTAATTTCCGCACTGTATGGCCCAAGGCCTCTTCATTTTCTCTTCTGCTGGAAAACTTTGGAATTCTCTTATGGCTCTTGTTTTCCCTCACTCTTAAAATATATCTTCAGTCTTTTTGGGATCGAGACCTTTTCTTTCTGTCATTCTTTTCCGCCAAGGAAACTGTAATTTAACGGCTAGTGTTTAACCTTTTTTAACAGAGCTTTCCGGCTATTTTATTTAATATCAGACTTCCAGTGTTTTGTTGCTGTGGTTGCGTCTACATTGGTGATAGTGATATTAGACCCCTGCCACCACATGTCTGTACGTCTGTATGTATCATACCTGTCACCACATGCCTGTGTGTATCGTTGCAAAATAACTACAGAACGAATAAACGGGTATTGATGGAATTGAGCAGGGAACCTCCATTGGTTGGAGGATGATAAACTGTTGTTGAATATTAGCAAAGATTGAGATGGGTTTCATTAAAAAACAAAAAAAAACAAAAAAGTGTCAAATCTCTGCCGATATCAAATAGCAGTAGATTTTCTTTAAAGTTTCATGGAAAATTGAAATTTAGTTTTCCGGTGAAGCTACAACACCAAGCAAACAGGAGGAACCAAAGTCACAACTACTTTGGCGGAGGACATAAGAAACAAAACATAGGAAAATCATCTGAATAGCCAGGTTGCGGCAGTTGACGACGCCAGATAAAGTATCCCGAGAGACTGTGATCTAGAGTTTCATCTCAAGAAGAAGAAGAAGACAAAAGAAGAAGAATCAGTCTAAAGAGCATAGCATCTACAGAGGAACCTCTATGGCAAGTAGAATCATAGAAAAAAAATCTTATAAACCGAGGATATTGTAGAGAGACGTTCCATCCTAGGACTGCTGAAGGCAGAAGATTATGTTCAGGTAGTGCATTCAGAAATCAATGTTTAGCAGCGGCAAACAACCAGAAGTCAGTGGATAGAACTTTTCTCTTGCATGAAGTCTGACTAATTAAATGCATGAAATTTGATAGATTAAATGGTACACCATTTCTTAACAACTGACAAGAAATACTAAGTGGATTAATAAGCAACACCAGTAATATACGCATGAGGATTGCTGTTATATATACCTGAACATTTCACGGAGCAAGGAACGGCAAATGTAAAATAAGTGACAACAAGTGAAGTTTTTCTGACCACAGTTATTACTCCATCATCATAGTCACATGAGAACCAAGGAAAAAGTATGTAGTAGAAATGTTTCATGAAGAATGATAAAAGGGCAGTGATACCTGTCGTTCGAAATGGCTGTCAGGATCTGAGATATTAATAAAAAAAATCCCTCTAGTTTATGGATTAATTATTCCCACGTGGGCTTTCGACGTCTTTGATGTAAATATGGTGAACGATGTTATGGGAATTAGGGAAAGTCAAATATAGTTGCTGGCAGGTCCAATGTCTGGTGCTTGTAGGTGACAGTGTGAGGAAATTACGTAGCTTGGAGAAAGGGTTGGTCAGAACTAGCTGAGATGAGTACAGAAGGGCACGCAGTTTCAAGCCTTATTCCAATTGTTGTTTAGAACCAAAAGGGTAATAACCTCCGCCATCACCCTCTCTTTACTGACACATACATACTTAGATGCATTTTATATATATTATATATATATATATTATATATATATATATATATATATAATATATATATATATATATATATATATATCAACAAGCGGAGGTTTCTCTAAACCCAACAATACAATGAAGGCAGGGGAAGCACACCGCAGGCTAAGAAACTCACATTTTGAAGCAAACAAAAACTTCTTTCAGTTTTCTTCTGGAGATTGAAAAAGAACCCCACAAAATCACTTTGTAACTTGTTTACTTCTAAGTAAAACTAAATGTAAATACTTAGAAGTAAACAACAAGTTACAAAGTGATTTTGTGGGTTTCTTTTTCAAAACACATTTATTAGGTTGCAACGTTTCGAAGCCAACCAGCAGGCCTCATTTTCAGGCTACAAAGTAGCAATATCTAATTAGTACAATAAAATTAGGTTAAGATATCAAAATACACCTTGAATTGTGTATTTAATATTGTAACTTAATTTTATTGTACTAATTAGATATTGTTACTTTGTAGCTTGAAAATGAGGCCTGCTGGTTGACTTCGAAACGTTGCAACCTAATAAATGTGAGTTTCTTGACCTGTTGGTGTGCTTCCCCTGCCTTCATTATATCATTATATATATATATATATATATATATATATATATATATATATAGTATGTATATATATATATATATATATATATATATATATATATATAGTATGTATATATATATATATATATCTATATATATATATATATAAATATATATATATATATATATATATATATATATATATATATATATATAGATAGATATATATAGAGATATATATATATATATATATATATATATATATATATATATATATATATATATATACATACACATACATATACACACACTCACGTGTGTGCGAGTATTATATATATATATTTTGTGTTTTACCACCTGAAAGTAGCAAAAGGAGTGGTCTGATCTCGTCGAGAGATTCCCATTTGGGAACCAGATGAGGAATTCTCACGATTCCAAAGAGATTCCTGAATGGAAATCAGTGTCTACTCTTGCTTGAAGGGAAAAAAAGTTCCGAGTAGGAACAACTATTTCAGGAATTCTGGAATGGGACGCGGAGGACCTGTCTCATACTATTGACTTCTTTCTCTTACCTCATCCAACCCGGCTGAAGTCAATGGGGCCCGGGACCAGTGCTCACTCTCTCTCTTCGCGGGAATGAGACCAGTTTTATTCGTCTGGCCTTTTTTTTTTTTAAGACCAAACTTAAGAATACTCGTATATCACGGGTGCCCTATTTTATAAATCGTAGAGAAAAATTTAAAAAGATTGAAGGATATAGAATAGTTTGAGGGTAATTAAGGCCGGAAATGAAAGAGCAGCTAGAAGGGAAAAGTCGTCCAAGAGCCTGAAGATTTGAGAGGAGCGCTCGGAAAGGTAGATTTATCCTAATTGCTGATTAATGAAATTTAGGCCATCAAACCGAGGTCTTGGGGCTCTTTCGGTCATAAAACACTTGAGACAGTGAAAAGGCGAAGATCAGGGAAAACTCCATAGTAGAACTAGGAGAAAACACCGTAGTGGAACTAGGAGAAAACTCCATAGTGGAACTAGGAGAAAACTCCATAGTTACACTATGAAGCAATACTGTAGTTAAAGAGGTGGAACAGCTAGATTAAAGACAGAGTTGGGGAATGGAGTTAAACGTAAAGAGCTAAAAGGTAAGTGTAGCTATGGGCCGAAGGGACACTGCAAGCACCTTTTAGTAATGACAACAGTGCACCACGGGAGATGCACTGATGGTACCCTTATCCGTACCCTTATCCCTACTGAAAATCAAGGAAGAACTTCGGCCCTGCGTTGATTTAAGTGTTGTGTTGATATAAACAAATTTCACAAAGTGAACACACTATTATTATTATTATTATTATTATTATTATTATTATTATTGCATCTACATGAGCAAAGATCGATAAGGAACAAACCAGGAACATTATACTTATATATGAAAAAAGAATACATATGAAACCCCACATTATACAGATAGAAATATAACTGAAGTTTGCAAACCTTACGAAGAAGTTTTTTCTTGAAGTGCAACCTGTTCGAATGATAACATCAACTTTCCTCGAATATACCCGTTGCAAAAAGGTACTTTCAGAGTTGAAGGTCTTTCAGGTTAGTCTTCGAATACATCAGGCAAAGACGAACCGCCAATAGGTTTGTCTGTGACTGCATTCGTTCAAATACCAAATTGTGCCTGGAAAATGGTTAATGCTTCCGAATTTAGTTACATCTTATGAGATCACAGGATTTGTGGTTTTGATTACAACACACAAATGGGTTCCTTGAATATCGAGATACCTAATTCATTTAATTCTCCATCATAAATAATGATGGTAAGTACCTCTCGGAGATACACCCTGCCATGTCGAGAGAAGTTAATCAACTTATCCAATAGTGCTTTAACACAGCTGAAGGTACTTTTGTAGTCAGAGAGAGAGAGAGAGAGAGAGAGAGAGAGAGAGAGAGAGAGAGAGAGAGAGAGAGAGGAATCGTTTTGGGTGCTCAAAGTTACAAATTATATGAGCGTGTTGGTTGAAGATTACGTCAGATAGATCAGCGGCTGATCGGGACTTTTCCAGTTTAATCTGTATATTGTTATATTACTTCGTCTTTGAAATTGGGTCTTTTTTATTGTTGTAAGTAGTAGTAGTCTCAATTTCTATCAGGATCTAGGTAATGCAGGTATAAGAATAGTTCAACTGTTCCATCTCTCGCTTGTTCTTTTTATTTTTCTAGTTGCTAAGCAGGCAAGATTCAGGATAATAAACACTACGATGGAGACTTAGTATTTATA
>NC_087221.1:14759438-14769438 GCF_015104395.2 Macrobrachium nipponense | reverse complement strand
ATGCTGATACTATTATTATAGGCGTTCTGTATTTTATTATGCCCAAACCCAATAAATAAAGTAACATACATCAGTCTTGTATACTGTAGCTAGTAATACTTATTCAGAAGCAAGTAATTATATTTATCTTATTACTTCTGTAAATAAAAAGAGAAGAATAGGTGTAGTGGACGTAATCCAATATCATCCAAGATTTATAGTTTCCTGGGGCCTACATAACATCATAACAGCTAAGTAATATAAGGCTGGGTTAAACAATATCGCTGGTCCACGAGAGAGAGAGAGAGAGAGAGAGAGAGAGAGAGAGAGAGAGAGAGAGAGAGTGCTCTCTATCAACGTTGCTTATTTAATCCATCATTATTCTCCCACTGTGAATGATTACTATAATCTATTTTTTTTTCATCTGTCCATCCGCCTGTGGTGTATTCGTATGGTAACACTGCGTCCGGGCTTTAGATAGTTACATTCAGCTTACATTCAACGATTATAATAATATCTTATTTCGAATATTAACGGTGTAATTCGCATACAGTAAATTATTAAAACACTTTTCAGTTGCAAATGTACACCCAGATGTCCTTTTATTTACCTAAAACTTACACATAGCGTAACTATCCAAAGCCCGGAACGCAGTGTTACCATACAGAAACACCACAGGCGGATGGACAGATGGAAAAAAACAGAGTATAGAATGAAGATATGTCTATTTTAATTGTGAGGAGGAATTCTCTCTCTCTCTCTCTCTCTCTCTCTCTCTCTCAAAAGCAACATCATCTTTCCCATCACCATTGTTAGAATTACCAGCGGCTTCCTCTTTCGGTCTTCCCAATGAAGATGGCAATCAGGCCGTTATGCAAATTGCTGTTATTTTCTTCCTCTGGAAACGGTTCATTAGACGCGCCAGAAACGATTTGATTGGCTCTCTCTCTCTCTCTCTCTCTCTCTCTCTCTCTCTCTCTCTCTCTCTCTCTCTCTCAAGGCTTTCTTAGAAAGTGGGTATGTGGACATATTAAAATATGCGTTTATTCTTTGACGTGTATAAGCATGGATCCTTTGATGCAAGCTGTGCGTATAGGTTCTTTATTTTGGATTCAGCAGGATTTGTCGCTTAAAGGAACTAATGAAAGAGATGTAATAACCCGAGTTAAATTTCAGTCGTGTGACGATTTTGACAATGTTTTTTGAAGTCTTATTTGTTTGTTTGTTTGCCACTTAGACATTATTTTTTTTGGCGACGAAGACTCATAAGTGTATTTTTGTCAACTTTGCCGTAATCTTCTAATGACATTGCCGAAGAGTTTCGGCGATGATATTTTTTATCCGGCAGTCTTGTAGTTACGTCAAAATTTCTGCCTTTTGCGTCTTCTCCGTATTGACAGCGTTTATCTGTTCTGGAGAAAAGGATATTAGATTTTCTGCAAATGCGATAACTTCAAGATTTTCCTAGAAGTCTTGATCCTTTTTCTTGCATCTCGGGTTTGATGCTGCTTGCTGATACTTGTTAATCCTTTGAACCTTTGGATTAGACCATTGACTGATTGGAACTAATTCGTAAAAAGCAAAGGAATAAGGGCACGACGACGAGTCTTTCACTCCGACATGTACTAGCATATACTAGATCCAGAACATTTCTCCAAAAAATACCGCACCGGCAAGTGTCGTCCATCCATTATGTCTGATAGAGCTGTTGACAAGAGACCAGGAGCCGTATTATAACGGGAATAGACCCTTACTGTGCCTTAATGATGTCAGGACTCTTACAGCGTAGAAGTCATTATACTTCTGCAACGTAGATGTCTTCTGCCATAACTAGAGAAAACTACTGAGATCCGTTTTTGAACTTTTCCATTGTACCGAGTCTCGACTAGGGTGAAAAGGGTCATGGTTTTAATCGATTCATCTCAGTAGGCTTGATGAGAACTGAAAACATAACACCTTCTAGAGCCACGCTCTGATAGGAGGAAAGGCGTGCGCGTGGGTTTGGATATATGTATATATATATATATATATATATATATATATATATAATATATATATATATATATATATATATATATATATACCACACACATTATATCCAAAGCCACGCGCACGCCTTTCCTCCTATCAGAGTGTGGCTCTAGAAGGTGTTATGTTTTTCAGTTCTCATATATATATATATATATATATATATATATATATATATATATATATACTGTGGGAGGAAAGAAGATAATAAAAGAAAAGAGGAGAGGTAGAATGGAATAGTGAGAGGGCAGCAGCAGTCATCTGAAACCTGCGTTACTTTGATGGCGTCGACAGGGGCTTGACAGCAGTGGCAATATCGCCCTGGCGAGGGAAACCGGACGCCCTCCTCGCGTACATTCCTCTTGACAGATTAGCTTCGTTTAGCTCTCGGTCTGTGACGTAACACTCTTCTGTCGACGACGGAAATGGTAACAGTTTTTTTTACCCCCGCAGCGTTTGTTGCCGTCGGTGAAATCCGCTGCCAGCTTTCCCGTTTTTCCCGTCGTTACGTTTCGAATACCCGATTCGGCGTGTTTGGGTTGATGCCCCGTCAGGAATATTGCCGGAAAATATAGTGGTGGTCGCTCCCGTTCGTCCTTCTGTCCCGTTTCGCGCTTGGCTCAATTCAACACATAGGCACATCGTAGTGAGAGAATTTCAGTCTGCCAAAATTTAATAACGCTGGCCTTCCATTAAATATTTTCCTGACTTTTCTTGATTTTGCGGTATTTTACGGCGATAGATATTTGTTCTTTAGACTTATTTTCGTTTTTTCTCCACGCTTTCTTTGTTAAGCGAATTGCTTCTGTGTTTATTGGGTTTCAAATGCAATATTTGCAGATTATCACTTGGTTTGTCGATTTCGTAGACTGAATTGTGAAGTTATTTAGTTCAGCTTTCTCTGACCATTGTAGTTGTAACGCCAGCTCGTAATACATTAATAATTGAATCGGTTATTATTAGTCACTTTCCATGGTATAGGTTGTATAGCAAAGTAGCAGGACGTTCTCTAGATAAGTAAACTCGGGAGATGAGAATGATTCCAGAAATATGCAGGTTTTTGTTGAATCCTTATAGCTTCTTGTCTAATACGAAAGGATCTCTCAGCGCACAAGATAAAATCCTTAGAAAAAAAAGTTTTATTATGGGGATAAGTAGGATTCCGGTCAGGGCTGTATTGCATATCGAAGGGAAAAGTCATTCATACACAAACATCAAAAGTCTTTAATGCCAGGAAAGTATTGAAAGTTATGCAAGAAAATGAACTGAAGTCATTGGACTCTCAAATGCCGACCAACTCCCACAACCATTGTGACGAAGACGATACTGTATCATAGAGCAATTGGTTTACCTTGTCCATGGTACGAAACAGGTATTGTTCGGTGGGTTTTGTCACTTTTGCTAAGTTGATCCAAGCAACACTGATAGGCCCCGGAATTTCATCTGAACACTTGTTTGTAGCTTTGGTCCTCTGTCTGAAAATTTCCTTATAAAATTGGGCCTTCACCTGAAATTTCCTTATGATGCTAGTCTTCCCTCTGGAATTTTCGAGTAAAATTGTCTTTTTCATGATACATCAGCATTTTTACCAATAAAACTGCACCTACACACAAATTTTCCTTATAAATGCGCTCCTATATAAGATTATTTTTTTCAATAAAATAGGTCCTTTATCTTCACTGCTTTTATAAAGTTGGTAATTCATCAGAATGTTTTGCCTGCGAGAGTTTACGCTTCATCAGAAAATTCGCTCTCTCTCTCTCTCTCTCTCTCTCTCTCTCTCTCTCTCTCTCTCTCTCTCTCTCAACATCAGTATGAAAGTATAGCCGCATCCATCAATGGTCTCTATATATAGTAATAGCAACAATGTGCAGAAAGGAGTAGGATTTCTCACATGGAGCTCAAAGGTCCTGCATTAACAGCCTTCGTACCTGATTAATATCAACGCTCACCTGAATTCTGAAATGCTGGAGCTGAACAATTTCTGAACTAGCTGTCATCACCCTCTGGGTTGCGCTGTACAGTGGCATTTTGGAGGCTTCGTTAGGTGGGATCATAATTGAAAGGAGGAGACGTTCACTGAATGCCACAATCCTGTATAATCTCTGTTCTTGTGATTTCGAAGACTTTGGATATATTTATTTGATGTATAAACTTTGGCTCTATTTATCGGGTTTCAGAGACTCCATCTCTTTATTTAGTCTCCGAAATTTTGATTTTCTTTCGTAGATTTCAGTGACATTGGCTTACTTTCTAATATTTCAGAAATTTTGGTTGTACAATTCCTCAAGTTCAGAAACTTTCATTTTATGTTCAAAGTTTCATTATGTTTTTTTAAATTTTTTTTTAACCTATTCATTGGGATTTAGAATTTCCGTAACGTGCACAGCTATACGCCTTGAGGGACGTCTTTCCCTTTTAACTAGCTAGTTATTATAGACTGTCTGTACTGACAGAATAAAAGCCATTCTTTAATTTCGAGACTTCAAGCTGAAAGTATCGAAGCGGACAAGATAGGCTGACCTTCATTTTCTTCGTGGCAGGTGGCAACTTCTCTCGACATGTCTCAGTTGTCCTGAGAAAAAAAAAAAAGAGACACGGGACCTGAGAGAAATTATTTTAAATTTCAGGAAGTATCATGAACAGTGAAAATACCAGATCGTAAGCAAATATGCCGTTATACCAAGATCTCACAATCATTTGTCGGAAATAAATGACTAAAGCTTGGTTGGGACATCTGGGAAGAGCATGCTGGGAAATGCTGCACTTGAGGGATATCATATGGTTAAGAAGCCATAGGACGAGATCAAAATCGAATAAGTGCATTTTTGAGACTTAAAAAAAATTATCTCGGTCATTATTATCCAATAAATGTAACATATATCCAATATGTAGCAAATAATTAAGGAAATGGTTGTCACATTTTTTAGCTACGCGTCAATTTTTTTTATCGTCAATAATGTGACACATTTGCTCGACTTAATAAAGACGAAGAGCTTACAATGATCCAAACATCGTCTGCAATGGAAGTAGTCAGTTCAACTTCTATATCGCTATTCCTTCGCTGTTATTCATGGGAGGACAAAACGTCGAGCATGACCATATCTGTTCATATCTGCACCTTCGTACAGACGACACAAATGTCCAGGTAGCGATCCGAGAGAGACCTTGGGAGAACCCTTCCCAGAAACACGAACTAAACGTATGGCCACTTATTTCTGATAAATGACTGCCGACTCCACATGCATACGCGTTATTCCCTTGTTAGAAATATTCATTACATTCTCATTTTAATCTCCGCCTTGCTCTCCTCGTCACACACACACACACACACACACACACACACACACATATATATATATATATATAATATTATATATATATTATATATATATATATATATATATATATTTATATATGTATATATATAGTATATTTATATATATGTATGCATATATATTTGTGTGTGTGTGCTTGTGTGTAATATGAAAAGATAAAGAGAAAAATTAAGAATAAAATTAAATTGCAATAGACAAGTTTTTTCTCTTTCTCTCTATATATGTATATATATATATATTATATATATATATATATATATATATATATATATGTGTGTGTGTGTGTGTGTGTGTGTGTGTGTGTGTGTGTGTGTGTGTGTGTGTGTAAGTATGCAACTATTCGTACACACACTTATGCACACATGTATATGAATGTATCATCTTTTCCCTGTCATCAGATTTCGGACAGGAAGAAGTACTCCGTTGATGCGAAATACCTCAAAGAAGAGCTGGCGCACGCGCGCGATATATATATATAAAATCCTTTCCTTCAATAACGATAACAATGGGATTTCGCGAACGCTTGTTGATGGCGAAGCTTCCTCTCTTCGGGTGTCGCTGCCGTTGTGAATGTTATTGTTATTGTTATATCTGTTATTATTCATCATGTTTAATCTGGGCAATGGCGTCGTTTACACCTTTGTCATTTGTCTGAGCTGGGAAGGTCTTTCGGCCTGAAGGACGACGCTGCAGGATTTGCTTACTCGCATATTTAGATTCTGTTTACTTATCATTAGCTCAGAAAAGGAGAGAGAGAGAGAGACAGGGAGAAGCAGGCACACAGGCAGAAACAGAAACACAGAGAGAGAAGAGAGAGAGAGAGAGAAGAGAGAGAGAGAGAGAGAGACGAGAGATAAGAGAGGAGAGCGAGAGAAGGAGAGAGAAGAGAGAGAAGGGAATACAGGAAAGTAGAAAAAATTTTACTCGCACTTTTTTTTGGGGGGAGGGGTGGGTGTGTTAGCTTCCGGCTCCGGTTCGCGGATGAATTGAAATGATGAAAGCAGGATGAAGGAAGAGTGGCCCTTCAAGTGACGTTGTTCCGTCACTACCTGACTTTGACTATGGTGCGATATTATATATATATATATATATATGTGTGTGTGTGTGTGTGTGTGTGTGTGTGTATGTAAAACTGAATTACGAAAGTTTGGAACGTGATAAATCCATAAGCCAAGAAGGAAAAATAAAAAACGGAGTTACTGCATGATCTTTCGACTCAACGTCCTTTACTCAGCAGACAAACTGACTTACATGAGAAATTGAGGGTACAGGAAAGGTCATATAACTGACAGATAGGGATTATAAGGAGATTAGTACCTAGAATCCGACACACCTGGAGAATGAGTAACCTTTCCAAACAAGCATAAACATGGGTACAATTTAAGAACAAAAGCATTAAGTCCAACTGCTCACACACAGGGACAAGATAATTAAAGGATTATATAGGGCGACAGCTGACCACATTCAGATCTTTGGTTAACAAAAACTTATTCACAAAACATATTAAACATACATATACAAAGAAAATATCTCTAAGGCAACTAATTTGTATTTAAGTCTGTAATTATATCTTTGAGGTCATTCTTAAACATGTTACAAATACAAGGGTCTAAATGAAACCGGCCCCAACTAATATCAAAATTACAATGGGAAGTAAGTTGTATTATGGCAGATTCTAAAAGATTTCGTGATAAGACATCTTTTGATCTTGCAATTACTGAACTACCAATCCAATTTATCTGGTGGTTGTTTTCACTTAAATGAATGAATATTGCATTAGATGTTGGCCCAGTTTTGTCAGAATATTTATGCTGTTTTAATCTTACTTCTAAGCCCTTGCTCGACTTTCCGAGATAAAAAGAGGGGCACTCCATACATGGAATTTTATATATGATGTTGCTTTCCCTGGGGCCATTTTTTATTAACATTCCTTTTAGTGTGTTATTATAGGAAAAAACAAGGTTGACCTTAAAGGCTTTTAACAATGATTTAATGGTTTAAGGCAAACTCAGAATGTTCTTAGAATTTTCTTTCTCCGTGTTACTTACACTATAAAAATTTTTGTGGGCTTTATTATAACAAATATCTAGTATATGTGAAGGATAACATAAATCTTTCTCTATTTTTCTTATGTATTCAATTTCTTGATTCAAATATTGGGGACTGACAATGCGCAATGCTCGTAAAAAAATAGAAGAAAAAATTGATATTTTGATGTTAAGATGGTGGCCTGAATAGAAATGCACATAAGTTAAGTTGTTGGTTTCCTTAAATACTGAATTTACATTGAAGTGGTTCTCTATGAATCAAAACATCTAAGAAAGGGAGGCAATGTCGTTTTCCAATTCTAGAGTAAACTTAATCGATGGTACCTGGTTATTTAATTTAGAGAGTAAATCATTTACATCAATACCACCAGGCAGCACAGCTAAAATATCATCAACCTATCTATACCACTTTACAAGAATATAAATTATATTAGGTAAGTAGCGTTTTTCAAAGAATTCCATGTAAAAAATTACTCTTTGCCCCACTGTTAGATTCGTTAGTTTTGATGTGTGTTCTCTTTTTACCAAAGTCACTATAGACTATTTTAGAATATCTTAGTAATGAACTAACTCAGCAAGAATTACCTCTACCCCTAAGTCACATTATTTCACTCACTAGATTGTGCATTTGTGATTGTAAGTTTATATTCAATGGTGAATTTTATCAACAAATATTTGGCATGGCAATGGGCAACCCTTTATCACCACTCCTCTCAAACCTAAATGGATCGACGCACCTCTTCCTTGTCGAAACCAACCTAGTTCTTCCCATATCAGTCTTGTCATCTGTTTCACTTTCTCAATCAGAAACTTACCATGCCCTGTCCCATGTGTTTTGAGTAATATTGCGCCTCTATAATTTATATTCTCTATCTCCTTTATCTTTATTCTATAGAGCAATATTATTATTTCTGCAAACATATGGCCAAGTGTGTCTTGACCATCATAAAGCAGCGTCTCACTCGTCATTAGATTAACTCCAAGTGTCTGAGTTCCACAACTCACCTGCTATCCTATATATATATATATATATATATATATATATATATATATATATATATATATATATATATAAAATTGTGTGTGTGGATGATGTTTTATGATAGGAATTCTTGGTTCTTTTTTTTTTTTTTTTTAACTGTGGCACTGTCGTATTCGTTAGTCCAGGGACGCTCACAGATCAGTGCTTTTGCAGCGCGTTTAGACATTTCAGTTTGGTTGTACGGGTGAGCTTATTTTATTCTCCCCATTCTAACAACAACAAAAGGTCTGGTGGCGTAGCACGACCATAATAATTAAGACTCCTCACCGCCTGTTTTTCTTCTTCGGCTTCTTCTCTGACATTTGGGTCATTAAACAGTAATTATCCCTCTGTTGTTGATTTCCGAGAACCACTTCATTAAAACATCCAGCATCTATCCAACACTTCTTCTCTCTCTCTCTCTCTCTCTCTCTCTTACAAGAGAGAACTTGGACCTCTCACTTGATAATGATTTCATTTCTACCTGACATGCGCATTTGCCCAGAGAGCTTCTTCTCTGATTTTCTTGCCGACCTGCTAATCATTAAAAGCTACGTAATAGCTGTCCCTATGAGAGGCAATTCCTTAAATACACAGCTTTACCGCTCAGGTTTACTTAGAAAATGTCGACTGTAATGGAGGTCCATGTTTATATATACCTATGGAAATGGAATTTGAACCTCAGGGTAAAATATTTGATCTACTTTTCTCCATCTATGTTTAGCGTTACTTGACTCGGTAATTATTATGCTCACGCAGCCATAAACGCTCACGCTAACCTTTAACGTCCATTCACACGCTTCATTTCAACAGGAACTTTCACAGTTGGTGTGTGTTCTACTCGTTTTGTAGAGCCCTGGCTTCCACTCTATAGTTGAGACGATGGATGACACAGCCTGATACCAGTATCTCTCTTAAAAGTTTTTTTTTATTTAATTCAACTTTTCTCTTCTTTTCCTGTTCTGGGAAAGTTGCTTTTGGCTTTCTAAGCCTTATCAGTATGACCGTTGTCGCTGTTGCCTCCTTTCATATTCTCTCTCTACTTACTTTCCATCCTCTCCTAACAGTTGATTCATAGAGCAACTGGGAGGTTTTCCTCCTGTTACACCTTTCTAACCTTTCTACCCTCAATTACTGTTTCAGCGCTGAATGACCTCATAGGTCCCAGAGTTTGGCCTTTGGCTTAAATTCTGCATTCAATTCAATTCAACAACAATAATAATAATAATAATAATAATAATAATAAAATAATAATAATAATAATAATAATAATAAGGCTCAGAACCTGAAGAGAGGTTGCAATGCTTCATTATAAAGATATTTTTATTTGCTAGTTCATTCGCGTATATACTTATATTTGTCATATTTATCTTCATGTATATCTTTTTTTATTTTCGGTAGCCTTCCCACGTGAACATCAAATTCTAAAAATCTCTTATCTTTGTTCCGTAAAGAATGGAACACGTTTTGGATTTCTCTCTCTTACTTTAGTTCTTTGATTACTCCAGTCATCCAAAGTAAAGCAGCTCTGGTTCAATGTACTACTCCCGATTCCTTAACAATTGCATACAGGACTTTATTTGTGA
>NC_087221.1:14681938-14756938 GCF_015104395.2 Macrobrachium nipponense | reverse complement strand
TATATATAAAGCTTAAAAATCACAATGGCACGTGTTGTATGTGTGCAGATGTCGATAGAGGAATGGAATACTGGTTATTAATCCTGACTGGACTGTTTACATCTTTATATTTAAGACATCTTCGAAACATTTGGTACATAGTGGTAGAAATTGACAATATACACGCTAGAGTGAGAGCACAAACGAACATACAGACGGCTGGTAATCAGATATTCACATCTGACAGGCTGGGAAAAGACTGGGAGCAGTAAAGCCATTCCTACTCTTTGTACTGTTGCTCATGCATGTTGACGATATTATATGTATTTGGTGTATGTATTTGGTCATGGCGCAAGAAAGAAGAAGTAATTTTTGCTGATGAATTAAATAATAATTGGTCTCATCAATAAGATTAACTATTGGAGCGTCCAATATACAGTAGTAGCGATGGGTTTGAATACAATGTGTTCAAAAAACAAAATTTCTGCCAATGTATATTTTTGTTCTATGTAGAAAAGTAAAGGAAAGAAATTCCTTTTCACGCCCAAGGGATGAAGAGCATCACATATCTATTCATTATCATTAGAAATACTGACAAGAAATTGAAACATCTAAGAATTCTATTAGACAATACATGAAGAGCTGAAAAAGATTTCATGATGACACGTAAGAAACTAACAACAAAAAACTACTTTTACTACCATAAAGTAATACTTTCAAAGATATTCCCGTCTATCTAAGAAATCTGGATTTCATTTAGCATTTAAGAGCCATTTTACAATGAAACAAGCACTAATGAACCACTCTCCGGCGGTACTTAAAGGATGTGCATGTTCAATCTCATGTAAGTCCTGTAACAAATGTTAAACCGTTGAAAAAGAAAATAGAAAAGCATGGAAAATATAATACAGGATGGGACAGGAAAGATAGTTTAATCCAGAAACTTACGCAACAGACACATCATCGAGTACAGTTTTATCAACACGATTTTGTAAGAATATGAATATAAGCCGAGGCATGTATAAATTCGAATCATTCATTTCAAAAGAAAAATGATAAAATACAAGATTTGAAGGCAGGTAGTTGACATGGGACAAGATCAAAGGTGTGGACTCGCCCACTGGATAACCAGATTTGGAAATAAAGATAGCCACAAACCTCAGACGCTAACAACTTTTCAGGTGTGGACATTTGGTTTCCCACCTTCACTATGTTCATCATTCTAGTCACTTTAGCAGATGTATTGTAAATTTCGACCATTATATATCAGTCCCCTCCAACATGTTTCGGATTCTCCCTTTGGTATGCTACACACATACATATATATATGTAAGTGTATATATGTGTGTATCCATGCAGTTATGTGTGTGTGTATATATATATATATATATATATATATATATATATATATTATATATTATATATATATATATATAGCTCCTGGGCTTGATAGTATGCACGGTAGGATACGTGTGTGTGTGGGCGTGGGTATGCATTTCAATATGGGCACAGAACTAGACTTGAATATTAACGCCTGACCAGTCAGATATAAAAAGCATCTGGGAGCTCTTTTGTTAAAAACAGAATCCTTTGAAGTCTTTCCTTTGCTCTCTTCGGTTTGTGTGGGGGGGGGAGGGGGCGAGGGTGGAGAGTGGAAGATGATAAAGAGCATCTTTAATTTTATTTTTGTGTCGTGTCCTTCTGGGAGAATGTAGGTGGAAGGAGTAAGTCGGGCCAAGTAATGAAGATGTAATATGAAAAGACAAGAATGATTATAATTATATAAACATCTACGCGAAAGACCTTACACAGTTCGATAAATTGGATCTAAATTAGTGCTGGAGTCTGAACAGCATTGCTCGCGATGTGTCAATGTGTTTTGCGCGTGAAAATTCATTAAGGCGATTAACAGAAGCCTTGTCAGTGACCGCAGAACCTGTAACACCAAGTAATTGGTAATCAGTCAGTAGAGAACATTTCACTCTTGTATATTGTATGAACCAGACCTCTCATTAAAAACCATATCTTCGCCAAGGCCTCTAGATTTGAATTAATGCCCTCATTACCATTTTCAAACTGATCTAAGTTCACGCAAAGCAAAAATTATAACTTGTCCGTACACCTCGGTATTCAATTTAAAGGTCAGTTTTGATACATCAAGTTATCAAGTTATCAGCAATTATGGAGACCTCGCTAAACAGTTAAAATGCGAAAATACGTCGTTCTTGATTTTTCACCTTTAAGGAACAATCTTAGTGAGCACACAATGGCACAAATATGTATCCGAATATGAAGCATGAAACCCGCCAAAACTCTGTAATCTTGACCTTGCTTTTAACCACTGACCCATTTCGTCCACCAAATTAATTTCTATAACGAATACCTTTGCTATGTTTCATCACAATTCGTTCTCCCGTTCCTGAGAAATTCCCCCAAACCACAAACACACGCTGATGAAAACATGAACCACCTGTCAATTTCGTTGACAAAGATGATAATTATTACTTTATTTAGCATTTCTTTATTCATAAAAGTTGCGCTTTTTGCCCTGATTCCTATACTGAGAACTAATGCCCCCCAAATTTATTTCCCAGTCGGGACAAAATTTCAGCTTTAAATTGAACTGAAATGGTTTCTGTTTCACCTATTTGAAATATGTTTTTATTTCTTTCAGAGAGAGAGAGAGAGAGAGAGAGAGAGAGAGAGAGAGAGAGAGGTTGAATGTGGTATTCAATTAAAACTGGGTAGAAAAATATACCAAACCAACTCCCTCCTCTGTATATTAGAAAAAATCATAATAGTTTCAGCCCAGAAATAGTGATTTTCTATAGCTATTACTGCTACATGAAATTATCGATGAAAAATGGAGAAATTCACCCATCAAATACTGTCAGGAGCCTTTAGAAGAAACGAAAACGCAGCCTGTTATTATTGTTTAGAAAATTGACATCGGAAAACGTATTGTACATTGAAAGCCATGGAAAAATAAATCCCGTTTGTGATGTCGTTTAGAAAACTTACACTGTAAAATGTGACGCCGGTATCTTCCCTGAAAACTGCGAAAGCCAAAAGGACAAACCGCTTATTATGTCATTTAGTAAACTTCCAGCGGAAAATATAGCGTCCATTCCTTCTTGGAAGCCTTTAAAACTTGCAAAACAAACCCCGAGGCACGAACCCAGGGAAGGAGACCTCAGGCGGACCCTCCCCCCGCCCCACCCGCCCCCCTCAGGGTAACGACGTGTGTGGGCGGCAGTTGACTTTCCCGCCAAATTCAATTAGGACTCGTTTTTTCTGACTTGGAATCGACATATCCATCCGCCCACTTTTTCTCTCTTTTCTCTCTCTGTCTCTCTTACTTCTTCATTTTTAAGTCAGGGGTTACTTTCACTTGTCGCTACTTTGGCCTTCCCTTGACGAAAGAGCCGCTTTTGACTCCTCCCCTTTTCACTTTTTTATTCTGAAGGGGGAGGGGGTGTTAGAGGCTTCTTTCCCCTTCCCGCCTTTTTTCCTTTTTTTGGTGGGGGGGAGCACTCTCTTTACACTCTCTTTTGGAGGAGGCTCCTTCCAAGTCGCCCCCTCTAACCCCCGACCCTCACAGGATGAAAGCCTCCCGATTCCATCTCTTCAGGGGAGGTTTCTCCCTTCCACATATCTCCAGGCCTGGTCGGGGTACTGCCTCCCCTGCCTCAGCAGCAGCACGTATCAGAAGGGCATCGGGTGGCACTGATGATTATTGAAAGTTCTTTTATGTCGATCGATCTGGCGCGAGAGATGCTTATATCACTGATTATTTACAACACTGCAGAAGAAAAACAAAAAGCTAGACCGGCCTCCCCCGGGGAAGAAAAAAGGCCAAATAAAAGTGCGTCGGATCCTTTCTTGCGCTCGAAACGAACAAGAAGCATTGTTGCTTTTCTTTTCTTGCTTTCTTGTTTGTTCTCTTTTACGTAAGACAAACTAAATTCCTGACTTTTTTTATCAGAGCAGTAAACAAATTAATGGCTTGGACGTTGGGGATTTTTTTACCATTATTGTTATTCATTTGCTAATCATATAGGTAAGATTTCCCGATAGATAGATAGATAAATAGATAGATAGACATATAAATAGATAGTTGCCTTTATATACCACCGACAATACTTCATAACGGGCCAGATTGAGAGTATGCCGTTGGAATGGACCTTTTGTTCCAAACTTCCCACCTTCTTTCCTTTGCACACAATAACGAAGAAAGATTTGCACTCAAAGTTTGGGGCCCAGGGTCTGTGCTGGCATAAGCCAGCTTAATCTAAACAAAACGGTTCCCTCAGTTGCCCGTCAGCGTTTGGGCGAAGTCTCTCAATAGTGAATCTCCTAAGAATTATAGCTAAAACCGTGGATGTGATTGTAACAGCAGTATCACACTGGGGCTAACAGCCTCAGCCTTGAAGTCTTGGAGAGACAAGAGTCTGACAGTATTCAAAACCAACAACTTATTAGGAGAAAGGTGTGTGGTAATGTATATGTATATGTATGTATGTGTGTATATATATATATATATATATATATATATATATATATATATATATATATATATATATTGTATATGTATCAAATAAAATGTATACCGATATTTTTCTTCAGAAACATTCTCATTTCATCTTCGTAATGGCAAACCCAAAATAGATCTTTTATTTTAAATCTTCGATAGCTCAGTCTGTGTTAATTAAAGACTTCCTATCAGCTACGAAACTTTTGAATCGACTGTACTTCTGTGAAAGAGTTAATGGCTCCTTCCATGCTATTTTCTCATTTCCTTTTACTAGTCCTTTCCTTTGCATTATCTTCTCACCTCAAAAGGGAATGATATATGATCCCTCAGGTATTTTCTACTTAAACGTTTAGTCCCATAAACTTTATTTACAGACTTTAACGTCATTGGGGTTTAGGAATTGCAACGTTGCACAATCCTTTCTTTACTGATCTAGATTTCCATGACGTGGAATAATTTCTAGCTGGATAGGAGGTAGATGAGCTCAGATCTAATTAGCAGATATGTATTTGGATTGCCGTGTAGGCGTATACTCTAAAGCTTCATTATCCAAATGATATTTTGAACAGCAATCTTCGTTTTTAGGAAATTGCTATGTGGCGCAAAGGATAGGGATCCAATTACAAAGAAAGCAAGTGATAGCATCAGTTAAATTGTTAAGTGTTTACTACTAGCTGTCGCGTTTGACAAGTCATTCTTTTTCCATGATTCGTTGGTCTCTGGGCTGGGCACTCAACAGTCCCTCTTCATTACGCGACCGATCTTCCCATTCTTTTACGACGTGACGATATTAAAAAAGTTTCCCCTCCGTTAATAGGCGAATCGTTCAGCGTTTGTTGAAAGAGAAAACGGAATAACCCTCGACATCTTCTGGAGACTTTCAAAGAAAATATTGTTCTTGTTCCATGGGGGATTCAAGGGGGTGGGGTTGGTAGGCAGCGGGTGGAAGGCTTAGCCGGAGGTGGAAAACTTTCAAATACTGTAAGAGGGAAACGTTAGACAAGAGTATTTTTTACATTTCACATGTGATGATAGATAGATAGATGTACAGGTGTAGAAATATCTTTGTGTCTTAAGTTTAAAATGAATCGGGGATTTCTTTATGCAGACGAGATTTTGTTTTGTTGCCATATGTAATATAAAAGTTTTAATGAGATTTGGCCTTTCGGCGCTTACTTTTGGGATCTTAGAGAAAATATTCACATGAATTGTGTAATTTTACGATCACCGTTAAATTATTATTATCATTATTATTGGTTGCAGGTCCACAATAATATTGCATGTGAATATAATGGTCTTCAATGGATATTAAAAGCTTACGAACCTTGTATACTAGGATCATCTTCAGTCAAGTCAAGCTTTAAATATCCATTAAAGACCACATACGCACATGCAATATTATTATTATAACACGTTCTGAAATGTATCGTTTTCTAAGTAACGCGTCAGAGTATCTGGAAGCTCTTTCTAAAAATTTGGGACACCTTATTTCAGCATCACCTCTAAATAACCTCTATACACAATTGTTTATCAAAACAACTTGAATAGGCTGGCAACTTCATCCCATAAATATTGTTTGAAAACCAGAAGATAATTTATGGTGGCAATTCCTGCAGGACTTGTTATGTAGAATAACTACATAACTTATTTATCTAAACGAAAATAATTTATTCGGGTAACTTAGTGATTAGACGACTGAGGTAGGACACAATTACAATGAGAATGACATGGGGCTAAAACCTCATGCCAAAATACTTGCTGGAAACATTTACGGAGCTACATCCCCAAATTTAACAAGGAAACGGGCGCGCGCGTGCACACACACACACACACACTATATATATATATATATATATATATATATATATATATATATATATATATAACGTGTGTGTGTGTGCACTATGTACGTATTTATGTATAATGTAGTATATATATATACACATTTTATATTATATATATATATATATATATATATATATATATATATATATATATATATATACATATATATATGCACAAATGTGTTAATTTTTTCACATCACCGTGATTAAAATTCATGCATTAAACTACAAATGTCCTGTAATATCCAGTTTGTTCTACCTCGGATTAATATATTATTTGCATATATGTTAACCGAAGGGGAATTTTTTTAGTTGATAATAATTTCGTCCTCTCGTGGATTCGAACCAGCGGACAGAGGAGAAATCAGGGATTCAGTGAGGTTACCGACTCGGCGAACAAGTCAGTAACATCACTGAAGTCCTGATTTCTTCTCTGGGGCGCTGGTTTGAATCCACGAGAGGACGAAATTACTATCAACTAAAAAATTCCCATTCGGTTAACATATATGGAAATATATTAATTCCGAGGTAGAGCGAATTAAGACATTGAAGGACATTTGTATTTTAATACATATGTAAATATATATTATATATATATATATTATATATAATATATATATATATATATCTTAAATCAAATGTGTATATGTATATATGTATGTACGTTATGTATTTATATATATATATAATATATATATATATATATTATATATATATTATATATATATATACCATAGAAATAAATTTTCTCTCCCTCTGTGTCCTTGGTCACGTCTCCGTTATCCAGGGCGTATATATACAAGTCTGAAATATTATGCAGATCTCCTCCTTTATCCCGCGTGTTCCACAAAGCCCTCGGAGGCGTACAATACTCGGGAACTCGCCGGAATATAATATTCAAATTCACTTCATTATCATATCATGAGGAGGTACGATAGTGCTGGGAGGAGGAGGAGGAGGGGAGGAGGAGGAGGAGGAGGATGGAGGAGGAGGAGGGAAAAAATGTCAGGAGAACCATCTCCTCTTGCTGCTCCTACTCTTTAGTGTCACCCCAACCCCTCTGGCCCGTGTCCCTCTCTCGAGATGTCTATGCAGTTGATGTCACAAGGGAAACGTTTGTGTCTCTTTGAGGATCTCGAATCGTTGCTCGTTTGATAATGACTGTGTTTTTGTAATGGGGTGTTTTTTTACTGGGAGGCTGATCATAGTGACAGGTCGTGGCCTGGAGCTTTCGTTTTCTTTTTGCAATCGAATTGTGTTGTAGATTTTTAACTGTTTCATCATAAATACCAATGTTTTTCATGGTCGACTTCAGGAATAAGGTAGATTAAAAATAAAAATAAGGTTTATAATAATAGTAATAACAAGAGTAGGTAAAAAGAGGAGGTTAGTATGCCAGTCTAAGGATGAAATGTCAGTGATAATAGGCCTCAGACTATTACAGTACTTAATGTCTATCAGAACCCAAATCTATGGTAACCATAGATTTGGCAATACCCAAGCCCACATTCAAGGGAAAAATAAGTATGAAATCATAAATCGCTGACTTGTTGATAGTGACTGAATTGAAAATGTCATTAATTAAATATGGCTATAGAATTAACAGTTACAGTGGGTCAAATGTTCAAAGGAGACATGAATGTACAAACTCCGGAACCAGTTTATTTATTTAAAGAGAAATGCAGAGACCAGCATGCTAATACCTTGGGAGCTGCACGATACATTTTCGGTGGGATAATTGAAAGACAAATTAGAAAAGGACGGAAGCCCAAATATTGTTCGGGATGCCTGCTAACCTAAATAGTTCAAGGCAGAGGACATTCGACCTAATACTATATCCAGTTTAGATGATAGTTAATCTATATACAGATTGCATTCATATTACATATGTAAATAAAAAATGGCTGCATCTGTGATATTTGCGATGAATATGTTTGGAGTAATTCAGTATACTTTTTGGAGCTTGTTGGATAGAGTAGGTAATATTTCCTGCGTGGGATGTAATACATTGTTATTATTATTCTATTATCCTTTCCCAAAGAACAATGGGGCTCACCCGAAAGTGACTTACAGGTGCGGAAATAGCGAATTTGGTTATTTATGATTTCTTGACACGTGGACGCTGCTAACACACGATTGGAATAACATCGACGCCTGTCATTTTAAAATAAATTTAATTTGGCTTTTCATTTATGAATTAAACGTTCAAGCATGAATGGAGAGAATTGGATTCGTTCAGACTCGTCAACTTTAGACTTCTGTAATTGTGTAGAAAATTTTATAATGACTCAATTTGCAATGTAATTTAATTTTTCCTAAAATTGTCGTCTCTTGACAGAGTAAATTTCAACTTTCAGCTGTAACACACGTTTCGTCATTATCTATTTACCAGACCTCGACAAACGAATAATATTCGGCCTGCTAGTGGTATAAATTCTTGAAACGCTAACAAAGTATTCAAAAATAGATTGACGAGAGAGAGAGAGAGAGAGAGAGAGAGAGAGAGAGAGAGAGAGAGAGAGAGAGAGAGAGAGAGAGAGAGAGGGAGGTCCTACGCTCATTTCAAGTAGTATTGGCCAGATGTCCTTTCATGTTGGTGTGGAGAGAGAGAGAGAGAGAGAGAGTCGCTGCCATCTTCATTGAGTCCTTAATAATTTACTCTTGTAATTGACTCGTGGCCCCTGTGGACTAGCGTCCCATGCTCATTTCGAATATAAATGAGATTTTAAATGTGTTCAAGGCACCCTATATCTCATTTGATGTCACTCTTCAGATGAGGGCCGAGGGGGAAGAGGAACATGTTACACCCTGGAAGGCAGGGAGGGGGAGGGGGAGGGGAGAGGGGGACGGGTGGGTGGAGGTAGATGGTGCGGTGATGAGGGTGGACCCACCATCAAGGATGAAGGAGAAGACAGATGGTTGGTTAGTTCTGTCTGCTTCCCTTCGGCGCGGGAAGAGATGTGGTGCTGTACATTTAATGAGGGCTTCCTTTGTCACGCTAATTAAATGCGCTGAAGTTCTGTAGTAAATTTTATAATATATATATATATATATATATATATATATATATATATATATATATATATATATATATATATATATATAATATGATGTGTGTGTATTTATGAATATATAATGTTCGTATCTCATATACACATGTGTGCGTGTAAGATACACCATTTACGCTGTCAAACTGATTTCTTCTCCCAATACAATTTAGTCCACATTACTTTTCTTGCTGCAGTATTTTTCGAAGCCTTTAAAACTGTGATATTTTCGCGTAAACCTTTTCTGCACAATTTATCCATAAAACTTCGTGCAAGCGCGCAGCATGAATATTGTATTCGAGTGTATTTGGAATTTCCCTGTAGGTCTCGAATGCCTGCGTACTTTTGGATCATATGCGCGCGTACGTGCACGCATGAACTTACACAGCTTACCTTCACCTATTTGTGCCGGTCGGCCGGAGCCCGAGGGGCCAGCCGAGGAGTAATATTGTTGGGAACTTTTGACAAAGCTTAAGTGCTTCTTTGGAGGGTCAGACGACCTTCGAGCAGATGCATAGAGCGGCCCAGAGTGATGGATGAATCGTGTTTTTACTCATCCTCTTCCTCCTCTCTCTCTCTCTCTTCTTGCATTCTGCTGACGATGAAGCAAAACTGTAATTCCTGAGAGATTGCCGCATTTCACCATTTTATTGTTAATGGACTTGTATTATGTAATGACGTTGCTTTTGGGCGGAATTTCTGATGACCAGTTGAGTTACATGGAAGTGAAAGTGGAAATTATGCGAATAACTCCAAAATTCAGAAGTTTTTCGGGTTTGCATTGTTTGCTCGATTGTGTATTTTTATTTTAGCCAGAAAATTGAATTCCTAGAACTGCGTGTAAGGACACAACTTTCTACCTGGGAAACAGAAGAAAGTCAAGCTCGCCGAGTTTCAAACGCCTAGGAAAGTGTAGTCCCTGTTTCCGCTGAATAATACCTTTTCCTCTGGTTGCCTATGTTAGCATCCTTGACGTTTCACATTTTCCATAAACATTAAAAAACGTGTTACTCATCCATTGTTAATAAACGTTTCTCAGCCTCTTGTCCCTTGAGACCACACCCCTCAGACTAACACTGAACACTTTTCCTGGTGTCCTATCGTTCAGCTCCATAGGGGGGTAGTACCGTCAGGGGACCTCGTGAGTTACACAGTAGGCATTACTAAGGTTCTTTGCAGCGTGCCTTCGTCCCCTAACTGCGACCACTTCTGTTCCTTTTACTGTACCTCCTTTCATATTCTTTCTTCGTCTTACTTTCCACCCTCTCTTAATCATTGATTCATAGTGCAACTGCGAGGTTTTCCTCCTGTTACACCTTTTACCGTCAATTTCCTTTTCAGCGCTGAATGACCTCATAGGTCCCAGTGCTTGGCCTTTGGCCTTAATTCTATATTCAACTCAACCCTATCGTTCAGTTCCACTCTTTTTATTAGTTAACATTCAAGTTCTAGGCTGAGAACTGTGTTGTAACAGTGGATACTCGACACTTTTTTTAATGTTTATGGAAAAAGAATTAAACCAAGGGCGTTAATTTAGGCAACTAGAGGAAAAGTAATTGTGATGGAAAATGTTGTAACCAAAAGTCCAGGAGCAGCAACACCTTAAACTGAAGCATCACAGAGGCGCCACAAAGTCGGCGGAAACAGGGACTTGCCTTTCCTAGGTATTTGACACTCGGCAAGTTTGCCTCTCTTGAGATTCAGGTAGAAGGTTGTTTCTTTAGACTTAGTTCCAAGAAATCAATCTTCTGCCAAAAAAAAAAAAAAAAATTAAATGCACATATCGAGGAGACAGACTCAAAATCCGTCCGAATCTTGAAATTTAAAAAAAATATTCCGATATATGCTTATAGAACCGAAAGTAAATAACGAGAGCGAGGTCTTTCAAAATGAAGGTAAATTGAATGAACGACTCGGGTTACAAGATGACACGCAAGGATGATGACGTCACAATAATAAAAAAAAAACTACAGTAACGAATATAATCAAAAGTTTCGCATCCTGTTACAAGTATCCTGATATTGGAGAGAAAATAAGTCGCTGTAAAAGTATCACCCAATTTTCTTGAAAACCGCGACTGATGGGGTTGGGGGCTACTGATGTGATTATGCTTGTGCTCTTTTGCACTCGTTTCCACATTGTCTCCTCTGGAGCATGACTCTCTGCCACAAAGAAATAACACTGTGCCGAAATGCAATTGCCAAAACCCAGTTGATGGTCAACGCATCTCTTGAACACAAGGAATTCGTCACTGAACGAAAAGCTGTGGTCCTGTGTCGCTTTGTGGGTCAAGAAATTTCGGCTACTTCCTCTTCCTACTCTACTTTGCTCCTTCCGTCAGTATATTTGTCTCCTGTAACATTATGTTCTAAAGAGTTATATATATATATATATATATATATATATATATATTATAATAGTATTATATATATCTAATATCTATTATAAAATATTATCTATATATTATATATATATATTATATATTCTACTCTATCTATAATAAATCTATATATATCTATATATATATTAGATATATATATCTTATATATTATAAGATACGGATCTAATATAGATATTATAGATCTTATATATAGATATATATCTATATATATATAGATATATAATATCATAATAGAGTTATATATCTATTTATATATATAAATATATATATCTATATATATAGATAGATATCTATATATATAGATATATACTATATATCTAATATTATATAGTCTATATCTTAATTAAGATATATACTATATACTAATCAGATATTATATCTACTATTATAAGATATTTCTATATATATAATATATATCGTACTATACAAATAGATAGTATAGATATCTTTTATATAATTATATATATATAGATAATATATCCTATATATGTATTAGATATATAGATAATCTATATTATATATTTATCTATATATATATATATTAGATATATATCTAGATATGTATAAGCTATATAGATATATAGATATATATATAGAATAGTATATATATATATATATATATCTATATATATCTATATATAGATATATATCTATATATAGATATGATATATCTCTATATATATATATATCCATATATATATATATATAAATATATCTATATATATATATATATATATATATATATATCTGAGATATGATATATAGATATATATATATATATATATATATATATATATAATTCTATATAGATATATATATATATAATATGATATATAATCTTATATATAGAGATATATATATATAGATAATATATCTAGTTATATATATAGATATATTCTATATATATTATATATATTATCATATCTATATATAATATATATATAGATAAATATATAATAGATATCAATAGTATTGTATTGTTCTATCATAACCTAATATTATATATACATAATATAATATATAATATCAGATATATATATATATATATATATATTCTGTATTATTAAAAATAGCATCATACCTTAATTAGATTATAATATAAATAGTTTAATATATATTATATATATATATGTATATTATAGTCTATATTATTCTATATCTATTATCTATTTATATTATATAATATATATATATATATATATATATATATATATATATATATAATATTATATATATATATATTATTATACACACACACAGTACAAAAAGGTAATCAAGACTGGATATGATCCTAACAATATAATTTCTTCTTAGGTCATGAGTTCTTAAATTCGATACAGATTTTCAAACGGTTAATAGTAAGAGAACTCGTGCTTGTAAGATTTATTTATTAAAAAAAAATAATTTTAGTACCTCACTAGGTGATCGATCAGTCGTGGTGGGGCGAGAACGGCCCCCCGCCCCCAATCCTCCTTCGTCCCCACCATCCCCTCTACAGATTATTTACATAAAATTTCCAGGTTCATAAAGAACTCGAGACCTCATTCATATTCATGCAGAATGAAGACGGGTAATTTTACACTCCATTTATTTTGGTTCTACTGAACGATTCCCTTTTCTGACGATCATCTTTCGGTCTTTCTTTTCTCTTGATGGCTGTTTTTATTCAATGCCCCTTTTGTGGTTTCTATCGACGTGTGGAAATGAGTAAAAGGAAAGTCGTGTAGGAAGCAGCACTGCCTAAACCTCTTCAGAACTTGAATAATTTATTGACAAAGCTCATTCGCGCATATATGCAAACATGGGAGTGACCTCAGTTGGGAAAGATTAAATGGGAAGGGAAAAATAAGCGAAAGCAGGGAAAGAGAAATACCAATACACGGCGATCATAATCTGCATAGTGTGGTAAATATATATGTATGTGCCTATGTATGTATGCTGTGTGTATATGTATGTATGTGTCTTGTGTTTGGTGTACTTGCATACATTCACCAAGACGGTTATGCTTCATATATTTCAATTCGCTTGCGTGCACTACAGTGAACATGTATTCAATTCACTTGCGTGCAATGAACATGTATTTCAATTCGAATGGAAACAAAACTGTAAATCAGCCATATTTCTCTTTGACGAGACGCATACAGACAACGTGACTTAATCATTTTTTTATATAGAAAAGTATAATTCGCATTAATGAAAAATCCATACCTTACAAATATTCAGGTGAAGGATTTGCCATCTCCTTGGCTCTAAGTACAAAGGCCGCGTTCCATTTTGTTAAGTTTGATATTGTAATCTTATATATCACAAACCCCGCCCCTCCCCCCATACCTTTTTCCATACCTTCGCCACAAAAGAAATTTTGTGAAGTGGTTAAGGGTCTTGGCTGAGCGAGGAGTTTATTGGAATTTGGAGGGGATCTGAATCTGTTTGTGTGTGCGTGTGTGGTGTTTCATTTTTTCTTTTTCTGCAAGTGAAGGGAAAATCATTCCATATAAGTATCGGTTGAAAGAAAATCTCAATCTTATATTCTCAAAGAAAATACAAAATATTCATGAAAGTCGCCAGTGTAGATAAATCATTTTTTATTTAAAAACAGATAGTTCATTAATACACTGACTGTGGTCTTTTGTTTGCCCCTATATAGCTGTTGTTAGCAGAGATTTAAGTTTCATAAAAAATACGTAAACAATGAAAAATGAAAAACAAAACTACTATGCGTTTAATTCAAATACACCAAGTGAATTCAGAATTAATGTGTGTTTTCAGTCAATGGAAAGAGTACACTTGTTGGTGCTGAATGGTGCTCATTCAGCACCTTTTTCGGCGATTTGTAGTAATCGGAAGCCAAACTTTGGACCAAGCAAGCAAGAACTTCGATAACTAAATTTCTGTCACCTGCTCAGGCTAATTTCTGACATTTTATATATCTACATCATATATATCTACTATATATATATATATATATATATATATATATATTATTATATATATATATATATATGTATATTTATTATATATATATTATTATATATTGATATAATTATTATAATATAATTATATTACACAAATACATTATACATGCATACATTACGTATTGGGTTGGTTGCCTGATGCGCTTTCCCCACTTCCTTCTGTCAATGGCATCATCCTCCACCAAACCTCTTCTCTCCATATCTTCCTTCTCTTTATCTCGCCATCTAATTCTCTGTCTCCCTCTCGATCTTCTTCCTCTGACAGGTTCCTTCCAAACCCTCTTCACTCCCTCCTCGTCATACATCCTCAACATATGCCCATTACCATCTCAATCGTGATTCTCTTATCACCTCTGTAATCTTTACTAAGCCTGTCCTTCTTCTTATTTCATCATTTTTCAATCTCTCAAGTAGCGATATTCTCATAATCCACTTCAGCATTCTCATCTCTGTTCTCTCAAGCTTTACTTCCTCTTTTCTTCTTAGAGCCCATGTTTGGACCATTCCATACATTAACCCTGGTCTTATCACTGTGTTATATCTTAACTTTTAGCTTGATTGGCATTTTCTCATCACATACCACTCTAGCTACCTCTCTCCACTTCCCCCAAGCAGCTTTTATCCTACTGTCAACTTCAGCCTCACATCCTTCCTCTTGGCGTAAAGTAGATCCAAATTATTTAAACATTTAAACTTCTCTGCCGGTTTTTTATAATCGAGCCTCTTTTTTTTTTTTCTTGTATTACTATTTTGTCTCTTATCTTCCCTACTGCTCAGCAAAACCTCTGTTTTATTCACATTCACCTTTAAAAGCCACCCCTCTCTAAAGACTCCTGCCACTCTCCAAAACACTATATATATATATATATATATATATATATATATATATATACATATATATATATATATATATATCAATTTTATATGTCAGTATTATATATGTATATATAATATATTTACATAAAATTATACATACATCGAAAAACATATTCATTAATTTGTGACGCATTTCCAGCCGTCATCTTTCCTACGCCAGCGCTTGCAAACTGGTATTATGGTTCGAAATTTGCTCCTCGACGCTACTACCTCTTGCTATTTTCTCGTTTAGTAGCAGCTCCCGAATAACACTTTCATGGAGGGAATAACTTGGTGTTCGCGGGAGATTGATTTTCCGAACTCTGGTCCTATGGATTCTGTCAACAAGTGCTCGTATACAGTGGCTCTCCCTGATATTCTCCAGCCTCTTGTCTGAGAAGAGGTTATTAATATTATTGTTATAATTATTATTATTATTATTATTGGGCACAATTTTCCGTGTCGAAAATGATGACAGTGGTTGCAGGTCCACAACACATGCGACATTATTGTGGACCTGCAACCATTCTTATTATTATTATTATTATTATTATTATTATTATTATTATTATTATTATTATTATTATTATTATTATTATTATTATTATTATTATTATTATTATTATGGAATAAGACGCTCTTTCAAACAAATTCTGTTGAATAGAATGACAGATTTCAGCGAATTAATCTTATATATTATCTTTTCTATTTTTCTTATTACTCGCTTCTCTGGGTCGGCGATACTTCTTAATAATTGGCCAATATTCATATTGGGAGAAATCTAAAGAATGCTGAAAGTGGTATTTTATTTAGAACAGGATTATGCTTGCCAATATTGGTATTATCAGATTAATTCGCAGAGTTCTGCTATTTTATTCAACATTATTATTATTATTATTATTATTATTATTATTATTATTATTATTATTATTATTATTATTATTATTATTATTATTATTATTATTATTAATATGTTTAAAAGGATGGTTGTAGTTTAAAAGTATGGTTGTATCGTGCGAATTGATTTTATATTGGGTCTTCTCAATTTTCCTTATAATTCATTTCTCATGTATGTTAGTATATTGGTTAACAATTGTCCAGTGTTCATACTTAGGTAAAGAGAAATATATTAACAGGGGTTTACAGCAGATTTAGTCTCTATACAAGTGCAGGTACCGAAATACTGTGTGATGAAAATCGGTATAATTTGCCAACAGGTTTATTCCGGATACTTCAAGGTGTGTCTTTCCGAGTTTCTAGAAGAGTCCAAACTTCAATAGCTGACACACACTACGGAATTATCCCACCTTATTTCAATACCTGCCCTTGTAAAGAGACTAAATTATTATTATTATTATTATTATTATTATTATTATTATTATTATTATTATTATTATTGAAAAAAAAATAGTTTAACCAGACCACTGAGCCGACTATCAGCTCTTAGTGAACGAATCATTGCAACCATCCTTTTTAACAGGACAAGCTTAAGAGAGGGTCTTCTTCTTCTTCTTTCTTAATAATAATAATAATAATATAATAATAATAATAATAATAATAATAATATAATAAATTATTATTATTGTTATTATTATTATTATTATTATTATTATTATTATTATTATTATTATTATTATTATTATATACGGCCATGAATGAACTCCAAAATAGTACTGACGTCACATCCTGGTGTATTCAGGTGAAAATTGTTCATTACTATATAAAAGTACTAAAAACTCCAAAATGCATTTCAGATGAGAAACAATATTTGTTAGAAGTTTTCGGAAATCCATCCTATACCGAAAATACTTCTGAGGAAATGATATCTATTTAAGGACAGGCATTTTTCCTCGCTCCAAATCCCTGTCCTCTAAATAACCTCCTTGGAATCCCAAAAATGCAAGGCTTAATTCTTAATAAGATTAGAGTAATTCGTTTATAAGTAGGTGTACCGGTTTTAAATACCATACCTTTATTGCATTCCTGGATAATGGAAGAATAATATTGTAACATTGATTGTAAACATCTCTCTCTCTCTCTCTCTCTCTCTCTCTCTCTCTCTCTCTCTCTCTCTCTCTCTCTCTCTCTCTCTCTCATATCTCCGAAGAAGTGCGAGGCAAAGGTACTCTATGAAATTCCTCCACTCATGTCTCCCTGTGCTTTTGCTTCCTCAAAAGTACAAGTAAATGAATAATAATAATAATAATAATGTTATGATATTAGCTGCCACTGCCTTTTATTATACTACTGGTAAATTGTAGAAGTTTAGCCGTTTTTTTATACTACTGGTGAAAATTAAGAACTTTAGCAGTTTTTTCTACTCCTGGTCGTTGCCAAGGTCTCTTATGCCATTAATTGATGCTGGCAGCTATTACTGTCTGTCATCCTGGTACTGGCCAATGCCACCAGTGCTCCAGCTAATAGTGAATACTGATATGTTACCACAAGGGGCCCTGCCACTAGCCAATGCTGGCAGCTGCCATAGACTACTCCTCCTGCTATCTGTCACTGCAAGCAACTGCCAGTAGGACTAACATTTTTTCATCCCCATCCCAATAGAGACTTATCAGTTGATATCATAATATTCCTTTGTCTTTTCCCCTTCCTTACTACTATTTGATGCAGGCAACTGCCAGTTTTGTTCCTCCTGATACTAGTTAACGACCTCCAGTAGCTCCGTCCCTACCACTAATGCTGTTTAATGCCAGAATTACTACTCCTGCTATGGCTGAGCCAGTGTAGTTCCTTCTGCTTCATTTCCCACATCCTCCTGCTGGTGATTAAAGCTTGCAGCTACCACCACTACTGTTCCTGCTAGTGCCTGATGCTATCAGCTTCTTATGCCTCTCCCCCTGTTGCTGGTCAGTACCGAGCCATTGCTACTGCTAATCCCCCCACTGCTGATACTGACAGCCGCTGGCACTGCTCCTATTTCTACCAGACAGTGCCAGTATTGCTCCCTCAACTACTGGTCGTTGCCGGCAGGAGGTGACACCCAATCTCTTGCTACTGATCAAAGTAGGCAGCACTTGCTACCATTCTTCCTGCCTCGGGTCGATGACGACAGCCACTGGTTCTGGTAGCTATTTTTTGTACACCTGATCGATGCTATGTGTCTCTCCTCCAGCTACTGTCTGGCGCTGGTAACCATCACTGCCAGTTATCATATGAGAGGTCACTGCCACCAGTTACCACTGCTTCTGCTAAAGTTCAGTGCCAGTGATGTTATTGTCGCCTTCCTTCGCTTCCCCTTCGCTCATCACATTCATACTTTCCCATCTGTTCTTGTCACCGATGCTTCACCTATGTATGCTTGTTATATACGTGTATCATCCATACCTGTTATATCTTATGTCAAGCATTCTCTCTCTCTCTCTCTCTCTCTCTCTCTCTCTCTCTCTCTCTCTCTCTCCTCATACAAAGTTAAATAAACTCATGTTAGTCAACAAGTTATATCACAACACCGACAATGACTTGCACAGAACAGGTCCTTTGAGGAACACTGCCGATTGTAAAACAGTCGACATAGACTTTTCTTGCATTAAGGTAAGTCAAGTATAGCGAAGGGAGTCTGAACGTGTTTTAATGCTGAATGATATTGCGTAAAGTAATGTTTATTAAAGTTCCACGCCCACATGTATCGACACAGGCTCAGAGTTCGTGGTAGAACTCATCTACGTTGATAATGAAGTGTGTGAATCATAATTGGACCCAAGAGAGCATCTATGTTAGTGACTCATGCTCTTAACCAAACAAATAACATAAAAAAAAAAGGGTAAACCCAAATGAAGAAAAGAACTTCGGTTAAGTCTAGTATGTAATTTGCCGACCGATTTTTTGGTCATCTGTAGGGGGCAAGTGGTGAGACAAATGTATTATTTAACACTGTATTTCAAATGACCACTTCTTATCTTAATTGTACGCATCAAATCTTATCACAGCAGCAGCGGCAACCCCACTAAAACTCCAAAAAAAAGCTTGGTTTTTGGGGAGAAGAGTGGTCGTCCATCTGTTATTAATATTTTCGGCGGTGGAGGAGGAGAAGGAAGGATGGTGAGCGTGACCAGGGGGTAGCAGAGAGAGAGAGAGAGAGAGAGAGAGAGAGAGAGAGAGAGAGAGAGAGAGAGAGAGAGAAGGAGAGGAAAGAGGGAAGGAGAGAGGGAACGAGGGATCGGAATTTTGCTTACTATTGACTACTTTGGTTATAAAAAATGTCATGTAGTCCATACTTACATCATTTATATATTTAGTAACGGTATTCTTATTTGACAGATCCTTTCTTTCTCCGAATATCGTTAATGCAAAATTAAGTCTTGTTGAACGGCACGAAAATTCTGAACACAATGAAAATGAGAGAATAGTCTTATTGCCAACGTCGTCGGTGCCCGAGTCCTGATAACTTTATGAATTCAGGCCTCGTTATGTTGTCAACAGAACTCTTATGACAATTTCTGCTGGAAAAATAAGACTCGCCAACTCAATTACAAAAGAATCAAGTGACTAAAAGCTTCGGTGATTTGTTATCGCCTAACTTTTGTCTTTTATTCTTTAAAGAAATTCAAACATTATGGCCTCTTCATTTTATGAGCTGCAGTCTTTTAAAGGAAGGTTGAATATGAACGCAATCTTTTGAGAAATTGCAGTCTTTTGTTGGAAATTACATTCAAAGATAAGACGATTATTACTTGCCATTTTTTTTCCTAAGAGGTCTGCGTTTATTTGTGACGTTCTCCCATAGTTCTCGGTAATTGTTTTGGTCATTTACAATACATTAGAACGCATCTCTCCAGGCGAACGCCCAAAGCAATCCCGTCCTCCTGAAGAGGAGGAGGGAAGCTTCGACGCGATGTAATTGCCAAAAAGTGATTCACCTTCAGGAAAAGTTTGACACACTTACTTTTATCATTGCTACTTTTCACTGCAGCCCCCAAGGAAACGAGATAGTTCGTTCTTTTATGCACTGCTTGTTCGTGTTTTTTTTTTTTTTTTTTTTTTTTTTTTTTTTTTTTTTACAAGTTCTTTATCAAGCACGAGCACGACACGAATGTTGCGGCGAAAATGATTTCAATTTTACGGCCATCCCCGATAGATCAGTTATGTAATGAATATGAACTTGTTATTATATACATAAAATGTATATAATACAGTTGTATATCCATGCCGATAAAAATAACCATTTTTGAATGAATTTCTCTATTGCGTCGTTCGCATATGAGGAAAGAGGCAAAAATAAAAAATAAAAAGGTATAAATGGCAAGTTGAAGCTAGCCACTCTCAAGAATGTCTGTAATTTCCTGTAAAAATATTCTCTTTAACGTATCATAGATGATAAAAGTTTTCTCACGATTTAAAACTACGATAAGTTAGTTTTCCAGTGTTATGTGATATAATGTTATTACACCATTATAGCGTTATGAAAATCTATGTTTAAAAGTTTTACGAATCTGTAGAGATGTGCGTTTACCAATGTAATTCCTTGAGTAGCCGGTGGTTAGTGAGTTTTCATGCAAGGACACTCATTTTGAATTTACTTTTTACAATCGAGTTATTTGTATTATTCCCAGTGTCTAGAAATCACAGTAACAAAAATAAGTCAAAATAGTGTAATAAATCACAACTATCCAGCTTCGAACTGACATCAGAAATGACCTCTTACAAAATTTGTATTTCGCTCTACGGATGTTAAAACAATGCTTGATAATCTGGATAGCCTGGGGCCGAAGATCTGCTGGTTCTTCCCTTTGTTTTAGAAAATTTTTCTTAGTGGTGCATCCCAAGAATAGGAGATTCTGTAGATTTTTGTGTGGACGTTGTATCACTGCTGGCGAGCGCAAGCTTTGTCATATAGTGACTCTGCCTAAGAGTGGCCCATTTGTGCAGTCTAGTAACTACGGGCCACTGTCTATTCTATTATTCTTTCTTTTCGGTCCATCAGTCTCATCCTATTCGACTGGATGGTTTTTTTTTTGTGGGGACAACGCCCTTTTTGGTGTTTTTTACACGAAACCTAAGAAAATTATTTATTGGCTTCCGGATTGTACTAGTCAATTAAACGTTAATTTTTCAGTCCAATTCAAAGAAGTACAACAATCGTTAAATCTCTCTAGAATTTAACCAAACAAGAATTCATATTCACAGTTTGCACTTTTGACTCACCACAGTCGACTTGCTACCATATTCAGAATTAACTGCTTAGGCCGTAGGTCAACAGAGGCACCGAGGGTTTAATGGAACGTGCCTAAATACTCTTGTCTTATTCGGAAATCGAACCCACTTTGATGTCCGTTCTGGTTTATGAATACTAGACCAAGATGCCAGATTATATTCATATTATATCATTCACTCTACTTTAGAAATAACTTACACCGAAAAGAATTACAACTGATTAACATAGCTGTCCGGTCAGGATTCGAACCTGTGCCTTTTGTATTAAAAACATCGGTAAACAGCTGACTTATCCATTTGAATAACAAGACAGATATTAGTTGATATCAACTCTGCTGAACATATTCCTGTAGCATTCAGTTTCTGTACTTAGAATCAAAATTTACCCTTCGCTAATCTGTATCATAATTAGTCAATCTCTTGATAATCTATTTATTACAGTCTACCACTGCCTAATCCGAAAGGCACAGGTAAGAATCCTAAGGCCTAAGCAAATATTTATGAATATGATAGCAAGTTGACTGAGTGGTGTATGAATATGAATTATTGTTTGGTTAAGTTCTAGACAGATATAACGAGTGTTGCTTAAGCAGTACATGAACTTCTTTGAAGCCAATTGGAAAATTGTTTTGTGAAATCCTGACATGACAGCCCTATGTCTTTAGATTTGATTCATTTTTTTTCCATACTTTAAAGTGACTAGTAACCACCCGAAAGCCATAAATAATTTTCTTTGGATTTGTCTAAAAACCGGTGTTGTCACGCAGGCTGTAATAAATTCTAGAGGCAATTTCTAGAAGGTAACAGAATGTCGTATAAATTACTCTCTGCCAACCATAGGGGAGGGGCAAGCGTCCGTATCCATGCACAAAATTGGAATGTTTTCGTCCCTATTTCAGAGAGAGGGCAGAATAGAATGTCACATTTTTAGTTGCGACAGAGAGCTGCCAAATTGGTAAAGTGAAACATGCAATATCAGCTTACGTACGTGTCGAGTCGTTGTAACTGGTAGTAAAAGTATTTCACTGAATTACATGCAACATTGTACAGAAAAGGAGATCTAACAGTACACTAACTTAAGCTCATCCTTGTTCGACCATTGTCATCAATAAAACGCTGCTCTCCTATTCCCAACTGCTTTTCCATTCAGGTTTCGCTGTTCATCTCATTTATGATTCATCTGCAGGTTTACGTCTCAGTATATCAGCTAGTGAAGCTGGGAGGGGAGCAATGTTTTGACCTGTGTGTGTGTGTGTGTGTGTGTGTGTGTGTGTAAAGGTGGAAGGGCTGGCGGATGGGCGTGTTTGGGTGCGTTTAGCCTTTGAAAGAAACCCAGATGAGTAGACGACTTTTCTCTGTGGAAGATATTTTACCCATTACAATATTTAGGAATTTTCTTGCATTAAATATAACATAGCCATGTACATATTTGTGGCATCCTTCTCCTTCTGCACGCTTCACTTTATTTATTCTCACCGGAAGTTGCACACCCTGAGTGGAATTGTCGCAGGTTGGTGTTAGTGACTGAAACCGATCATTACTTCAAGAAGGAAAACGCGCTCGCTCACTCTCCTCTTCAGGCTTCTTGACACGACTGCGCTCAGACTCATCGGAGGGAGCTCTTTCATTTTCATGACAGGTCAGACCCAGATCAGAGACCAATCCATCTTGACTTCGAGGGTCATACGGAACCGCACCTTGATCCATTGAGTGCATATATGCTATATATATATATATATATATATATATATATATATATATATATATATAATCTATAGATATAGATATATATCTATATAATATAATCACTATCTCTTATATATATATATAGTATATATATATATATATATATATATAATATCTTATATACTACATACATACATATATATATATATATATATATATATATATATATATATATATAATGTATAGTATTCTACCTATATCTCAATCTATATCTATATATATATCTATTTATGATGTATATATATAATATACATATCTTATATATATACATATCTATACGTATATGGTATCAATATATACGTATATACATATCTATATATATCATACATATCTATATACTATATATCTAATCTCTCTCTCTCTCTCTCATCTCTCTCTCTCTACTCTCATCTCTAATCTATATATATATATATATATATATATAATATATATATATAGATAATATATGGTATATATATATATAGTATATATTATAGATTATCATATCTATCTATATCTATATAGATATAGATATATAGATCTATATATCTATATATGTATATATATATATATATATATATCTATATATATATATATATATATGTATTATATATATAGTATATATCATTCACAAATATAAATCATCCTTCCATTCATTTAAACTTCATTATCGCGCTGCCATCCCTATCTTCAATTCTCGCACGCCCACGGCCACTATCTACAGTCTACCTACTCTGCAATCGGCTCACTTGTGCTTATCCCACTTTTTTACATCTCCATGTAAAGTCCACAATATACTTCTGTATAGAAAATTAAGGATCTGTAGATGGACTCTGGTTAACTAATTGGAAATTCAACATTCATATTTATATCTCCTTGCATCAGCTAATCTCTTCATTGACTGCAACTTGTGATTAACGATCTGTTCATCGGCCGCAACTATAATTAAATTGGATAGAGAATTTAGGCCAACGGCCAAGCACTGGGATTTATGAGGGCATTCAGAGCTGAAACGGAAATTGACTGTTTAAAGGCTTTATGTGTGTAACAGGAGGAAAACCTCGCAGTTGCACTATGAATCAATTGTTAGGAGAGGGTGGAAAGTAAGAGAGAAGAAAGAGAATATGAAAGGAGGTACAGTAAAAGAACTAAAGAGGTTTCAGCTAGGAGCCGAAGACACGCTGCAAAGAACCTTAAGTAATGCCTACAGTGCACCGGATCAGGTGTACTGTCGGCACTACCCCGCTACGGGACGCAATTGTAATGATCTAGCCACCAACTGGATCTAACTTCTAATTTGCACTTCTTCAGTAATAGTCAACTATCAATATATTCGCTTAGTGCAGTTGCTAATTAACTGTCTATTCACTAATTACTGCCTCAAAAAAATGTATACACTGATTCTAAATTATTACTTGTTAATAAACAAATCTATAACCGAATTTTACCTTTTAACACAAAATTTATTGATGTCAACTTCGTGTTGAAACTATTTATTGATTGTAGCTTCTAATACTTAATATGTTAATTGTAGTTTGCTAATGTCTGTTCATGGATTCAATCCTCTAATTAAAGAGCTCATTATTACAACTTGAAATAAGTACCTGCTCTAGGATTTAAATTAGAATTAGAACTTCGGTGTAACAAACCATTCACTAACTCCAACTTCCAATAATCAACCTGTTCTCTCTTCGAATAACCACTCAGTTGCAACCTCTTATTGATAATTAATCATTAACAATATGCTCATGCATTCCATTCTCTCTCTCTCTCTCTCTCTCTCTCTCTCTCTCTCTCTCTCTCTCTGCGCCCTAACCCTTGACATCCATGTAGTTTGCCAGGTCCTCCTGCAGCACATCCCGTTGCACAAGGAGAAGCGACAGGCAATGATAAAGTCATAAACTCCCGCGGAGTGACCAAAAGGCTCTCATCTCCACTCCCTCCCCACTCCCTCCTCCCTTCACCCGCCCTCACACTCCCGTCCTCTTCCCTCCTTACTAAGGTCCTCCAACCCCCATGCGAAATTCTCCTCTCGCCCTGTTCGTTCCCTTTCTCCCATCCTTACGCACCCTGTTCAATCTGCAATTGCCATCTCTTCCCCTCCCCAATCCCTTCTCTCTCTCTCTCTCCTCTTGCTCATAGCTTGCATGGCGTATCACAGATGCAATCACTAGTATGCGGAGGCCAGTCAAACGCTTCTTGTTAGCTACACACTAGAAAGCGGTGGACCCACTGGAAAATACTGTCATGTTAAGACTCAAATGCAGGCGCCTATTCAGGCAGAATAAGTAAAACTGTTGAACCCGGTGGAGTTGGCAGAAAGACAAGACTGCATTTCAGAGATAATAATTAACTGCTGCAAAGACAAACAGTACACAAAATTAGTTAGATTAAAACTCCGAGACGTGGTATAAAGTCATCCTGTTCACAGACGTGTGCCTTGTAATAATAACAGTAACAACAGTTGTTTCACCGAGAGAACAGTAGGGTAGTGGCAAATACTGTTGGACATTGTCATCTCTTTTTATAATAAACATGGGCGGCCTTTGTTTAGCAGTCAGACCGTCGGCCGACAATTAGGAAGAGGCTGAGACAGAGAGCCAAAACGGCATTGTAAGGCAATCCAATTTTGATGCTGGCACACACCACCAATATAGCAGAAAGTAGAATAAGTAGTAATACGATTTGGGAGCAGATTAAGTAAAGATCAGGTACAACAGAAAGCGATTGGATTAGAGGACAAGAGGGAACAAACCGACAGACATGAAGTATGATAGGAGTATGAACTGGAGACCGACAGGCGCAAACGAAGCCTAATAGAAAGTAATGAGTTTGGAAATGAATAGGATTTATGGACCTGGATGCTACAACATTCGCGCTGACGGCAAGAGTTTCAAAAGAAATTCTATTGAAAAAAAAGGCGAATAGAAAGAAAAGAGAGCAGAGTCTTTTTATATGGAGTGTGGCCTTCCATTGTTCGAGAAATAGAGAATAAAGGGAGAGTGACATCATGAGATTTGATGCATATGGAACGTAGTTAAGCGGATTAAGGAGGAGGACTGTGGGCATAAAATATCTGAATCAGATTACGGCTGCAAAAAATCAATAAGTAAAAGTGCATTGGCCCTGGAGATAGTACTGTAAAAAATTATTATAGGGAAAACAGAATACGACAAAAAGAGAGAGAGGATTGGACAGTAAAATTTTGAATGAACTGAAAGAAACCCGACTTGGGAAAGAACTCAAAATAGTCATTGGTAATCAGAATGGACTTGCCGTGAGAAGAGCACCCGATGACAAGGCGAACAAGAATTCTGTTATACAGACAAATGGAACAAACACCAAAGACTACCGGTTCTCCGAAGAGCCTATGTGACAACAAAAAAAGCAGAAGAATCACTAACACTTATGTCTAATAAGCTAAGGGTTTGTTGAAAAGTTGTTGTCTAGTCTTTTTGTAAATCTGTGCGAAACCTGCGTCAACTGGAGAACGAGAAAATGAATTGGGTTCAAACTACATTTTTACCTTTCACTGTTTTCAAATTTGAATTGATTTGAAAGTGAAATTCAATTAAGTGTATTTAACGATTGTTCCTTTCCCATTCAGTAAATGTATCACACGAATTAACGTTTTTTTTATTATTCTGTGCCTTGCTACAAAGCAATGCAACAAGCGGCCAATGCAAATGGTAAAAGTGATGTAGGCCTATTTTTGCTAAAATGCGGTCACTTGAGTTCGAACAAGCGCAGTTACCAGTTTGCCTTCAGTACTGGCTAATTTGAGAAGCGCTCGGTTGCAAGGTGCAAACAGGTTGCAGAAATCATCCTCCTGAAAGTACAAATCTTTCCATACCTGAGTCATTCTCCGAAAATTCCAAGTGGCATGCGGAAGTAGCCTCAAGTCATCAGAATCTTGCACTTTTAGCAATGTGTTAACACTTACTCAAGACCATCCATATCGTGTACCGTTACCCAGAAGTCAGCCTTAGCTTTAGGCCATCTGTGTCGCTCACATTTAGCTTTAATTATAATATCAAAGCCCAGCTTCAGGTCCTCCATATCGCAAACCTTTAGTTAAATCAACAGTAGCCTAATGGTATCCATGGAGTGCACTTTTAGCTGTAGCCCTAAGTCACTTGTAGTTTTAGGCCATCCAGGCCCTGTGCCTTTAGCTTTACCCATAAGTCAATCATAGTTTCAGACCATCTATGTAATTCACCTTTAACCGTAAGTCATCTGCAGCTTCAGGCCATCCGTGCTTGCATCTCTAGTCATAAAATGAGGCCATTCATGTCATGCACATATATAGCTTTAGCTATAAGTCACAATAGCTGAAGACCATGCGTCCCTTAGCTTCCGGCAATCTACGTAGGTCTAGCACTCCAGGTTAAAAGTCATCTGGAGCTCCAAGCGTTCCTTGTTATTCAACTTTAGCCACAAATAAACTATAGGTTAAAGGCATCCATGCCATGCATCTTTAGCTTGAGACTTAGGTCAACAGAATTGTATGGCCATCAATGCTGTGCTCCATTAGCCTTAAGCCAACTGAAGTTTATGGCCAACCCTGGCGAGCACCTTTAGCCATTCGTCGTCCATAGCTTCAGGCTATTGTGTTTCGTGCAGCTTTAGTCTCAAGGCATTTTTCTTGTGCAGCTTGAGCTTCAAAGTTACCCATATTTACAGTATTACAACGGATCCAGCCGAAAAGCCTTGAAATAATCAAGCAAGCTTCTGCGGTCTTGTCTAGATCAGTGTAGCTAATGGGGTGAAATAGAATATGAAATATACACACAACGCCAAGTACTGGGACCCATGGAGTAATTCAGCGCTATAATAAGAATGAATACAAATTATATGTAAATATGTATGACTTTAAAAATAGACATTCTAAAGATAGTGTTTAAAAAGTAATATCCAAAAAATTTTAATACTTATAAAATTAAAGTTTTCATAAATCAAGATTAAAAGACAATTCCATAAATCATCATATCTTTTCTTAAGACCAGAAGCTTTTAAAATATTAATAACTGGGTCAACCTCAAAATTATCCCCCAAAATTTCAGAGATGGTTTTACCGCATAGGTGACACATCAGCCTTTCAGAATGTGCTCAGCTGTCAATGAACTATCACAGTGAACACACACTGGAGCATTGCACTGCTACCGCCAAGTAGAAAATTTGTGCGTCAGTCGGCAGTTTCTAATCCCCAGCAGCGTCGTTAAAATCATTTCCGCCCTCCTGTCGCTTTCATAATAGGCTGGTTGCCAGAATCCTACCTGCGGCCCAGTAGCCTTGAACTGATTATTCGCACCTACCACTATAACTGTGAATAGAGATCTTCATGTCAAAATAGGGCACTCAAACAGCGGTTTCGCCTTTGGTAAAGACGTTCTCTGCTTCTCTGGTCGCTTTTTCATTTCCTTGGATCCCAACATGACCAGGAATCCAACAAAAGCAAGACTGTTTCACGCATACACAAACTACCGAAAAGTCCCGCCTGAGCCTTCTCTACCAAAGGGCCGGATAAATTATAATTGGTAAGGCTTTCCAGAACTTCAACTGTACGTATATACCGAGACAGGAATAGATAGCTTGCACACTGTAGCTAACCCTTCTCCTTGCGATGCCGCGTTCGTTCTATTTCTGTTAACAATACATGGTGACCTCATCTAACAACTCTGCAGTATCCATGTGGTAACTCCAAAGCTTAAGCCTTCCAAAGATAGAGAATATAAGAAGTTTCTCACTATTTAAAGAATTTCAGGGGTATGGTAAGAATGCCTAAAATTGTGTGTAAAAAGTGCTTGTGGTGGGTCATGTATACAATTTCTTCCATCGTGCCTAGAGCATCAACTGTTCTCGCGTAATGTCTGTGAGATTCACTCTCAGCTTCCGTATTATTTCTAGCCTTATTTTGAGCCATTTCCGTTATCAGGAGCACTCTCTTTTGGCTATTCTTAACCTTCCAGGTGCGTTAAAGGGTCGCTCGTTGTTCCTTTCTTACCCATAGTACCTGCGAGGCACCACTATAAAACAAGCGAATAAGTGTAATGGAAATCCTTGATGAACATCCATCCACAGCAGTTCACTAATCGCTGAAATAAATGCCTAAAACAGCGAAAAGTCATAATTGCTGATGAAAAGTTTATAATGAATATTCACGAAAGATGATGATAATTAAGTAATGAAATGCTTATGATGAAGTTCCGAGAACGTTCACTTCCCATTAAGCAAATTCACACAAAGGAAGTTCTCGACATCTTAATTGTTATCTGTTGAATTCCATAAATCTACAAGAAATCCGTATAATGAACATCAATACAATAACGTAATGCATGTGATGATAATCCGTACTTGTCCATCATAGCCTGGACGACCATATATAATTGGAGAGTAGAAACCGATTTCCTGCCGCAGTTCCCCACACCAATAAGCATATTCTGTCAACTCAGTTGGAAAAGAGACAAGAATTAATGAATAGGATGAGGCCGAGACATGATAAAAAAAAATGACAACGCTGCTGTTAAGACAGATCTCAAGAATGTCAGGGAAAAAGGAAATCTGAACAGGCGACAAGTCCCTTGTACCTTGTAGGAACGGAGGCTCCTCGTTTTGTAAATAATTGAGAGAGAGAGAGAGAGAGAGAGAGAGAGAGAGAGAGAGAGAGAGAGAGAGAGAGAGAGAGAGATTGGCTACTATTACACTTTCGAGAAACAGATTTCCTAAACGTTAAGTACATCAAAATTGATCACATAAACTATTACAACCATGTATACCTGCTCTTTTCAAAATCAGCTTTTTCCCAAAAAGTTAAAAGGGACAATATTTGATTACAGCCTCACGAAACATGATCGAATTTTTGCCCTGTGTACTGACAGACCGAATGTCAGACCTCGAGATCTTCAGAAACCCCCTGGATGAGGAAGGGTAGAAAATTGCCTTCGCCAGGAGTCGCGGAAGTCCCCGAGTTGATCGTTCGTTATGGCCTTAAGCAGTTTTGTAACAAGTTCCGTTTACATCACTCTTGCACATCGACCCACCTTTATTTGCAATTTTGTGACGGTGCTGGTTCGGTAAGCAAAGAATTTTAGGTAGAGAGAGAGAGAGGAGAGAGAGAGAGAGAGATGAAAAAATTCGTTGTCAAAGCGAAAGCAAATAGAATTTGGAGAGATTAGGCGGAGGGAAGGAGGATGGTGGTATGAGGGTGGGGGGGGTGGGGGAGGGTGGTGGGCGGGGGGGCGATGATGACCCTTCTCCCAAAATAGCTTTCATCACGCCCCCATGCAAAAACGCGAGATTGCTTGAATGCAAATGTCGCTAAGTTATGCGTCGTCTCCGCTTCTGATGAGAGGCGCCCACTTCGTAGATCAGGGCTCGGGCTCACTGGAATAAGTTGAACATTTCAATTTTTATCATTAAAAACCATTTTTGAATGGAATGATTCCCTCAGTTACTGGTATAGTTTTAAGATTATGTCTTTAACGTCCGCTTTATTGGCATTGCTGAAGACTTTCCCCTCTCTGGTGACGAAAAGAACATCTTTTTTTTTAAACAGAAATTTGGTATAACAGTTTTTTAATACTTTTATTTATAAAGAACATTTATTATTTGCTCCAGTTCAACGAGTGAATAAACCTTTTCATACGTATCTCTTAATTTGTTTATATTGATGGATGTATATACTATAAAATATAATATAATATATATATATATATATATATATATATATATATTATATATATATGTATGTATGTATGTATGTATACAAAAACACACGCAAACATATATACATATAATATATATATATATATTATATATATATACTATATATATATTATATATATAAAATGTGTGTGGTAATGTGTACGTGTGTGTATGTGTGCGTGATGTAAGTTGGACACCAACACGCAAAACCATTTTTCCTAAATTAATTCCCGTGATCGTATGTGCATTTCCTTTGTATATACAGTAATTATAAAATTACATGAGAATACTAAAAACTCAATCATAACTCAATTTTCCCAGTACATTTTCAATGCAACGTAAGAGAGCATCTCTCTCTCTCTCTCTCTCTCTCTCTCTCTCTCTCTCTCAGCAAATAGTAAAACTGGGATGCCAAAATAATCTCCACTGGAACAGGTGCGCTAATGGAGCAGCGTTGATGAAAAGACTGACCTCCTAAGAACAATGGCTTCCAGTTACTTAATGCTCGGGCTTGCCCCTAAAACTCGAGTGATGATCGAATTACTAAAAATGGAAAGGTTCTTGCCGCTTACGGTATTCGTATTCACTAGCGCACAAGCACATTTTATATATATATTATATATATATATATATATATATATATATATATATATATATATATATATATAATACACACACACACACACCACACACATATATATATATATATAATATATATATATATATATATATATATATAATATATAATATATACATAGCGAAAGAACGAGAGAGGAGAGAGAGAGAGTAGTGGGCACTGAAATGGCAATATAGGTAAAGTTGGACGATGCTGTGTATGGGTATTCTTAAATGGGATAATTTATCAAAGCGCTTACAGGTAGGAATATGTGTTTCGGTCCTGTAAAGGGAACGGAATTGGAATTTGATGACAGGAATTTATATAAATTCCGAAGTCATTAGAGAAACCACACAGGAAGGAATAAAAGGATTCACTCTAGGTCCTCAACATCCACGGAGCGTGGTCGGTATGGTGTTGGCCTGCCACCTCGGTGGTCGCGAGTTCTATTCTCGGGCATTCCATTGAGGTGTGTGAGAGGTGTATTTCTGGTGATAGATATTCACTCTCGACGTGGTTCGGAAGTCACGTACAGCCGTTGGTCCCGTTGCTGAATAACCACTGGTTCCATGCAACGTAAAAACCCCATACAAACAAACAAACAAACAAGCCAACATATTGTTGATAAGGCTTTTGCGTTAGCACCTGAAGTTGTTCCAATGCTCTAGAAGTTTTATACACGTTTCGAAATTTATTAATCATTCTTTTAACGATACATTGAGTTTGCTCAAGTCTCTCTCTCTCTCTCTCTCTCTCTCTCTCTCTCTCTCTCTCTCTCTCTCTCTCTCTCTCTCTCTCGTTGGCGCGCTCACCTGTGCTACACAGCAGTATATTCCCACGGATTATTCGTGTCATATTTTAAATAAGGCCGAAATAAAACTTCGTTATCCTCGACCGTCGAGCGAAGCGACGAACAAAACTCCATCATTTGGGAAGGGGATTGAGGTCATTAACGCAGGAATTCGAAGCTAAACATATTTGTGTGACGGCTATAAATAGAGGACAAAAAAATTAAAAAATAAATCCTTCTTGCGTTGGTTAGCGTTGGTCAACGTTTATCACTTTTATTTCAGCCTACGTTGAATACTAAAGGGATGCGAGGAGCCCTTTATGTTGAAGAGGCACCGAAAAGTCCTCCCTTTTCTAACGGGAAGAAAACGAATTTGTTTCTTTCTTGAGAATGAAACTTCAAAAAGATTCAGGACCTGCTCTCTCTCTCTCTCTCTCTCTCTCTCTCTCTCTCTCTCTCTCTCTCTCTCTCTCTCTCTCTCTCTCTCTCTGTGTTGTTGTTAGTGTTGTTGTTGTTGTGATATTTTTCATAACGCTCTCGGTTGTCAATTCCATTCCTGTGGCGCAAAAGGGATAATCCGTATTTGATCTTTAGAGATACTTGGTCGTATTGTTATTTTTGGCGATCACAGAAAGCATTTCAGGCTTGTGATACAAAGGTATTGTTTCTTTCTTTCTTTCTTTTTGTCATATATGGAAAACACGCAACTTATATAATTTTGTGTAGGTGTATGATATAGTTATGAATTAGTGTTAGTATTTTACACAACATTCATTCGGCAATAAGTAGATAGTCGTTTAATGTTTTACTGGATGTCAGGGATATCACTATCACCCATACCTACCCGTTACATCACCTTTCGTTTAATGGTTAATGCGTGTGTGTGCCGGCGACTTGTGTTACTAAAATTCTATACGAGGCCATCCCTATATTTTTCTCTGGGGGTGGGGGTGGGGGGGGGGGGGTGGATGGAAGGGTGTTTAGATAGTACGGTAGCATTTCTATATCTTGTGACTAATTAATTTCATGTATTTCATTCCATAATTGAGAATCATTTGATTGTATTTCCCACGAGAGAATATGAATATTCCCATGAGAGAAAATGAAATTTTCGCTTCCCACAGGATGCGGCAGGTGCCGGGCATAAGCGTCGAGTCCCTGGACGAGGGGACTGCGCCCCCCCACCTAGACCCATCTGCAACCCCAACATCCCTCCAGGCAGCCGTCTATGACTGGCATGAGGACGACGACGATGATGATTTCATGTGAGTATTGAGACGACTCGAGTTCCTCATCCTAATTTAAACTTTTTTTTTTTTTCAATCTCCTAATTTCTGCAATTTGTCGACTTTTTCATTTTGCTTGATGAAAATTTAACTCAATTTCTCCTCTATAAAATATGCCCTCTAGATGTTGTATAGTAATAATTGCTATTTCAACTTTGCTGTTGTGCTTAGATGTTGTAAATTGTTCATCTACATCTTACTGTGGGAGGGTTCTTTTAAGTTTGCCTCCGTGATAAGAGTTGAATCGAGGGTAATTCGTTGTATCTGGCTTCTGCAGGTCTCATTTCCCAGTTTCTTAAATAACTATTATACCCAAAGTTCTCTCAAGCTCAAGGAATCTCTCTCTCTCTCTCTCTCTCCTCTCTCTCTCCTCTCTCTCTCTCTCTCTCTTCCAACTGCTCTTTTAAGGACTCAGAGCGCCCTTCAGGCCACCTTATCCCATGGGGGGGTTAGTGCCGTCAGTGCACCTCATGCAGTGCGCTGTAGGCATTACTTAAGGTTCTTTGCAGCGTCCCTCCGGCACCTAGCTGCAACCCCTTTCATTCCTTTTGCTTTACCTCCGTTCGTAATCTCCTTCTTCTGACTTTCCAACCTCATCTAACAACAGATGCATAGTGCAACTGCTTCGAGGTTTTCATCCTATTATACGTCTTTCAAATCTTTTGACTGTCAATTTCAGTTTCAGCGCTGAATGACCTCATAGGTCCCAGTGCTTGGCCTTTGGCCTAAATTGTGTCTTCTGTTCTATTCTCTCATATTTACTTTTGTGTAACCGGAACTTTGGAGTTCTTTTGTTGCTTCTGTTACCTGGCTTTTGCGACCTTAAATCCAATGAATGAGGGCTAGTATACTTTCCTTTAGGGAAGTCCTTTATTATTACACGCTTTTATTTAACTTGACTTGTCTGTCTGTCTGTCTGTGTCAAAACTTGTAACTCAATTCTCGACCTGTTCCCTTCGTCCGATGGACTTGAAATTTTGCATGATTACTCCATACCTTCTTTGACTAAGTAGACTAAGTTAATAACTTGACGGATGTTTCACACTTTCTTTGGCTAGAACTGGGTATCACGTTCAGTTTCGTTAGTTACCATCATAAATCGGTTACAGTTTCTGTCAAAACTAAAAAGTGTAAAATAAAAAAAAATAAAGTTTTAAAACACTCTTTTATTAAAATGCAATAAAAAGTAGAAAATCATTTTTAGAGACACGCCAGGATTCTCTTACTGTTAATTATTTCTATAAAAATAAAAGCGTGGATGCCAAACGTGGAAGAGAGTGCTACACGAAAAGAAATATATTTTTTTATTTCTTGTAGCATTTCCTTCCATGTCTAGCGCCCACGGTTTTATTTGTGTAGAAATAATTAACTAAGGAAATCCAGGTGGGTCTCAAAAAATATATTTTTCTACTTTTTAGTGCATTTTAATGAAAGCGTGTTAGAAAAAAAAAATTTTCCCCTATTCCTGAGGCTTTTTTTATGATGCTGGGATAGATAAGGGTACTGAAAATTATACCACTTTAATCAGTAGTTTCATGTTTACGGTTTTGTCGAATATTGCGAGAAAAGCCGATTACGAAGACACCAATTAAATACCGTATGCGAATGCTTGCCTATGGGAGGATAATGAAGAAAACTGGCAATAGTTTTTGTAGATTGAGACCCTCACCAAAACTCTCAAGGTACTCAATGAATTCTAGCGTCCAAATGCTTAGGATTCTTCTTCATTCCACGCTTCTATCCAACAGTGAATTACCAAGAGCAGTACAGAATGAATTTCTGCCACCTTCCTTGAATCGCATTGTCATATGGAGAATATTCGCAGATCACTACTGAAGACCGTAGTTAAATGCGCATGATAAACAAACAAACCTTCATAAAATAAGATAGGAATAAAAGCATCCATTATTCAGTGAGTTTTTATTATATAAACATATATAAACATAGTGTTATTGTTGCACTAATAACACTTGTCTCAGTACTGCAAAGCACGCTCGCTAGTCATCATGTAAATAATGACCAGTCGGTTGTACTGTCACGGAAGTTTCAACTAGATTTGAATACATCTCGTCACAGAAACAAACCTTACCTAAGACGGAACTAACGAAAAATATTACAATGTCAAAATACAATGCAAAAAGTTACCGGATTAAGCTCGGTTAAACCAAGAAAAACGCAAAAATTACTGTATTAAATGCCCCCCTGCGCTCCCCCCCCCCCCCCCCCCCCCCCCCCCGCCCCCCCCCCCCCCCCCCCCCCCCCCCCCCACCTCCCCCCCCCCCCCCCCCCACCATCACGGCCTCTGTACTTTAACAAAATTCTTGTCCTTTAATATGTTTCGACGTCAGCTTTGCTTTGAATTATGAGTTACCAAGCCCTATATACATGCGAAATCAATCTTGCACTTCTCCGAACAAACACCGGCAGTAGACGAGAGATTAGTGAACTAGACAAGAAGGCAAGAACGCAGCCCAAGACGTGCGTCTCAGATATGTAAGGAAGAGTAGGAATAGTATGACTTAGCGAATTTGCGTAACGAGGTGGAAAAGGAAAAAAAAAGAAAAAAAGAAAGCTCAAGCATGAAAGAGACAACTTTCTCTTCCAGAAACTGGTGACGACGGAGTTAAGAAAAAGAAAGTTAAGAAAGGAAATGAAAGTCATTTAAAGTTACTCAGTAAAATTTCCATTGGTGGAAGAGAGAGAGAGAGAGAGAGAGAGAGAGAGAGAGAGAGCTTTATGTATGCTTCTTGAGCATTTGTAATTCGTAAACATGAATGCAAACAGCATTATGCAAATACATACAGTGTTGCGCTTCTCCATTTCCTGTTATATTCTTATCTAGAAAACTTATTGTAACCATGGCAAGTGTCCCTGACGTACAAAATGGATGAAAAATAAGTGTTCACTTTATTGGTTAGTGAACATTGTGCACCGAATCATTCATTTTTTAAAAGACTTTCAGTGGAAATGATATTTACATAGTTTTCAGTTTTAGTCTGTTTACCGGTTACGCTGAGTTGGCCTTTACTGAATTCTTGTGAAGTTCCCGAACATTGGAAGATAATTTTTTTTTATTTACTTTTCATTTATTTACCTTTAAAAGTAAATTACTTACTCCCCCCCCCCCCACCCCCCCCCCTCGGCCTCCACAAGACACCCACATACATCTACCCCGACGAGACCATACACGGAATACCGCCCACAGTAGAAAATAATAATAATAATAATAATAATAATAATAGCAGAGAAAAAGTTTTATTCTCTCCTTACTGTAAGGCAGCAAAGCCGCCCTCCCTCTTTCTTTCTCAGTAATTGAATTCGGTGTTAATGTCGTGTAACACCACACCGGGGCACACAAATTGGCCGGACTTCACTTAACCAGGTTGCTGCTGTCATTAGATTACAGGTGTCATATCTGCGCCGAGATCTCGTGAGACCTCGCCCCGGAAATTCTTTAATCCTCCTCCTCCTCCTCCCAGTTTTCACTACACACCGACAGTTTCAACTTATTTTTTTCCGCTATTTCCTCTTTCCATCCTGCACTATACTTTCCTTTCACCTTCTTCGTTTCTCTGGTGCATCGTCTTTACTTCCTCCGGCATCCCACCTCCCTTTCTTTACATCTGTGTAATATTTTGGCGTTTGAAGGAGAGAAAAGTTAGCGTCAAGTTCTGTGTTTCGTAGCGAAAATCATCGCATAAATATTAATCATTCTTAACCGACCCTTTTCATGTGATAGAAAAAGAAGTGCTAAATTAATACAATGGAATAGAATATAGAATTGAGGCCAAAGGCCAAGCGCTGGGACCTACCATGTCATTCAGCGCTGAAAGGGAAATGAATAGCAAGAAGGTTTTATGAAAAGTGCAACGGGAGGGAATACTAGCAGTTGCATTAGGAATCAATTTTTAGGGAGGGTGGAAAGTCAGATGGAAGAAAATATGAACGGAGGTCCAGTTAAAAGAAATGAGAGAGGTTGCAGCTAGGGGTCGAAGAGACGCTGCAAAGACCCTTAAAATACAGAGTAACAAATGAATGATTGCCTTTGTCAAGAAAGTTCGGTTTCTTATGAGTAGCAGTGTTTTTGTACAGCCAAACTTCTTGACTTTCCGTTCAGTGCAGTGGACTTGTCATTATTTTGTTGTGGCGTTAATCGGTGTCTGTGTTGTCGTTGCTGCTGTTGTGTTGGTGGAGAAGTGTCTTTTATTAAAGTTGCAGTTCCTGCACCCGCAATAGTTTTTTCGGTTTTCATTCCTGAATAGGACGAGGTGATTTTCAGGGGTTATTTTTCTCTCTTTGGTATTTAGAAGCGAGGCTCTCTCCCTTCTACAAGCCGGATTTAACCGATTAAATCTCAGACCTTGTCTTTGGCCCAGCCCAACCCTCTTCATCCACTAACCTCCCCAACCCCAACCCCCCTTCCCCTCCTTCCTTCCCTCCCTCCCTCCCTCCCTCTCCCTCTCTCTCTTTCCTTCCTTCCCTTCCTTCCTTCAGCCTCCTGGGGAAAGAAGCGGCTTAAGTTAAGCTGCGAGTAAATCAAGTTTCTCTCCTCAACCTGGACTAATGGAGGAAAAGGAAAGGAGAATCTCTCTCTCTCTCTCTCTCTCTCTCTCTCTCTCTCTCTCTCTCTCTCTTAGAATCACCTTTGCAGCCGGACCAGACTACTACCCGGCAAGTCCATTGGAATCATGCATCAGAAAGACCATGTAATCATATACAGCGAAAATCATCGACAAAAAATGATCCATAAAGAAAATCTCCAAACAGCGAAAGCTGTCTCATGAATTCAAAGTCTCCTTTTATCACTACTAATTCCCACCTTGTAAAGATTGTTGAGGAAAATCGCTAAGCAAGTAATCTGCTGACATCAGACAGATAACGATCTCACTACCAGTCGATAAGGGAATTTCACGGCAAACTGTTAAGCAACCAGACTCGGTCATCAGAATCTTAGAATCGGGCAGCGAAAATGACATTATTTATTTTGAAAAGCTTGTTACTACTTCATACTATGCCACATGCTCAGAGGAAACGGAAGGTAGATGTGGAGGAGTCTGGGAACATGAATCTTTCAGATATAACGCCTCAAGTATCAGTTCATTTAGTATTATCTAAACCAACCCAAGTTACAACAGGTGTCTCGCAAGTAACTGTTCTCGGTCCTGTTCGCCTTTTTGAAATTATAGCGATCTGATAAAAAAATATCTTCTCAACCTCACATCTTTCCTTGTCGTCGGTTCCCGCGTTTTGGTGTTATAAGATCTGCGAATACTTTCAAAATGCATTGGATGGTATAACCTATCCCTGGGCGCAAAAATACAAACACCCTGTTAAGACCAAACACCGTTACATTTCAGTCGCACCTCAATCCTAGAATCTACGCCAAATCTTTCTACCTTAACCTATTCTGTGTAGTAACCCAACCGAGATTCCGAGATTGCTCGAGCGTATTAATCCTAGTTTGCACTCACGGAGTCAAACGTGTAGAACTGAGCACCCCATCATCATCTATTACAAATCAACCCTTTACATATATTCAAGCGCACGTTAGACAAGTTCCTGAATATCCTACTGGATGAGCGACGATACAATGTCATCGGTCATTTCAACGATCCAAATACAGGCGTCATTCTAACTTGATCTGACACCTTACATTCAATGCCGAGGTCTGATCCAATATCGTCCCTATCAATAACTACAATAAATAGCATTTAATCCCACACAGGGGAGAGCCTTGACGAGGCCAGCCAACAGCCCCGGAGGGTGGAGCCGGTCATCAGGTATCTCACGATTTATTTCCCAAAAAGAGACGAAACGCTCTCTCTCTCTCCTCCTCCTCCTCCTCCTCCTCCTCCTCGTTCAATTTCCGTCCCACTAAAAGACTAAACACCTGAATTTGAAATGAGGAAACCCAAGCCGATACGCAACGCAAAGCTTTGTAAGAGAACGTAAATATTTGAAGAGAAATTTCGGACCCAGTGATACTCCTGGCATTTCTTCCATATAACTAAAAGAGCAAGGTTCTAAAACTGGTGCCGCTCACGTGAAGGAACATTTTATCCAGGGTCAACATGGACCTGGACTGGACCTGGAAAACGTTTGATTTCTTTAACTTTAAAAAAAGTCGTCGTTTTTCTGTCGTACAATCACGTTATAGAATATTGCATCAGCCTTAATGTTTCAGACAAAAGGTGTATGACAGTATTCAGTAAGAGGTATCTGGAAACTATTCGTCAGGCGGCGCAGGCGCATGATATGGCTGAAAGACTGTCAGTTTCTTAGTTACTTAGTTACAGGTTGCCCTAGTTGTGTTGGAAATCATTATCCTGGTAGCCGAGCGAAGTAACATTCCATTTAAGGGAAATTAAAATTATTATCTTATCTTCATTTTTTATCGTTTTGAAGAACTGTGGCCTGAATATTTTTTGTTGCAACTCGGCCTAGCCATTTGCTCGGTCTGAAGAGGGTTTTATTGAAGCATTAAAAGTTTGTAGTCCTAAATGCTTTGCGTAAACGGCGTTTAAAGCAAAGCTATTTATCACATTTTATTTATTAATTATAATGAAAATATAAAATGGTGTTAAATGATAACCTATAAATGTGTGTACAGTCTTGTTGACCCTTGCCTGATCTGCGGAAAACGGGGTATCCTATGATAAGCATTATGATTTTTTAAATAAGTATTTGTGTGCGAAAGATATAGTTCTAAAATGGCATAAAGTTATCGGTCCTGTAGAGGGTAGTGCCGTCAGTGCACCTCACTCGTTGCATTGTAGGCATTGCTTAAGGTTCTTTGCAGCGTTCCTTCGGCCCGTAGCTGCAACCTCTTTCATTCCTTTTACTGTACTTCCGTTCATATTCTCTTTCTTCCGTCAGACTTTCCACCTTCCTCTAACAAATGTTTCACAGTGTATCTGCGAGGTTTTCCTCCTGTTGCAACTTTCATTTGTCAATTTCGCTCTCCGCGCTAAATGACCTCATAGGTCCCAGTTCTTGGCCTTTGGCCCAAATTCTATATTTCAGTTCATCAAGTCATCGGGAACTTGGTGGGAGTTTATCTTTGTTGGGATGAAAATTGCCTGCATGTCAGCGTCAACATAAGTCTATTATCAATTTTCTGGTTTCATTTGACGTTGGACGTTGTATTTGCGCATATGAATTATTGCCAAAAATACAGGTAGAATCTAAATTTTTATTGTTTAAAACGTTTTTTACCAGTTATTTTTTTTATATATTACTGGAACAACATCCTCCGAATATGTTTGCAGAGACAGAGCCCCTCTCCAAGCTGGGTTGCAGGCAGTCAATTAACATTCTTTGAAGAAGTGCTGAATTAAGCTCAAGGTTTAGTGCGGACTCTGATTTGCAGCCTCTGAAAAGCATCAAGTGGTCACATGATTTTGCCGAAAATGTTCCCTCCTTTCTTTTCGTAAACCTTCCCCAGAAATAGAATAGGAATATAAAATTTAGACTAAAGCCAAGCATTGGGACCTATGAGGCCATTCAAGGCTGAAACGGAAATTGAGAGTAAAAACGATTGCAAGGGGAGGGTGGAAAGTTAGTTGGAAGAAATATAATATGAGCGGAGGTATAGTAAAAGGGATGATCGGGATTGCAGCTAGGGGTCGAAAGGACGTTGCAAAAAAATAATTAAATAAAATTAAGTAATCGCCTGAGCTGCACTGACAGCAGTACCGCCCTACGAAGCTCAGAAATAGAAAGCTGATAAGAAAACCAAAGAACCTTCTTCCTACTGGTTCCTGGCAGGGGATTTGCATGCGCAGTTTCTTCAGAACTATGGGAAGGAGGTCAGCAGCTGTTGCACTATTAACACCGGATGAAGAACGCCTTCATTGATTCAGTACTGTTAACTTTAGTCACAACTTTGGTCCTCGGCGTCAAATAATGACAGAGACTTCTGGAATTCCTTTTGCCTTCCCACCGAGATAGATCCTTTCCACCCTGTCTAAAAATTGTTCCCTAGTGCAACTGCGAGGCTCCCCCCACCCCCGTTACACCTTTCAAACCTTTTAGTGGTCAATATCCCTTTCAGCGCCGGATGACGTCAGAGGTCCCAGCGCTTGGCCTTCGACCTAAATTCTATAATCTATTCTATTTCCACACAGATACAGAGTATATAATCTATTCTATTTCCACCGAGATACAAAGAGAAACGAATGTTTGCACATTGCTAGTCGAGGCAAGGGCCGCCATGCCAGGCACGGTTGATTTAACATAATACTTTTGAAGATGTAAGTGGGTCAGGCGGAAAACAAAAGCAGGACGAAATAGCGGGAGCAGATCCATTTGCTGGGACTGGGTAGATTTTTGGAGGGGTGTCTGGTATAACAATTTGCTCCGTAAGGATACAAGCATTAATAATATAATAATAATAATAATAATAATAATAATAATAATAATTAATAGACGGGACTCGCCCTTCAGCCTTAGTCCATCACCTTAGAGCAGTGGTTTCCAACCTTTTCTAATTCTCGCCTCCCTTGATTGAATGGCACAGAACAACTCTAGTATTGTATCACAGACCACCATGCGACCAAATGGATCACCACAGGGAGAATATCTTTAGTACAAAATGACAAGAACAAGGGAAGTATAGCAAGTAACTACATGCCTATCAACTGCCTACCCGTAATGTGGAAGTTACCAAACTGTATCACCAGTGAAATGCTATACAACCACATCGAGTATACAAATGCCATCCCCCACCAACAGACAGGCTGCAGAAGGAAGTGTAGGGCCACAAAAGACTCGCTCCTGATAGATAAAATGGTAATGAAGAATAGTTAGAGAAGGAAAACCAACCTAAGCATGGCATGGTTTGAATACAAGAAAGCCTTCGACCTGATACCACACACGTGGTTAATAGAATGCCAGAGAATATATGAGGCGGAGGAAATCACCATCAGCTTCCTCAAAAATACAATGTACAACTGGAATGTAGTACTTAAAAGCTCTGGGATAAGACTAGCAAAGGTTAACATCAAGAGAAGGATCTTTCAAGGAGACTCACTGTCCCCACTACTCTTCGTAGTAGCCATGATTCCCACGCAAAAGTACTGCAGAAGATGGATGCTGGGTACCAATTCAAGAAAGGAGGCAACAGAATGAACCATATGATGTTCATGGAAGACACCAACCTGCATGATCTGGGGACATCAGGATGAAGTTTGGAATAGAAAAATGTACTTTGGTGAACATACAAAAAGGCATGGTGACAAAGACTGAATGGATAAAGCTACCAGATGATGGGAATAGCATCTAATACATAGATAAGACAGGATACAAATACCTGGGAATAATAGGAGGAGAGGACATAAAACACCAAGAGATAAAGGACACGATCATGAAAGAGGATATGCAGAGACTTAAGACGGTACCCAAGTCAAAACTCAGCGCCGAAAACATGACGAAAGCTATAAACGCATTGGCAGTACCAGTAATCAGATATAGCGCAGGAGTAGCGGAGTGGATGAAGGCTGAACTCCGCAGCATAGACCAGAAAACTAGGAAAAACATGACAGTACACAAAGCCCTACACCCAAGAGCAAATACAGACAGACTATACATAACACGGAAGGAAGGAGAGAGAGGGCTACTATAAGCATAGAGGACTGCGTCATCATCAAGAGCAGAGCACTTGGGCAATATCTGAAATCCAGTGAAGACAAATGGCTACGGAGTGCATGGGAAGAAAGCCTGATAACAGTAGACGGACGAAGACTCACAAATATGCAGAGACTGGAGAATGACAAACAGAACGGAGGAATGACACAACAAATCAATGCACGGACTACATGTGACAGACTAAAGAACTGGCTAGCAATGAAACATGGCAATGGCAACAGAGGGGAGAACTCAAGAAATAATAATAATAATAATAATAATAATAATAATAATAATAATAATAATAATAATTCTTTTGTGTGAGCAAGGAAATTATTATAACAAGGCTAAGTAGTAATCCATTCCCATGTGTATACATGGAGCACACTCGAGTTGAAACGCGACGCGGTAATCACGGACTGCTCGTTATTCTATTAAGAATACCGATAATTGCATTCTGGTTCGACCTACGTACGTCACCGATCGCCTTATCCATCGAAGCTACTACCACCGTCCTGGTCGGCATATCAACGTTGCCAGGAGTTTGTATAAACGAATGTTCTTGCCTCAACCTAGAAATGAAAAAATAATTCTTACATATTCTCTGATCAAGTTACAATGCAATGATCGTTTGATGGAGAACTGGTCACATTCTCCAAATCTATGTAAATACAATCGCCACTCGTTCATCTTTTAACATCTCGAACTCCTGATATTCCAAAATAAGTTTTCCGTTATGAATACTGGTGGAGGGACAGTGGCATAGCGATATTATTATGTCAGGATTCGCTAACGATAAAAAAAAAAAACATTTCGAGTTAAAAGAATGATCTTACTAATGTTAACAGTTCTTGTTCTTTTGGCAAAACCTTTACATATGACGAATGTGACTAGTAGATATCTTATATTTTAGGGGAATAACAAATCTCGTTAGCAGAGGAAGTCGAAGTATTTCAGTTCAAGTAAATCATTGACAAATTAAACTAAAAGTTACGAAATAATTACTATATGTACGTTATAATAAGCATGAGGAAAATAAAACTTTACTAATGCAGACGATACGGTATATGTAGATAAGATAACTCAAAGGAGAGAGAGAGAGAGAGAGAGAGAGAGAGAGAGAGAGAGAGAGAGAGAGAGAGAGAGAGAGAGAGAGCGATAACGAGTAGAGATGTGTTTCTCTTATAATTAATCCTGGGGCCATTTGTTCTAATTATCATTTAGACCTTAATTGTCATCAATTCCATTAGCGGAGTGTTGATTATTATGCAATTCGTTTGATTCCCTATGAATTGCGTTAATTGGAAGTCGTGGGCGTGTTTCATGTCGGTGATTTTGTAGGCGTATTTTTTAGCGTTTTCCCATCTTCAAAAATTGAAAAATTGATTTTTATTCGTAAGATGAAATGAGTTTGTTAATTTGCAAAAGCATAACGATTAATGACAGTCAAATTGTGGTACCTGTCATAAAGACATTAGTAACCTACCTCGGGGCACAGTTTCTCAGATAAATATGGGTCAATATATCGGCTTAGAAAAAACTGGTAACTAATATCATTCATGAAAATAGTACATCAACTAGTACTGGTATGAGCTAAATAAGACTGCAAATGACGAGGACCCCTTGTCTCAGCACATTTAATCAAGGTATCATCAGATTCCTCTTAACTTCTGAAGAATTCACTTCAGCGTTGATTATAGCCAGTAATGACGTCTGCAATCTCTCTCTCAGAGAGGAGCTTCGAAAACCATTACATTAATATTATTTTGCCTAATCATAGATATAACTCATGCATTGAAACCACGTCTTGGTAGAGCAAACTCCTCGTCTATTGATTTAACGTTACCACAAATTGTGTCCGCCGCAATCACGATAGATTGCTGGCTCGAATCCTGAAAACAGTTTGCGATACCGATAAATAAATAATCGTTTGGTTTCCTATGTCCAGGTTTCATTATGAGTATTAATGTCGGCTATTTTATAACTCTACCTGTACGTTACTCAGTTTAGATAGCACAACATATTTCCTTCTAAATTATAGTGGCGAAGCACGGATTTATTAAAATTGGTTTGTCGAAGAGAAGTTGGCAAATTATTCGTAATTTTTCCTTTTTTTATTTATTCATTTTTTTAAGACTGGCAATACCAGTAATACTGAAAAGGTGTACAAGTTGGTATCAGTTGTGGCACACAGGCTAACTGCTGAGTGTGTGTGTGTGTACTGCTACGTATGTAAACCTAACTTATAAGCTTGAAGGCAAGCCTCTCTGAATGATGATACGTATAACGCGATATGCATACCTTTATCCCCCTCCCCACCACAAACTTTTCATAATGAAGCCCCCCCTCCCTCTCTCTCTCTCCTCTCTCTCTCTCTCTCTCTCTCTCTCTCTCTCTCTCTCTCTCTCTCTCTCAATTATGTTGATGTTCGAAGTCCTCTCAGAGACAGAAACAGACGTACAAAGGATGCATAATTGTGTGAATATGTTAATTACATGTATATCACCTGAGTAGATGTGTGTGACCTCCAGGAGTTAAAGGATTCTATTGATGTTTATGTTGCATATAAGTGATGATAAAAGGGTGTCTCGCTATTTGCAACCTTACTTAGGGCTTGCAAGCTTAAGATATACTACTTTCAATCACTAGCAAAGGTGATAGATTTTCGTGAGCGTATGCTTTCCGCTCGTTTATCAGGTTGTGTCCTGAGTTTGTTCATTTTTTTGTATGATAAAGGAGGGGAAAGCATTTTTCCCTTTTTCTGTTGCTTATTTATTGTTTTGTTCTTGATATAAGCCCTAGGCCTTTCTCAAAAAATAAAAAAGGTCAGCATCTCTTATCGTCTTTCGGAAGCGGTTACTAACCTGGTAATCAGGTGTTTTCCATAAAAGATGGTGATTTAAGGCTGTGACAGAACAAATCACTGTCACATTCAGCTTTGTTGTGTTGAATCAGTGATGAACCTCCACCGCAGAAAATTGCCACAGCATAGCTGCTTCGTGCTTAGGAATCTTCCTGCATCACGTACTCGGCGATTCACTTCTCTCCCATCCACTGGAACAACGAAACAGTTACCAACCCGTAAACATATTCTGACACTTTTCGCTCTCATCCGGAAAAAAATTTTAATCGCTCTCAACAGAGTACCTTCAACATTCTACAGCAGGGGTGGACAGATTTTTGGACTCCGAGATCTACACTAAAAGAATGAATCTCTTTTACGATCTACCACACTACTTAATCACATATTATTACGAGGGAAAAAAATGTGAAATGCCGCCATAGTGCGATAAAACATGAGTACAGTTGCCTCACTTACATAATTATATATATATATATATATATATATATATATATATATATATATATATATATATATATATATATATACATATACATTGCGCTCCTATCAATGCTTCCGTCATCTGTTTCTTTTAGTGTCGCTTACCACCATACATTTTCTGTAGTATAAAGAATGAAATGATGCCTCGATCAAAAGTCCCTTTTATCTACCTTCCCTTATACATAGGAATAATCATTCCTTTCCCTCATTCCTTGGAAGTCTTTCCTTTATCCTCGTAACTTTCCCTCCTGGTCAGTCATTCTAAATATGCTTTCACCAGTGTTCCGCAGCAACAATGCCCTTATAATCCCATCAACGCGTGGCAGAATCCTTTCTCGAACGTCTTCACCTCCTTCCTCGCATCCTTTTACCTTCACGACCATCCTGAAGTTAAGGTTAATTATCTGCCCCATTTGCAATAAGCAGCCGCCCTTCTCTTATCGTCACCATTAACATTTTTAATCTCTCTTTCTCTTTTCATCGTCACCATTAACATTTTTAATCTCTCTCTTGGTCGTCACCATTAAAATTTTTAATCTCCTCTTTCTACTTTTAATCATGCGTCCACCATTAAAATTTTTAATCTCTCTTTCGTCTTTCATCATCACCATTTAAAATTTTTAATCTCTCTCTCTCTTCTTTTCATCATCACCATTAAAATTTTTAATAACCCTGTCTTCATCGTCGCTATTAAAGATTTTAATCTCCCTCTCTTCATCGCCACCATTAAAATTTTTAATCTCTAAGCTCTCATCGTTCATAAAAATTTTCATTATTCAAATCTGTATTCATTGCCACCCATTAAAATTTTTGTTAAAATTTTTCTCTCGCTTTCTTTTTTTCCATCTTTGCCACCTTAAAATTTTTAAAATTCTCCCTCTTCATCGCCACCCATTAAAATTTTTTTAATCTCTCGCTTCCTTCATGCCACCATTAAAAATTTTTTAATCCTCTCCCCGCCCTCTTTCAATCGCCACCATTAAAATTTTTAAATCTCCGCTCTTCATCGGCCACCATTAAATTTTTAATCTCTCGCTCTTCATCCCACCATTAAAATTTTTTAATCTTCCCTCTCTTCATCGCCAACCATTAAAATTTTTAATCTCTCCTCTTCATCGCCAACCATTAAAATTTTTAAATCTCTCGCTTTCTCGCCAACCCATTTAAAATTTTTAATCTCCCTCTCTTCATCGCCACCATTAAAATTTTTTAATCTCTCGTCTTCATCGTCCATCCATTAAAAATTTTCAACATATCTCTCTCTTCATCGCCCACATTAAAAATTTTTGTAAGCTTTCTAGATTATTAATCGCCAGCCATTAAAATTTTTAAATTCTCGCTTTCATCGCCCACCATTAAAATTTTTAAAATCTTTCCGCCTTCCATCGGCACCCATTAAAAAAGTTTTAATCTCCTAGTCTTCATTCGCCACCATTGAAAAAATTTTTAATCTCCATATCTTCATCGCCACCCATTAAAATTTTTAAGCTCTCGCTTCTTCAATCGGCCACCATTAAAAATTTTTAATCTCTCGCTCGTTCATCGCCACCATTTAAAAATTTTTGTTTAAATCTCCCTCTTCTTCATCGCCACCATTTAAAAATTTTTAAATCTCTAGCTCTTCATCGCCACCATTAAAAATTTTTAAAAGTCCTCTCGCTCTTCATCGCCCACCATTTAAAATTTTTAATCTCTCTCTTCATCGCCACCATTAAAATTTTTAATCTCTCGCCTCATCGCCCACCATTAAAAATTTTTAATCTCTCGCCTCTTCCCTTCATCGGCCAACCATTAAAATTTTTAATCTCTCGCTCTTCATCGCCACCATTAAAATTTTTAATCTCTCGCTCTTCATCGCCACCATTAAAATTTTTAATCTCTCGCTCTTCATCTCCACCATTAAAATTTTTAATCTCCCTCTCTTCATCGCCACCATTAAAATTTTTAATCTCTCGCTCTTCATCGCCACCATTAAAATTTTTAATCTCTCGCTCTTCATCGCCACCATTAAAATTTTTAATCTCCCTCCTTGATCGCCACCATTTAAAATTTTTAAATCTCTCGCTCTTCATCGCCACCCATTAAAATTTTTTAATCTCTCGCTCTTCTCGCCGAATTAAAATTTTTAATCTCCCTCTCTTCATCATCATCATTAAAATTTTCAATATCTCTCTCTCTTCTTCTTCACCATTAAAATTTTTAATATCTCTCTCTCTTCTTCGTCACCATTAAAATTTTTAATATCTCTCTCTTCATCGTCACCATTAAAATTTTTAATATCTCTCTCTTCATCGTCACCATTAAAATTTTTAATATCTCTCTTCTTCATCGTCACCATTAAAATTTTTAATATCTCTCTTCTTCGTCACCATTAAAATTTTTAATATCTCTCTCTTCATCGTCACCATTAAAATTTTTAATATCTCTCTTCTTCGTCACCATTAAAATTTTTAATATCTCTCTCTTCATCGTCACCATTAAAATTTTTAATATCTCTCTCTCTTCTTCGTCACCATTAAAATTTTTAATATCTCTCTCTCTTCTTCGTCACCATTAAAATTTCTAATCTCCCGCTCATCATCGTCACCATTAAATTTTTCAATATCTCTCTCTCTTCTTCGTCATCATTAAAATTTTTAATCTCCCTCTCTTCATCGTCACCATTGAAATTTTTTATCCTTTTCTCTTCATCGTTACTATTAAAATTTTGTATCGCTCTTATTTCATCTTGTTACAATCAAATAACTTGAAATTCACGTAGGATCCATAAAAACAAGATTAACAAAGAAATCTATCCAACTATTTTCCGGCATTCATATCAGTACTAGGGCAAGAAGATATCTATATGGTAGGTACACACAGGTGGGAACAGCAGTTGTGAGTTCTTTATTTCAAAATTTTCAGTAAGTTCTAAATTACGTACGTTTTGCTGTTTATATATGACTGTCTCTTGCAAAGGATCAGTATGGCTCAGTCTCGGGATTAAAAGACTTCATTCGTTATTCGTGGAGACTGTAATGCAAAGCACAGTGCGTGGCTAAATTCAAATTCCACAGATCAACATGATTGGACTGCTCTTGATTTATATGCATCCTCCGATTTTGTCCAGCTAATTGAGGAACCCACGCATTTTTCTAGTAAGATTAGAATTCATATTCTACAGATGTTCCAGCTATTTCGAGTCCAAAGTCTGTAAATACGTAGGCACTTCTGATCATTGCGCTAATGAGATGGACATATCTGTCTGTCAGTATATCCCTAATGCCCCCATTGGAGAAAAAGGTCTGGCTGAAATTTAGAGCTGATTGGGACCGCATTATTGAGGCTTGCCAGGCGCTTAATATTTCAGATGCTATATTAGATCCTGATCCCAAGACGTAGTTAAATAAAATGTTGATGGCTGTTTTAATAATGTATGTCCATAGAAAGGTCCATCAAATTCAGGACAAATGACCAGCCGTGGTTTGATGATACATATAGACAAATAAACCAAAATCAACACATGGAGGCGAAATCATTCAAATGGAAATGTAGTCGAGTCTCACCGTACCGCGAATAGAACTCACCATGCAGCCGAGAGAAATTACAATAATCCCTTGAACCCCGTAGGGGGGTAGCGCCGTCTGTGCACTTCACGTGGTGCACTGTAGGCATTACTTAAGGTTCTTTGCAACATTCCTTCGACCCCTGGCTGCAATCTCTCTCACTTGTTTTACTGTGCCTCCATTTATATTCTCCCTCTTCCATCTGACTTTCCGCCCTCCCTAAAAATTTTTCATAATGTAACTGTAAGGTTTTCCTCCTGTTAGACCTTTAAAACCATTAAAACCTTTTCAGCGTTCCAACGCTGAATCACCTCATAGGTCCCAGCGTTTGCCCTATGACCTAAATTTTTTATAATTCCTTGAAGGTGAAACTTGAAGGGATTATTCAGCTTGATCTGGGGTGGACCAAATGGGCATCATCTATCTTTGGGAAGGTTCGCCTTCCATGGCACCACTACCAAGAGATGATGGTAGATTGGTTACTGGCCTTAAGGAAAAGCTGGGTTGCTTCATCGAGCTTTTGAAGCTAAGCTGAAGATGTCCCTCTCCCTGATACTTGTCAGCCTGATCCCATTCTTACAAAATTTGCATTTCGCTTTATGGGTGTTAAGAAAATTCTGATTATCTTGATAACTGGAATGGAGGAGATCCCGACGATTTCTTCCTTTTGTTTAAAAAATTTTTTTTAGTGTGTTGCCTTCTAAGTAGATTCTTTAGATTTTTATGTCGACTTAAATATCTTTGCGGAGGAGCGCAAGCTTGGTGATGTAGTGCCTGTTGCAAAGAATGGTATATCTGCAGACTAAAGTAACTGCAGGCCAATTTGTATACTCCCAAGAAAACCTTGACAGGGGCTTTGAGTGCAGAAAAATTCAAAGAGATTTTAGGGCGGCTTTCGATTTAGTACATCATAAGGTACTTAGTTATAGACTTAGAATCCTGGCCTGGGTGGATATGTTTTAGGATAACTTCAAGAGTTCCTAACGGGCAGCGGCGAGTTGTAATAGATGGGATCTATAGTGAACCAAGATTTAGTGTGTCCGGAGTTCCACAGGGTTGTGTTCTTGGTCCGCTATTATTTTCAGTTTATACAAGCGATAGGGCTTATCAATTGATTTTTTTTTTCTTTTAGTAAGTGAGATCTCTTCCGTCTGTATTTCCCTTAACCTTCTCGTATTTGCTAATAACCGTCTTAGTCTCTAGAAACTTGAATTTGAAGGCCAATTGCCTTGGCGGGCTTGTTCCATTTGAATAGGGTTCATCTTCTGAATAATATCATTAAAATAGTTGGATTATGGACTGTAATTGGCATGCTGATCCTGTGATACAAGACATCCATGGTCATCTTGGGTATATTTTATGGCTGGTGGGTGAGAGCTCACTGTATTATCTGCTTGCAGTGACTGTCTTTTAAGTGCATGGCGTTGGTTAAATAAATAATGGCATATTCATGAATCATCTTTTTGAATGGAAAACCACTAGGGTACAATTTCAGTTAATACTATGAACTGAATCTATATTATGTATACTTTTCACTAGTTTTACTGCCCATTTATACACGAATATGAAGACAGACTTCCTCCTATACATATATTTCAGGACATTTTCACACTCCACGAACAATAAGGAGACTTCTGCCTATACAAAGTACCATTGCAGTCTTATAATGAATCTTATGTTGGCTAGAAATACGAGCACGGTTGCAAGACTAGATAAAATCAGAGATGGAGATTTTCGTAAATATATAAGATTCGGATCACAGCTTTAGGTGGAAAGAGCCCCTGTATATGTACAATAAGAAAATTCTAGATTCTAACAACATCAATCATAACAGGCGGGTACTTGATATTATGGATGTTATTATCATCAGACATATTCTAAAGCAAATGAGTCAGCAAACCGGCCCACCCACCACACTGCTCCAATATATCACAGACGCACGGAAAATACGGTCAAATCAGGCAGCGCTTTGACTTCCTTTTATTACAGATTCAGAGACAATTACTGTCCATGATTGGAACTAAAATAATTACTAGCCACCCCTCCCCTTAATATCAATATCTTTTTGACTACAGATTAGGACTGAGTTAACGAACAAAATAAGGCTGTTGCTTGTAATTTTTTTTTTATCGTTGACCCTCTTGTTTGTGTGTGTGTGTATTTGTTAGTTAGTAAGAGACACACAGAGAGAGAGAGAGAGAGAGAGAGAGAGAGAGAGAGAGAGAGAGAGAGAGAGAGACGCAATTCGCTCTATGTTGTCATTCTCCCAGACCCATTGTTTGGATAACCTGTGAATATAATGAGCTGGAATATTCATTTGCATATAATTGGCTACGGTCACGCTTTTGATGCTTTCGCTTTTCGCTGTCATTCATGCTAGTTTCCTTCGGAAGAAGTTTACATAATATTATTGCTGCAGATTCTGCTATTTGAGGTTTAGTCGTATTTTTTTTTTTTATTCTAATACTGTTTTTTTTTCGCAATTTCACATAATTTTGCCAGTTTTATTTTTTTTTCACAGAACATTGGTCAGAGGAATAAAGGAAAAGTTAATCATTCTGGAATTTTACTTTTTTTTTCGTTATGCAGAGGAGAAAAGGGAAATCTAACCAAATGAATTGGTTGATGCGTGACGGAGAGAGTTTAAAGGTTGATTAACGTTACTGTATCAATACGAAGTGAATTTATACATAAGGCCCGATGGGACTGGCCACCTACACGCTTGATCTAACCAATACTAAGTAAAAAGTAAGAGAGAGAGAGAGAGAGGAGAGAGAGAGAGAGAGAGAGAGAGAGAGAGACGAGAGAAGAGAGAGAGAGAGAGAGGGCGGGGGAAGGAAGACTGCCATACTTTCAAACGAAATAAAACGTCCACCGCATTTTGTAGTTTACGATGCAAATATAACGTGCTGATGTGGCATGTAATCAGAAAAAACGATTGGTAAAAAGAACATTAATAATTTGATTCATTTGTGTAAGCTGGTGTTGCTAGGGCTATAGTCATTGAAGCGCATATGAAGAGAAGGTCGGCTATTAATATAGTTCTAATTCTAGAACCAAATGAATTCTTGCAAGTTAAAAACAAGTCCTGGAATATGTAGCAGACAATCTATTGCTGGCTAGAAAATTGTCTCTCCTATTTCTGGACGTATATATATATATATATATATTATTATATTATAATATATAATAATTGATATATATCTATATATATATATATATAAATATATATATCATATATATATATATATATATACTATATATATATATATATATGTGTGTGTGTGTGTGTTTGTGTGTATATTTTAGCTCTTCTGTAAAATAGTTCACCCAGTAGTTGCGTGTGAGAGAAACCGAGACAATTCAATATTTCAATTCTGTGGTTATTAACTACAATACAAACTGTGAAACAGTGAGGGAAGTCGTGGAAGTATTTATCAGTCTCTCTCTCTCTCTCTCTCTCTCTCTCTCTCTCTCTCCTCTCTCTCTCTCTCAGAATGCTATGAAAAGAAACCGAATGGCTTCCCATAAAATTGTATAAGATTTAAAACACAAATGAAAACTGACAGAATTCATACGGTTTAAAATGCAAATGAAAACAGAGAGAGTTCATTAGATTTAAAATACCAATGAAATCATGTCAACAGGGCTATGGCGGTGTAGAATGAATAATACCTTAGTGGGTTTTATATCACGAATACAGTCTTACTGATGGCACTTGATATAACTAATAGTGAATTATTTGCTTATTTTTTTATAATACTCTATTACTTGTATTAGTGTTATTTACATCACATTTTATAACAACGAATGAATATTCACAATGTTTCGTGTAACCAATACCTTTTACAAAGAATGAATATTCGCAAGGTTTTATATAATGATTACTCTTCACGGCGCATCATACAAAGATTGATATATTCACAAGGTCTTAAGTAAATAATACTCTTTACGACGCATTATATAACGAATAATGATTTATTAACATAGCTTTATCCAACGAATAAGGATTTTTTTACACCATTACTCTTTTTCTCTATGCAGCTCTGTACGCCTTTATGTATAGTATACCCATGTAGTGGCTACATCATTGCTTGTTTCCCCAATACAACTCGTTACGCCTTTGGTTGTTTTGTCAATATAACTGGCTACATCATTGCTTTTCTCCATGCAGTTGGGTACATCATTGTTTGTTTTCTCAAAGGAACTGGCTGAATCATTTCTTGTTTTCTCAAAGGAACTGGCTGAATCATTTCTTGTTTTCTCAAAGGAACCGGCCACATCATTGCTTGGTTTCTCCATCCAACTGGCTGAATCATTGCTTTGTTTTCTCCATCCAATTAGCTAAATCAATGCCGATTTTCCCCATGAAACTGGCCGTATCATTGTTTGTTTACTCCATACAGTTGGTTGCATACTACTGCTTACTTTCACCATTCAACTTGTTACATCATTGCTGGATCTCTCCATTTAACTGTTTCCATAATTTATTGGTTTCCCCTTGTAACTGGCTATTAGTAACATAGCACGCTTCCTTCACACATCTAACTACCTTGCTTGTTTCTTCAATACATTTAGGTGTACCACTGTCAGTTTTCTCAGTTCAACTGCTCATATCATTACTGGTTTTCTCCATTTAACTGTTTATATAATTACTAGCATTTTAGTGTTTCCAAGCAATAGTTTCATTCGTTACCTGTGCAATTTGTTAAACCGGTGCTTGTTTTCTCTCTGCAAATGGCTCTGTGCAATTGATAACATCATTGCTAACTTTCTCTGTGCACAGCGCTACATCACTGCCTGTTTTTCCCATGCTTCCCATGCTGGTTAAAAATTGCTAGTTTTCCATATTAAACTGCATATGTCAGTGCTTGTTTCCACCATGTCCTAGTTTAAATCGTTGCTTGCTTTCTCCAGCCTACTGATTATATAATTGCTATTTGTCTTGCATATTTTTTCCCTTACAACTGACTAAATATATCTAGCTTTCTTTACGCACGTGCATGTTTGATTTTCTTAACCAACTAATTAAATTAGTGCCAAGCTTTCTCTATGCAATTGCTTATATAATTAACCTTTTTCCTAAACCGTTTCCATGCACCATACTATAGATTTCTTTTTTGCGTACGCAGCAATATCATTGCTTGGGTTCCTCTCTGAGCAAATCCAGTTCAGCACGTTTTTTTTGAGTGGATTTTAGGTAGTTTCATAATGTGACTTACAGCTCCTGCAGCTTTGTATTAGAGTCAAGACTTTGTACCGTTAGCATCAAGTTCATTTCCCCCGCGTGCAACCATAAAACAATTTGGAACTAAATTCTTTCCACTGTGATTAGGTACTTCTCGGAACTTGAAATCGAATTTAATGCTAAATCTATCCAAGGAGTACACAACCATTTTCATTACAACATATTCCTGGTCCCGTGCCACCCGTAGGTAACGCGTAAAATCCAGTTCTTTGCTTGTTTGCTTTTCCGTAAACAAATATCACCATTGGGAGACTTTGTTTTTCTGTAAGCAAATATAACCAAGTAGATTACCCTCCCACTGGTAGGTTGGAAATTGGAAAGGAAAGTGCAACAAGTTTTATTTATTACCCTAAAGTTGAATTTGAATGTTGTATTGTAATTGTGTTCCCGAGTAAATTCCCATTTGTATTCTGAACATTTTTCCATCCGAATGGTCATCATAACCTATTTCATTTTTTTAGCAAGTCCTGTTCGGGAATGACCCAAACCAGAGTCGAAATGTAATCTTGATGAAAATCAAAGTCATCATAAGCTACATGTTCATTATAAGGATATCAGTCCATACTAGCATAAGAGAATTTCCATGATGCAATAACGGCCCCATTCTGCAGCGTTTCCCTCTTTCCCGAGAGCAGGTACGAGAGAGGCGGGAAGCGGAGAAGACCCCAGTTGCTCGAGGTGAGCGGGGCTGGCAGCGGTGACGTCACAGACTCGTCCTCCGTAAGCGATGACGTCAGCATCGGAGCCGGAGGGGGTCAGGGGGAGGACCGGCGGAACGGAGGCAGGCGCAAGAGACCGTCCTCCTCGGCGAGGGAGAGGAACCTCCGTCGGCTGGAGAGCAACGAGAGGGAGCGCATGAGGATGCATTCGCTCAACGACGCCTTCCAGGTACTAACTGTTGCAGACTCTGGTGATCTCCCTGCCTGCCCTTGTATTCATTGATTTGTTTATATGCTTATCTGGTGTTGCAAAGGCCGTGGTTGTTGACTCCGGAGATTTTTTTTTTTTTTTAGATTAAAAAACACATTGGACGATACAGTAGAAAGATCACACAGTATTCCTAGGCTTGCATGTAAGGAGTCCAAGTTATGATATATATATATATATATATATATATATATATATATATATATATATATATATATATATATACAGAGATAGAGAGAGAGAGAGAGAGAGAGAGAGAGAGAGAGAGAGAGAGAGAGATTGTGATTGTTATAAGTGTAATTTCTTCATGTGTACGTGAGAGAGAGAGAGAGTTACGTAACATCTTCGAATAACAACTGAAACGTACGATCGTTCGGACGATCCTAAAAAGAAACCGCAGTAGCATAAAGCAACACAGCATTTTTAAACTGACTATTTCTTCCGTCCGTCTAGACTCTGATGTGATATAGAGCAGATCGACGAGATGAGCATAAGTTGGAAAACTGTTCAACTTGCAGCATGAAAGATCTTGGTCAGCCATTTAACAATGTTTACAACGATCCTTAGTCGAGTTAGTTTCAGTTAAACCGACCTCTTGCCAGCAAGTAATTATCAGAAAACGCGTAACTTTGATATCTTGCTTAGCCAACATCATTTTGACGTTTTTTTGCAGCATATATTTACAAGCGAAAATGGACATTCCCTGCCCTATAGCATTTTTTTCTGCAAACTCTGCGGACTCATGATTACTATAGGAGCGCTTGTAAACACACACTCTATTGGTATTTTGAATAGTATTTGTTATAATATTCTTGGATGTAGCTATTTGATGGATGTCTTAGTTCAAGAACGATCGGGTAATTTACTTAAAACTATAAACAGCTATCACAGGAAACTATTATTAATTCATTGTACTACAGAGGGAGGAAAATCTTTTGAGAAAATGGGGATGAGAATATCTACTTAAGATTTGAAACAGTTTACAGTAAAATGCACTTCATACACAAAAATACTAAGCAAAAATATATGTCTTACTCAGTAACAGTCCAGATACAGGTTAAGCGTTACCAGTAAGCATTAAGACACTTTCTTCCTAGATTATAAACAGATTTAATGGAAGATGGTGATAGAAGACCATATGAAGCGGGAATACAGAATGACGGAGGAAATTCTAACCCGGTGAAGCTACGGGAATGATAATAGCCATCGAATAAAGCTACCTTCGGGTGGTCGATTTCCGGAGTACTGGCGAGCGGTGGGGTTATATTGAGTGTTGCGAATCTGCCTAAGTGGATGAGGCCCTCTAAAGCTTTGAAACAGGATATTACGTGTCTCTGTATCCGAGGCGAGGACTTCACACCAATCGTTGGAACTTCAAAAGTTCAACTTGGTGCAAATGTATTTTTGCTGAGCAGCTGACAAGAGTCTCATTTAACATTTTATTGGTTTTATCGCAATTGTCTTTTGATATTTATCATAAGTTTTTCTTTGGTATTTCTCTTGTACGGTTCATTTTTCATTTCTGTATATTTTTCCCTTTCAGTGACCTTGGCATTGCAGCATTCTGCTTACCCATTTAGAAACTACAAGTCCAGGGTTACCAGTATCAGATAAACTAATTCCCCTATGAAGGTCGCGGAAAAATCTTATTGTTTTGCTCACTAGAAACTCGTTGAGTAGTATAGCAGCAATATCTCTGGGAAGAGGCAGACTGGTAGTAGTCAGAGAAATTATTCCTCAAAATGTGAAAATATTTTGTATGAGAGGTTCGAAAGAACGAAAAGTCTATACACTTCATGTTTCCTACAATGAGGATACAGATTCAAGAAACCTTAAAAAAAGTGTTGTATTACTCATTTAGCACATACAGCCTCAGCCTTTGATGAATGTTTCGTGAGAAATTTTTAACTGACCACAGAAGGCATCTCTAAATAATACGTGGTTAGTAAAACCTTTACGAGATTAGAGGCTATGATGTTCAAGAGGGGAAAGGCTAGGATCGAGGGTCCTAATATTTTCCAAGTCTATCGGGAAATGAGCTCATATGCCAAGAGGGCAATTTGTCGAGAGGCTAGCATTGCCAGCCGCTTGCTGAAAGTAGAGGTGAAACACTGTAATATAAATTCTCTTGTGGGTTGCTCGAAGGAGCAGTAGCCCAAGTTGACACAAGGCTAGCTTAATTTAGCAAGACCAAGTACGTTCATTTATCTCCATTCTTTTCATCACAAACTATTAGCTATTTATATTAATGAATAACTATTATAGACGGTTTTTACATTTCCTATAAATGTGTATATAAATTGATAAGAGAACCGAACAGATTCCCGAAAGCTTTCCTTAAAGTTTTAAATGTAAATATATGTACATTTACATAAATGATGATTTGTTTCTCCAATGTGTGTATGTGCATAATTTTGAAATTTTGAGTTAACTCAAAACAACGGTAGGATTTCGTGAGTACGGATTCGATTTTATACTTCATTGTTTTCCTGGATTGAAGGAAGGATACACATCAAATGAATCGGGAAATGAACTATAACTACGGAATCGCCCGACGAGACTACAAAAGATGTGTGACACATTTGCCTTCGACAGGAGTGTGTGAGTCATTTATAATATCAATAAGGGCGCACATCATTATGTATATATGTGCCAAACATTTATCCATATACGAAATACTTGCATGTAAAGAAAAAAAACAAGTTGAGCTGGTAACCTTCTTCCCGTATAAACCCGAGACTAACTGATGTCTTCCCATTTTTCTTTCGGGTAAGACAAAAACAAGTATTGAAGTAAAGGTGGGATGGGGATGGGGGTAGGTGGGGTGGAAGACAGCTATAACTGGTAGAATTAATAGTTGTTCTTCCCAAGGTACAATTCTCATAAATCTAACCCTTATCGACTATTGCACCAGAGGCGTCAATATCCGATAGTCGATAACCAAGACATATGTATTACAACAGGGGGACTCCTTATTACCACTGCCTTAGTCTCTCTCTCTCTCTCTCTCTCTCTCTCTCTCTCTCTCTCTCTCTCTCTCTCTCTGTCCGTCTGAATTCAGTCTTAAATGGAATGGTATATAAGACATTCAGTACGTGGCTTCTTGACTATTTAAGGTATTTCAGGTCTCTCTCTCTCTCTCTCTCTCTCTCTCTCTCTCTCTCTCTCTCTCTCTCTCTGACACGCCCACAAGCTGCATAGCTTATCATATCTGTCTTCGTTTGAACTTTGGGTTGGATGGATATTTAACTCAATGCAATTACATTTTTTCGCCCATTCATTATGAGACCAAATTCTTGGTCCTTAGTTTTCTTAATAATAATCTATTATTATTATTATTATTAAACGTTTTCCTCGATTTCAGAATTATGCCTGATGGGTATCATTAATTAACTTCTAAATGCAAATATTTCACTCGCGCCTAATAAACAAAATTCATTATTAATATGAAAAAGGACACTCTTTCAAGCACGTAGAGTTGAATGTAATGGCTCCATTCGCTGCATTCAATTTTTATAGTTTTTCCAATTGCTTTCGCTCTGTTACTGCATGCTGCCAGGAGGTCGCGCATATTTGTTATTTTATCTTGAATGAAGGGATGAAAATTCGATGATGGTAATTCTCTTAATAGTACAAGAATATAATGAACCAAGTTGTAAAATTACTTCGAGGTTATTACTTCGAGGTTGACGAAGACGTCGTCAGCCAGTAATTGAAATGGGGTATGGATCGACCGTAGGGTTATTCTCTCCTTCAGGGTGTGTGTGTGTGTGTGTGTGGCGCCATGACATCCAACTCTTCTTATCATCATTAACACTACTACCAATGACTTGGGTTAACTAAATACCATGAATTCAAGAACGTATGTTTTTTCGTTTACACGAGAGAGAGAGGAATTAGTAGTTTTATGAAACTAACTATGATGTGACTAACTAGAATATCCCCTTGCCTGAAATAGAAATCTTTCTTTAAAATACTAGTAACAATGTAGTTTAACTTCCCCAGCAAATGACAGATTTGTCAAGTCATTGAATTACCTCTGCATACCTGAGAGAGAGAGAGAGAGAGAGAGAGAGAGAGAGAGAGAGAGAGAGAGAGAGAGAGAGAGAGAGAGAATATGTATGCTTACGTGTATGTGTTTTTTTACTTAGTCATTCACATTATTATAGTATAGTTTATCGTGCTTCATATAAAGACGAAGATGAACCAAGATATCATGTTTAAAAAGATTCCAACCTTTCCCCGCTTCATTTTATTTATTCAGTACAACAGAACTTAGTTATATTTACACGGCGAATTTTTATACAATTTTCAAAATTCAAAATCTCAATCTCCAAATTATAAAAATATGCAAAATCAAACTAGATGATTTTTTAATAACTGCGCTTTCCCTCCCACATCAGTTCGAAAAGAGAACGTGTCTAGTGAAGTAAATTGCCGATACTATCTACCCCCCAGAAGCTCATATTAAAATTCATATGAAAATTACTCGCTTATTTCCAGAACCCGGTAAAACGGACTTGTGTAGACTAATAAAAAATATTCTTTTAAAAGTTCTCTTTAGATGAAAGAATATAATTCTTGCGCCTCGGGGTTTCGAAATATCTGAATAGACTAGTTTTGAACTTCAGATCAAATTGGACTTAAGTATATTAATTGACAGAATGTCATCGTTATGAGATACTAAAGAAGATGATCAATAACACTGTTGACGAGGACCTTTTGATGTTGATTACAAAATACAATTCAATTCAGGTGACTAAACGGAAATATTTATACAAAAAAAATTCTTACCATAATCAGCTGCTGAATGTCTTTATACATCCCAGTGAAGAGATACGTAAAAGATGGGGATTTATAATTCTATGTAATTTATAACACTACTCTTAGAAAGTTTACCGAATAAGGCCGCTTGATGCTGAAATGTATTGGTAAGTCACTGTTACTCGTCTGTTGGGTTAGTCCCATAGAAATTAAGTCTATTGGGTTGGATACACTAGATAGATCACGACCGATCGAGACAATGAAGATATAAACAACACGGAAATTATACTGTAAAATGTAATTTTTAAGACTATTTTCATGAGCACGTATATCCATACGTGTGTGTGTGTGTGTGTGTGTGTGAGAGAGAGAGAGAGAGAGAGAGAGAGAGAGAGAGAGAGAGAGAGAGTAATTTCTTCATGTGTACGCATATCCGTACAAGAGAAAGAGAGAGAGATGTGATGGTTATGAATAATTTATTCATGTGAATGTATATCCATACGAGAGAGAGAGAGAGAGAGAGAGAGAGAGAGAGAGAGACATGGCATGTCTAGTCATGTCCATCTCCAATAAAACAGGAAATTTCAAGTGCAGCGGCCTCGCCATCCTGTTCGACTTCTGTTTGACTTCTGTCTTGTATAAAAGTCACTCCCAGTAACTTGCATGAAAGGCGCCGGTGACGAAGCTGTCACACAATTAAACTCACGTGATTCGGACGAGAGCCAGACACACGCATATACAGATACCAAGACAAACAAAGTGGAGAAATTTCTCAACATATTTTTACATCAGTATTTCCTTTGGACATTTTCTAGTTGTGGATCTCTTAACTGAAATATAACAATAGCTGGTAAACAAATCAAAAACAATCTGACAGTTATAGTTCGAACGTCCAACGAGAAGCAACATCTGTATTCAGTATTATTATGCTACAAGACACGACCACTGACAATTGTACCTCTATAATATTGCCTTTGTAGTTAACGAGGAAACCAGGAGACGAGGCAGATGAGAACCAGCAGTTACAGTACAAATGAAGATTTAGTGTTGAGGGTGGAGGAACGAAGAGCAGAGGAAGCTAAGGATTTACAAGATGATGAAACCAACCACAAATTTGTAATGTCCTCAGTCTTACGACCATCATAACTTGAAAAGTATTTTCTTTTAAAAGTCAAGGTTCCTCGCCTCAACAAATACCGCGATTATAGCATCCATGGAAATTCACATCCCATTCCTAATACACAGACACGGTCATCATACGTACATATATAGTACCGTATGTCTACGTAGAAAACTTTTGTTTTCAAGAATTGTTCTTAAGAAATATTCCGAAGGCATTCGCCACCTAATTCCTAGGGGGAATATTTTTCCCCTTATGCCACTCTCTCTACATTCACTTAGCGTGAGCAGAATGAGAGAGAGAGAGAGAGAGAGTGTGTGAGAGAGAGAGAGAGAGTGTGTCAGAAATACCACTCTCTACATTCACCTAGCGTGAGTAGAATGAGAAAGAGAGATAGATAGATCAGAAATACATTTTGTTTCGTACAGCTTTTTGTATATTCGTTCAATCTATCCGCCCTTGTAATTCATAGTGCACACTAAATTTTTTTAATCTGTAATAATGCAGTGTTGTCACAACTAATGTGGCAATCTTCAAATATGATTTGGTCACGTGAAAAGAATGGAGGATGATAGGTTGGTGAAAAGAATGTATGATTTGGAAGTTTCAGATGGAAGAGGACTCGGGATTCGTTGGATAAATTACGTAAATAGGAACTTGTTGAATAAATGGCATAAACAGGAATTTGTTGAATAAATGACGTAAACAGGAATTTGTTGAATAAAAGGCATAAACAGGAATTTGTTGAATAAATGACGTAAACAGGAATTTGTTGAATAAAAGGCATAAACAGGAATTTGATCGGATACATGGCACAAACAGGAATTTCTTGAATAGATGGCATAAACAGGAATTTGTTGAATAAATGACAAACAAGAATTTGTTGGATAAATGACATAAACAGGAATTTATTGAATAAATGGCATAAACAGGAATTTATTGAATAAACGGTGTAAACAAGAATTTGTAGAACAAATGGCGTAAAACAGTAATTTGTTGGATAAATGGCATAAACAGGAATGTGTTCGGATAAATGGCATAAACAGGAATGTGTTGAATAAATGGCATAAACGGGGATGAGTTGAATAAAATGGCGTAAAAAGAATTTTTTTAAATGGCGTAAACAGGAATTTGTTGGATAAAAAGGCATAAACTGGAATTTGTTGAAAAACGGTGTAAACTGAAATTTCTTGAATACATGGCATAAACATGAATTCCTTGAATACATGGCATAAACAGGAATTTGTTGGATAAATGGCATAAACAGGAATTTGCTGAATACATGGCATAAACAGGAATTTGTTGAGGGTAAATGGTGTAAACAGGAATTTGCTGAATACATGACGTCAACAGGAATTTGTTGAGGTTAAATGGCGTAAACAGGAATTTGCTGAATACATGACGTCAACAGGAATTTGTTGGGTAAATGGCGTAAACAGGAATTTCTTGAGTACATGGCATAAATAGGAATTTATTGAGCGTAAATAGGAATTTGTTGGGTAAGTGGCGTAAACAGGAATTTGCTGAATACATGGCATAAACAGGAATTTGTTGAGGGTAAATGGTGTAAACAGGAATTTGCTGAATACATGACGTCAACAGGAATTTGTTGAGGGTAAATGGCGTAAACAGGAATTTGCTGAATACATGACGTCAACAGGAATTTGTTGAGGGTAAATGGCGTAAACAGGAATTTGCTGAATACATGACGTCAACAGGAATTTGTTGAGGGTAAATGGCGTAAACAGGAATTTGCTGAATACATGACGTCAACAGGAATTTGTTGGGTAAATGGCGTAAACAGGAATTTCTTGAGTACATGGCATAAATAGGAATTTATTGAGCGTAAATAGGAATTTGTTGGGTAAGTGGCGTAAACAGGAATTTGCTGAATACATGGCATAAACAGGAATTTGTTGAGGGTAAATGGCGTAAAAAGGAATTAGTTGGGTAAGTGGTGTAAACAGGAATTAGTTGGGTAAATGGCTTAAACAGGAATTTGTTGAATACATGGCATAAACAGGAATTTGTTGAGGGTAAATGGCGTAAAAAGGAATTTGTTGGGTAAGTGGTGTAAACAGGAATTAGTTGGGTAAATGGCGTAAACAGGAATTTGTTGGATAAATGACATTAACAGGAATTTGTTGGATAAATGGCATAAACAGGAATTTGTTGGGTAAATGGCATAAAAAGGAATTTGTTGGATAAATGGCATAAACAGGAATTTGTTGGATAAATTATATAAACAGGAATTTGTTGGGGTAAATGGCATAATCAGGAATTTGTCGAAAACATGGCATAAACAGGAATTTGTTGGGGTAAATGGCATAAACAGGAATTTGTTGGGGTAAATGGCATAAACAGGAATTTGTTGGATAAATGGCATGCATAGGAATTTGTTGAATACATGAAACCAACAGGAATTTGTTGAATACATGACACCAACAGGAATTTGTTGAATACATGACATCAACAGGAATTAGTTGGATAAATGGTGCAAACAGGAATTTGTTGAATACATGACAGCAACAGGAATTTGTTGAATAAATGACATCAACAGGAATTAGTTGGATAAATGGCACAAATAGGAATTTTTTGAATACATGGCATCTATAGGAATTAGTTGGATGAATGGCGCAAACAGGAATTTTTTGCATACATGGCGTTAACAGGAATTTGTTGACTACATGGCATCTATAGGAATCAGTTGGATAAATGACGTCAACAGGAATTTGTTGAATAAATGACGTCAACAGGAATTTGTTGAATAAATGGCTTAAACAGGAATTTGTTGAATAAATGGCTAAAACAGCAATTTGCTGGATAAATGGTGCAAACAGGAATTTGTTGGGGGAAATGGGGTAAACAGGAATTTATTGGGTAAATGGCGTAAACAGAATTTGTTGGGGGAATGGTGCAAACAGGAATTTGTTGGGTAAATGGCGTAAAAAGGAATTTGTTGGATAAATGGCATAAACAGGAATTTGTTGGATAATGGCATAATCAGGAATTTGTTGGATATATGGCGTAAACAAGAATTTGTTGGGTAAATGGGGTAAACAGGAATTTTTTGGGTAAATGGCATAAACAGGAATATGTTGAATAAATGGCTTAAACAGGAATTTGTTGGATAAATGGCGTAAACAGGAATTTGTTGGGTAAATGGCGTAAACAGGAATTTGTTGGGTAAATGGCGTAAACAGGAATTTGTTGGGTAATTGGCGTAAACAGACATTTTGGGGGGGGAAATGGCGTAAACAGGAATTTGTTGGGTAAATGGCATTGAACAGAATTTGTTGGGGGGAATGGTGCAAACAGGAATTTGTTGGGAAATGGCGTAAACAGGAATTTGTTGGATAAAAGGCGTAAACAGGAATGTGTTGGATAAATGGCATATACAGGAATTTGTTGGATAAATGGCATATACAGGAATTTGTTGGATAAATGGGGCAAACAGGAATTTGTTGGATAAATGGCATATACAGGAATTTGTTGGATAAATGGCGTAAACATGAATTTGTTGGATAAATGGGGCAAACAGGAATTTGTTGGATAAATGGCATATACAGGAATTTGTTGGATAAATGGCATATACAGGAATTTGTTGGATAAATGGCGCAAACAGGAATTTGTTGGGTAAATGGCGTAAACAGGAATTTGTTGGGTAAATGGCGTAAACAGGAATTTGTTGGGTAAATGGCATAAACAGGAATTTGTGGGGGAAATGGCGTAAACAGGAATTTGTTGGGTAAATGGAGTAAACAGGAATTTGTTGGGGGGAATGGCGCAAACAGGAATTTGTTGGTAAATGGCGTAAACAGGAATTTGTTGGATAAATGGCGTAAACAGGAATGTGTTGAATAAATGGCTTAAATAGGAATTTGTTGGATAAATGGCGTAAACAGGAATTTGTTGGATAAATGGCGTAAACAGGAATTTGTTGGGTAAATGGCGTAAACAGGAATTTGTTGGGTAAATGGCGTAAACAGGAATTTGTGGGGGAAATGGCGTAAACAGGAATTTGTTGGGTAAATGGAGTAAACAGGAATTTGTTGGGGGGAATGGCGCAAACAGGAATTTGTTGGGTAAATGGCGTAAACAGGAATTTGTTGGATAAGTGGCTTAAACAGGAATTTGTTGAATAAATGGCTTAAACAGGAATTTGTTGAATAAATGGCTTAAACAGGAATTTGTTTTATAAATGGCACAAACAGGAATTTGTTGGATAAATGGCGTAAACAGGAATTTGTTGTGTAAAGGGCATAAACAGGAATTTGTTGGGTAAATGGCGTAAACAGGAATTTGTTGGGGGAGGGAAATGGTGGAAACAGGAATTTGTGGGGGGGGCGGAATGGCATAAACAGGAATTTGTTGGATAAATGGCGCAAACAGGGATTTGTTGGGTTGGGGAAATGGCGTAAACAGGAATTTGTTGGGTAAATAGCGTAAACAGGAATTGTGGGGGGAAATAGCGTAAACAGGAATTTTTTGGATAAATGGCGCAAACAGGAATTTGAACAATAAATGGCTTAAACAGGAATTTGTGAGGGGGGGGAAATGGCATAACCAGGAATTTGTTGGGTAAATGGCGTAAACAGGAATTTGTTGGGGGGGAATGGCGTAAACAGGAATTTTTGGGATAAATGGTGTAAACAGGAATTTGTTGGGGGGGAATGGCGTAAACAGGAATTTTTGGGATAAATGGTGTAAACAGGAATTTGTTGGGGGGAAATGGCGTAAACAGGAATTTGTTGAGGGGGAAATGGCGTAAACAGGAATTTGTTGGGTAAATAGCATAAACAGGAATTTGTGTGGGGGGGAAATGGCGTAAACAGGGAATTTGTTGAATACATGGCATAGTGGATACATGGCCTCAACAGGAATTTGTTGAATAAATGGAGTAAACAGGAAATTGTTGAATAAATGGCGTAAACAGGAATTTGTTGAATAAATGGCGTAAACAGGAATTTGTTGAATAAATGGCGTAAACAATGCACTATGGAGAATTGGCAGTCATACACAGGAAGCATAAGATTGTGTGCAAGGTAAAGATGAATAGGTCAGCTTGTGTAGAAAAATGCGACTTACTGTTGGTGAGGCTCCTGTGTAGATGGATGAAGCGGCTTGTGGAAGTATAACCGTGGATTCATCCACCATTCAACTGTTCAAAGTATCTATCGTATTTAGCCGACATTTTAGGTTAAAGATAATTTGATTTTGATGTGTATATATATATATATATATATATATATATATATATATATATTATATTGTGTATATATATGTGTGTACGTTTAGTTATAATCCCGTATTTCGAAAATGCGAGTGACCGAGCAATAAGACTTAACACGTGAAAGAGGTTAATCGCATGAGAGAGACGAAGACGAGAGGGGAAGTCCTGAAAAGAGAGAGAGAGAGAGAGAGAGCGAGAGAGAGAGAGAGAGAGAGAGAGAGAGAGAGAGAGAGAGAGAGAGAGAGAGAGAGAAAGTTGGGTTTACCAGTTGACCTAATCTGTATTTATTTATTCATGAACATTCTAGGGTTTTTGATGAATGTGTCGAGAGCCAAAGCCAGAAAACGAGGTCGTTTGCAAATGCCATCTCCGACACATGTTTTGAGAGAGAGAGAGAGTTCAACATGGAGATCTAATTTTGATAAGGATAAACGACTGAAGATGGAAGGTTCAAATTGAATAAAGTAAATTCAAGAAGGATAGAAAATAGAGCGACCTAGAGTAGAGAATTATGGACGTAAAGGGGATGAGAGAAGGTTTAAGATGACCATTTTGACTGGGATGAACAACAGAGGGCAAAACGTTTTAAAAATGAAAGGATCAAGGGTAAGATTCAAGAGACATTGAGAATGGAATGAATGTGGGTGCTGTTGAAACAGAGTATGGAAGGTTAAAGGTGTAGAGAGAGAGAGAGAGAGAGAGAGAGCGATGAGAGAGAGAGAGAGAGAGAGAGAGAGAGAGATATTAGGCTGGTAAAGGAAGGATGATTATTAATGGAGGCGGGAGGACGCAGACAGAAGTGTATTTCGCTTACCATCCCATTCTCTGAATATGAACGACAGACCGTAATTGATTTACCCGTAAGCTTCTCCTCTAAAACCTCATAGACGATGGCCGGGATCGTTTGATCCTTCGATATATTAGAAAAGTTCTTGTTGGCTGTTAAATCAGATTTTTTTTTTTTTTTTTTTTTGCATTCTGTAATTAGCACGTCATTTTTGTTAAGGTTTATGTACATGGATGTATGTAGGCACGTATTTATGTATATATACACCAACTTGATTTCTCAATTGCTTTCCAAAATTTTGTTTCTCTACACTTTCCTCTTCCATATTTTAGACAGAGCTCCCACTTCTCTCTTTCACTGCTTCTGTCATTCGCTTTTCTTCTCTCAAATTCGCCCATATTATCTATTCCCAAATGCCTGCACAAGATATATTCTTCATCGCTTGCCGCACACCAAACTTTCTCCTCCTGCATCTCCGACCATTTCACAGACTTCTGCCACCGGTTTATCCATTGGAATATTAATAACAAAAGAAACTAACATGCACACATGCTTATCTGACATCCACCTGCATAATACCACCAAAATGTTCCGACTGAAGATTTGCTCTCATCAAGAAAAGTTCAAATTACTCTGAATTAATGACTTGTTCCTTGTCATAAGCTGTGCTGTTGACACGTTTTCCCTTATCTCTGAAACTTCTCATACATTTACTTTTTAATCATTAAAGCTTTACAGTGTTGAATCATAATAGTTACGTATTCATTGCCAATGATAGCTAACTGTCATAATCAAGGCGTCCAGGAGCTGAGCATCCATTAGACTAGAGTAACCTCGGCAGTCTCTCTCTCTCTCTCTCTCTCTCTCTCTCTCTCTCTCTCTCTCTCTCTCTCTCTCTCTCTCGGCTTTCATTTCATAATCCTGTCAGTTGCTTACGAAATAAAGGTAGCATCTAATAGCTAAAAGAAAAAAAGTGTGAATTATCTGCCAGATAACTTGCATAAGACTGCCTCAGCAGGGTTTACAGAGCCACTGCAGAACTTAAAACATAAAACCTTTGTTAAACCTGCGAAAACAATTCTTCTAAAATGATACTGTCACGGCAACTCCACAACCATTTTGAGGACCCATCTTCACACATTACGTAGACTCGCGCCTATTTGGCACAATAAACATCGTTGTATTTAAGAAAAATGCGCTAACTGAATCTAAGAATCAGTTTGATGTTGGCCATATGGTTATTAGGATGACCTTAATCAGTCACTTAAATTTATCAACCTAACTGCTATAGGTAAAGAAACCTACCAAACCAGCGCCAAGTACTATCTTGTACTAATCGGAAAAATTTTCACGTGCTCAAGTCCATACAACTAACTATCAAAAATCAGAGTAAAAACCTTGACAAATTACAGAACTGTGACTTGGCTTCAGAGTATATATGAATACTTCCTATTCCTAACCTTTGTCTTGTTAAATACCATCGTCCACACTATCTGAAGAGTTTAGTGGATGTTGCTGTACAGATTCTACAAAGGAGACCACTTGACTACCAAAGCAAGAGTTTTGAACTACTTCCGTCACATCATCAAAGACCTCCGTAAATTCACATCTATACAATTTGCTGCATCACTTATTTCAAAAGGATAAAATCTACAGAAAAGTTAATGGACCTGTCACTGCAGAATTGGGAAGTAGTTTTTAGTTGTGTTCCAACTTACTTTTTTCTCTTTTACGAGTTATGGAACTTGACCTTTTATTAACCTTGTTACCGAGTTCAGGGATTCTCCTGTTACCTTTCAGGCGGCCATCTAACATACCAGTGCCACTTTATTCCTCAGAAAATACCCTTTTATTTATATTTGTTGCCGTTGCCAAGACAAAGAAAACAGCATATCTCCATAAAACATCAAAATGCCCCTCTACCGTAGCACGAATCATTTTTTTTTTCTTCTTTTTTTTTTACATCTCTCTGAAGTAAAATGCTCGAGAAAAAATATATTCGTCCTTTACTCGTGGAAATATCTCCCTCAGTCCTATATCCATTTACCCAAAGCCAAAAGGTCAAAACTTCCCGTAGGTCTTCCAGATTCATTGCAAATCATATCACTTCCGGCTCTTGAAAATATCATGTCGCCAGCACTGGATAATGGGCGGAGTCTGAATTTCCTTGCACGCGTCACACTGTCACCTACGTCAACCCCCATCCATCCACCCCCTTGCCTTCCCCAGTCTGCCTTTTGTAAACTTTGAAATCTTAGTCTGTCCGCTTCCTTAAGCATAAAAGAATTGAGAGTCAGGGTAGTCCAGATCGTCTTTCAGATGGACTTGTATATATCTTTTGAGTACTTCTGAGAAATGGGTTGCGTATTCCCACTATGCCGGCTTCTTCGCAGAAGTTTCTTATAAACTTTCTTCAACCCGGTTCTTTTAGTCGGAGCGTTCGTTTCTAGGCTGTTTAACTGATGTCGATAAGTGATGCACACACACACACACACACACACACACTATATATATATATATTATATATGTATATATATATATATATATATATATATATTATATATATATATATATATATATATATATATATATATATTATTATATATATATATCATATATATATATATATAGATAGATAGATAGATAGATAGATAGATAGATAGATAGAAGATAGATAATAGATAGATAGATAGATAGATAGATAGATAGGAGAAGAGAGAAGAGAGAGAGAGAGAGAGAGAGAGAGAGAGAGAGAGAGAGAGAACATACATAGTACATATAAATTTCTGACTCACATTGGGACAGAACCTTCCTACCCCCCCACAAGTTGGACCGCACAGGTTAGAAAAGAAGATTAAACCTAAGCGAATTTTATCAAACCTTCCGACCCGCCGGTATGTTAGGCGGCAGACTGCTCGGAAAAAACCTCAGGTACGGGTGAACAACTTCTTCTATGACTTGTGCGGGTCAATTGGTAACGCCCTGGCATCTCATTTGAAAGACCGGAGTGCTGTCCGGATGCGATTCAAAAATGTTTCTGTGAAACACGCGCTCATGTGTTCATTTCCCACACACACACACACACACACACACACACACACATACACACACAAATCACTATGTAAACCATTACAACTGTACAGCCCCTTTCATACTCTGGAGTGCCAAACCGTGGAAGAAACTCTTGTGCATAAAAATGGCACGTCGCTGGCCGCTTTATACCCTACAAAGAAAGTTTATTGGTAATGTCGAAACCCCTACGCTCAGTCGTCATTCATATCCGTCTTCTATACAATCTTGCACTTCCTTGATGTCAAGACTCCTTATTTCGAATACCATTCACAGAGTGTAAGTATTCCTTTCCTCCCCTTTCCCATTACATTCGAATTAATACACTTTTTTCCCCAACGTACCGTTCTCCACTTTCACATGACCAAAAATCTCAAAACACACCGAGCCATCGTTTCATCGTGCGAACATTTTTACCACTTCTACGTTGCTCACATTTCTCACACTTTCTTATACCACATGCAAACATTCTGTCTCAAAGCCTTTTCAATCTTTTTTTTCTTTAATTGCATTCAACATCCACGTTTTACGTCGTTGAAGGACAGATTATTTAACAATCCTTCATACAGTCCAACCTGCGCTTCCAAAGGCTTTTAGCTCTCTCTCTCTCTCTCTCTCTCTCTCTCTCTCTCTCTCTCTCTCTCTCTCTCTCTCTTGCGAGTTGCCTCTTCTATTATCTTGCCATTATCTGTTATAATTGATTTCGGGTGGCTATATGAGTCAACCTCTTCCATTATCCATATTAAAACTTATCTGCTCCATTTCCCCATCTGTTATTTGAAGAGTCACTGAAACTCTTTAATATGCAGTTTCTCTTCGTTATTCCTTATTCCCCTTGTATTGTCTGCAAATCACCTATTTCATATTGAAACGCCACATCTAGAAAGATATCTGACCGCCATGAAGATAATAATAGTTTGTCTCAGACCCACTTTATACACTAAACCAGTCGCGATCCCCCTCTTTATAGTCATCATAAAAAGTTATAATCAATCGTACTATCTTATCTATATCAGACATTCTCAGAGCCCTCCATACTGCCCCTCTTTCAGTTCTATCACAAGGCTTTTATAGGTCTTGTGTGCTATATAAAAATTTTTTTAATTTTCAAATTTACTCATAACTGTTTTATAATTGACACCTAGTATTAGCGTCCCACCTCGGTGGTCGCGGGTTCGATTCTCGGCCATTCCATTGAGGAGTGAGACATGTGTATTTCTGGTGATAGAAGTTCACTCTCGACGTGGTTCGGAAGTCACGTGAAGCCGTTGGTCCCGTTGCTGAATAACCACTGGTTCCATGCAACGTAAAAGCACCATACAAACAAAAACAAACAACATAATTGACACCTAGGCCCACACTGTCTTCCTTGTCTAAACTTGCTGTCCTCCCTTATTAATCATGTCTAACTTTTTCAGTGAAACTGCTGACATTTATGTTTGACCCAATAAAGCTTTCACTTGTCTTAGTCACCTTTCACCTGTATACAATGGAACAATTATCCCTCTCGCCCATTCCTTTGGAACCTTTCCCACATCCAGATATACCTTACACACCCTGATCAACCTTTCAATCAAACTTTAACCACCTTGGCTCATCATCTCGCTTGTAATCCATCTCTTATTCCATCGAACCAGGATTTCATTCATTTTAGTCAACATTTCTCTATAATGCAATTGCTATTTGCATATTTTACTCAATCTTTTTCTCTGAATCTACTTCCTTATTCTCCCTAATATTCTTGTTCACGTTCTCCCTTTGTTTTGATTACTTTCCTCCCTTCTCTCACATTCTTTGGAACTTATCCATCCAAATGTACTACATCATCTCATTTGTCATGCAGTCGCTACTCAATCTCGTTTGCTTTTACCAAACTTTTTATTTCTTCATCCCAACTATTCCTTTGCACAACTCCTGTACCCGCCAATATTCCCAGCTGTTCGTATAACCCAAACATATCATTTTCCTAGTCCTTTGGTATTTACACCTCCAATTCTTTAACCCTAACACTTATTTCACCCATGTTCTCTTTATTTTCTCCTCTCACTTCGTTTTCCTCAGCCTCGCGTGTTTATTACATATGTAACCACATTTCCACCCCTTCCTCTCAAATGTCAACTTATAGCTAATAGCTATTTTAACCATAGCTTCTCCTAATGATCGAATTTAACAGTAGACATTCTTCTTTTCACTATTGCATCCATCAACTTACTCCATGAATAAATCAACAACAAGTATTCGCGAAATCGAGCCCCTTCCGAACATCTCCAAATAACACTGCATTCTATTTTGATCCAAGATCCTCAAACCGGATAAGTTTGGTAAGCATCAGTAGCTAAATTCTGTGGGAAACTTTCCCAGTGACGAATGATCTTACTTGCTAAATGGAAATTTCCTAAAGACTATTGACTTGTAAAGCAAGCTGTCACAGAACAGAAGGTCTGTGTTAAAAAAAGAGAAATCAGAAGTCAATATATGCTCTTAATAACTAACGAAACTATATCTATATATATATATAATATATATATATATATTTATATATATATATATATATATCATATATAAGTCATATCACATTTCCGTGATTCATATACATATATCGAGCTACAATGTCCTTTAATATCTAATTCGCTCTACCTCGGAATTAATATATTTTCATATATGCTTAACCGAAGGGGAATTTTTTCTCGATAATAGATTTGCCTGGACCAGGGCGCGAACCTATGGATCCTTTCAAACCCAGGAACGTCAGTGAAGCTTTATCTACTACACCACCGCGAGAGGCTAGTAGATAAAGCTTCACTGACGTTCCTGGGTTTGAAAGGATCCATAGGTTCGCGCCCTGGTCCAGGCAAATCTATTATCGAGAAAAAATTCCCCTTCGGTTAAGCATATATGAAAATATATTAATTCCGAGGTAGAGCGAATTAGATATTAAAGGACATTGTAGCTCGATATATATAGATATATATATGGCTGTGAAATATATTTTGTTAAACTGAATTCCATCTATTAAAAGGAGCTCATAAAAAGGTCAAAATGTAGAGTGAATATTTCAGAGACCAAGCTGTCTCTTTCTCTGAAGAGAGAGACACTTTGGTCTCTGAAATATAGTATCTACTTTTTTTTAATAAAAACAGGAAGTGTAGTAGTTTATCCTATAATGGTCTGTTTCTTAATAATTACCGTTGCTGAGAAAAAGGAGTCTCATTTAACCCAAAATATTCTAAAATGCAAAGATCCAGGTAAACCGCTGGTACCCAGGTATGAGGAAAGTATAAAACCAAAACATCAAACTAGAACGTGTGCATTTAGGAGTCATTCCTCGATAGGAAGTCATCCAAAGGCGTTTTCTCTCTGCATCAAACCCATTTTGTTTACTCATGTGGAAAGAATATTTGGAAGATGGATAACAAGAT
>NC_087221.1:14661265-14681438 GCF_015104395.2 Macrobrachium nipponense | reverse complement strand
GTTTGAATGAGAGAGAATAGTTAGCGTCAAGTTCTGTGTTTCGTAGCGAAAATCATCGCATAAATATTATTCATTCTTAACCGACCCTTTTCATGTGATAGAAAAAGGAGAGCTAAATTAATACAATGGAATAGAATATAGAATTGAGGCCAAAGGCCAAGTGCTGGGACCTACCATGTCATTCAGCGCTGAAAGGGAAATGAATAGCAAGAAGGTTTTATGAAAAGTGCAACAGGAGGGAATACTCGCAGTTGCATTAGGAATCAATTTTTAGAGAGGGTGGAAAGTCAGATGGAAGAAAATATGAACGGAGGTCCAGTTAAAAGAAATGAGAGAGGTTGCAGCTAGGGGTCGAAGGGACGCTGCAAAGACCCTTAAAATACAGAGTAACAAATGAATGATTGCCTTTATCAAGAAAGTTCGGTTTCTTATGAGTAGCAGTGTTTTTGTACAGCCAAACTTATTGTCTTTCCGTTCAGTGCAGTGGACTTGTCATTATTTTGTTGTGTCGTTAATCAGTGTCTGTGTTGTCGTTGCTGCTGTTGTGTTGGTGGAGAAGTGTCTTTTATTAAAGTTGCAGTTCCTGCACCTGCAATAGTTTTTTCGGTTTTCATTCCTGAATAGGACGAGGTGATTTTCAGGGGTTATTTTTCTCTCTTTGGTATTTAGAAGCGAGGCTCTCCCCCTTCTACAAGCCGGATTTAACCGATTAAATCTCAGACCTTGTCTTTGGCCCAGCCCAACCCTCTTCATCCATCTAACCTCCCCAACCACCCCCCCCACCACCAACCCCCGCTCTCCCCTCCCTCCCTCCCTCTCTCCCTCTCTCTCTCTCCCTCTTTCCTTCCTTCCCTTCCTTCCTTCAGCCTCCTAAAGGGGAAAAGAAGCGGCTTAAGTTAAGCTGCGAGTGAAATCAAGTTTCTCTCCTCAACCTGGACTAATGGAGGAAAAGGAAAGGAGAATCTCTCTCTCTCTCTCTCTCTCTCTCTCTTCTCTCTCCTCTCTCTCTCTTAGAATCAGCTGTGCAGCCGGACCAAACTACTACCCGGCAAGTCCATTGGAATCATGCATCAGAAAGACCATGTAATCATATACAGCGAAAATCATCGACAAAAAATGATCAATAAAGAAAATCTCCAAACAGCGAAAGCTGTCTCATGAATTCAAAGTCTCCTATATCACTAGTAATTCCCACCTTGTAAAGATTGTTGAGAAAAATCGCTAAGCAAGTAATCTGCTGACATCAGACAGATAACGATCTCACTACCAGTCGATAAGGGAATTCCACGGCAAACTGTTAAGAACCCAGACTCGGTCATCAGAATCTTAGAATCGGGCAGCGAAAATGACATTATTTATTTTGAAAAGCTTGTTACTACTTCATACTATGCCACATGCTCAGAGGAAACGGAAGGTGGGAACATGAATCTTTCAGATATAACGCCTCAAGTATCAGTTCATTTAGTATTATCTAAACCAACCCAAGTTACAACAGGTGTCTCGCAAGTAACTGTTCTCGGTCCTGTTCGCTTTTTTGAAATTATAGCGGTACTGATAAAAAATAACTTCTCAACCTCACATCTTTCCTTGTCGTCGGTTCCCGCGTTTCGGTGTTATAAGATCTGTAAATACTTTCAAAATGCATTGGATGGTGTAACCTATCCCTGGGTGCAAAAACACAAACACCCTGTTAAAACCAAACACCGTTACATTTCAGTCGCACCTCAATCCTAGAATCTACGCCAAATCTTTCTACTTTAACCTATTCTGTATCGTAACCCAACCGAGATTGCTCGCGTGTATTAATCCTAGTTTGCACTCACGGAGTCAAACGTGTAGAACTGAGCACCCCATCATCTATTACAAATCAACCCTTTACATATATTCAAGCGCACGTTAGACAAGTTCCTGAATATCCTACTGGATGAGCCACGATACAATGTCATCGGTCATTTCAACGATCCAAATACAGGCGTCATTCTAACTTGATCTGACACCTTACATTCAATGCCGAGGTCTGATCCAATATGGTCCCTTTCAATAACTACAATAAATAGCATTTAATCCCACACAGGGGAGAGCCTTGACGAGGTCAGCCAACAGCCCCGGAGGGGTGGAGCCGGTCATCAGGTATCTCACGATTTATTTCCCAAAAAGAGACGAAACACTCTCTCTCTCTCTCTCTCTCTCTCTCTCTCTCTCTCTCTCTCTCTCTCTCTCTCCTCTTCCTCCTCCTCGCTCAATTTCCGTCCCACTAAAAGACTAAACACCTGAATTTGAAATGAGGAAACCCAAGCCGATAGGCAACGCAAAGCTTTGTAGGAGAACGTAAATATTTGAAGAGAAATTTCGGACCCAGTGATACTCCTGGCATTTCTTCCATATAACTAAAAGAGCAAGGTTCTAAAACTGGTGCCGCTCACGTGAAGGAACAACATTTTACCCAGGGTCAACATGGACCTTGACTGGACCTGGAAAACGTTTGATTTCTTTAACTTTAAAAAATGTCGTCGTTTTTCTGTCGTACAATCACGTTATTGTATCAGTTCCCTTAATGTTTCAGACAAAAGGTGTATGGCAATATTCAGCAAGAGGTATCTGGAAACTATTCGTTAGGCGGCGCAGGCGCATGATATGGCATAGTGAAAGACTGGCAGTTTCCTAATTACTTAGTTACAGGTTGCCGTAGTTTTGTTGGAAATCATTATCCTGGTAGCCGAGCGAAGTAACATTCCATTTAAGGGAAATTAAAATTATTATCTTATCTTCATTTCTTATCGTTTTGAAGAACTGTGGCCTGAATATTTTTTGTTGCAACTCGGCCTAGCCATTTGCTCGGTCTGAAGAGGGTTTTATTGTAGCATTAAAAGTTTGTAGTCCTAAATGCTTTGCGTAAACGGCGTTTAAAGCCAAGCTATTTATCACATTTTATTTATTAATTATAATGAAAATATAGAATGGTGTTAAATGATAACCTATAAATGTGTGTACAGTCTTGTTGACCCTTGCCTGATCTGCGGAAAACGGGGTATCCTATGATAAGCATTATGATTTTTTTAAATAAGTATTTGTGTGCGAAAGATATAGTTCTAAAATGGCATAAAGTTATCGGTCCTGTAGAGGTTAGTGCCGTCAGTGCACCTCACTCGTTGCATTGTAGGCAATGCTTAAGGTTCTCTGCAGCGTCCTTTCAGCCCGTAGCTGCAACCTCTTTCATTCCTTTTACTGTACTTCCGTTCATATTCTCTTTCTTCCGTCAGACTTTCCACCTTCCTCTAACAAATGTTTCAGTGTATCTGCGAGGTTTTCCTCCTGTTGCTCCTGTCATTTGTCAATTTCGCTCTCCGCGCTAAATGACCTCATAGGTCCCAGTACTTGGACTTTGGCCCAAATTCTATATTTCAGTTCATCAAGTCATCGGGAACTTGCTGGGAGTTTATCTTTGTTGGGATGAATATTGCCTGCATGTCAGCGTAAACATAAGTCTATTATCAATTTTCTGGTTTCATTTGACGTTGGACGTTGTATTTGCGCATATGAAAAATTGCCAAAAATACAGGTAGAATCTAAATTTTTATTGTTTAAAACGTTTTTTACCTGTTTATTTTTTTTAATATTACTGGAACAACCTCATCCGAATATATTTGCAGAGACAGAGCCCCTCTCCAAGCTGGGTTGCAGGCAGTCAATTAACATTCTTTGAAGAAGTGCTGAATTTAGCTCAAGGTTTAGTGCGGACTCTGATTTGCAGCCTCTTAAAAGCATCAAGTGGTCACATAATTTGACCGAAAATGTTCCCTCTTTTCTTTTCGTAAACCTTCCCCAGAAATAGAATAGGAATATAAAATTTAGACCAAAGCCAAGCACTGGGACCTATGAGGCCATTCAAGGCTGAAACGGAAATTGAGAGTAAAAACGATTGTAAGGGGAGGGTGGAAAGTTAGTTGGAAGAAATATAATATGAGCGGAGGTATAGTAAAAGGGATGATCGGGATTGCAGCTAGGGGCCGAAAGGACGTTGCAAAAAAATTAATTAAGTAAAGTTAAGTCATGTCTGCAGTGCACCGCCTGAGCTGCACTGACAGCAGTACCGCCCTACGAAGCTCAGAAATAGAAAGCTGATAAGAAAGCCAAAGAACCCTCTTCCTACTGGTGGTTCCTGGCAGGGGGAGTTTGCACGCGCAGTTTCTTCAGAACGATGGTGAAGGAGGTCAGCGGCTGTTGCACTATTAACACCGGATGAAGAACGCCTTCATTGATTCAATACTGTTAACTTTAGTCACAACTATGGTCTTGGGCGTCAAATGACAGAATTCTGGAATTCCTTTTGCCTTCCCACCGAGATAGATCCTTTCCACCCTGTCTAATAATTGTTCCCTAGTGCAACTGCGAGGCTCCCCCCACCCCCGTTACACCTTTCAAACCTTTTAGTGGTCAATATCCCTTTCAGCACCGGATGACCTCAGAGGTCCCAGCGCTTGGCCTTCGACCTAAATTCTATAATCTATTCTATTTCCACACAGATACAGAGTATATAATCTATTCTATTTCCACCGAGATACAAAGAGAAACGAATGTTTGCACATTGCTTGTCGAGGCAAAGGCCGCCATGCCAGGCACGGTTGATTTAACATAATACTTCTGACGATGTAAGTGGGTCAGGCGGAAAACAAAAAAGCAGGACGAAATAGCGGTGGGAGCAGATCCATTTGCTGGAACTGGGTCGATTTTGGGAGGGGTGGTTCTGTATAAACTATTTGCTCGTAAGGATACAAGGTTAATAATAATTAATAATAATAATAATAATAATAATAATAATAATAATAATAGACGGACTCGCCCTTCAGCCTTAGTCCATCACCTTAGAGCAGTGGTTTCCAACCTTTTCTAATTCTCACCTCCCTTCATTGAATGGCACATTCTCTGCGCCCCCCCCCCCCCCCACCCCCCCCCCCCCCTCTTCCTTAAATACTGTAGTTTTCAAATTCGCAAAATGTTACTTTCGTTATCTTTTATAATTGTTTAATAATTCATTTCTTAACATAGAATTTGAAATAGTTTATATATTTAGACAACTAAATTTCATATTTATATCTTAAACATTTTCTCAGTATTTTTAAATTCTGAATTCCATCATAATTAATAGTTTTTAGATATAATTATCCCCTTCATCAAGCATTAGCGGCCCCCTTGGCAGCCCTTTGACCCAGCCCCAGGGGGGCGAGCCCCACAGGTTGGGAACCACTGCCTTAGAGGATGTCGGATGTCCCAGATGAAAAGTCGCAGCCATTTACCAATATCCAAAATACAATATTGACCATACTCTTAATAAACTCTACGGGTTATACCCTGAATGTCTAACTAACGCCTTAGGCGCCATACTAAAATTGACGTTCATAATAATTACCTACTTTCGACATGCCAACCTTCGGTGCGTTGCTCACCTGTTTAAGCAACAATGAGGAAACCGTAATTAGAAAAATAGAGAAGAACCTCTATAAAATTAACGCAGCTGATGCAGTAATTATCCTTAATAAAAGAAATGATAATAATAATTATTCATGTGTGAAACAGAACAACTCTAGTATTGTATCACAGACCACCATGCGACCAAATGGATGACCACAGGGAGAATATCTTTAGTACAAAATGACAAGAACAAGGGAAGTATAGCAAGTAACTACATGCCTATCAACTGCCTACCCGTAATGTGGAAGTTACCAAACTGTATCACCAGTGAAATGTTATACAACCAGCTCGAGGATACAAACGCCATCCCCCACCAACAGAAAGGCTGCAGAAGGAAGTGTAGCTCCTGCTAGACAAAATGGTAGTGAAGAATAGTAAGGGAAGGGAAACCAACCTGAGCATGGGATGGTTTGAATACAATAAAGCCTTCAACTTGATACCACACACGTGGCTAATAGAATGCCTGAAAATATATGGGGCAGAGGAAACCGCCATCAGTTTCCTGAAAAATACAATGCGTAACTGGAATACAGTACACAAGCTCTGGGATAAGACTAGCAGAGGTTAACATCAGGAGAAGGATCTTTCAAGGCGACTCACTGTTCCCACTACTCTTTGTACTGGCTATGATCCCCATGACAAAAGTACTGCAGAAGATGGATGCTGGGTACCAACTCAAGAAAGGAGGCAACAGAATTAACCATATGATATTCATGGATGACATCAAGCTGTATGACCTTGGCATCAAGATGAAATTTGGAATAGAAAAATGTGCTTTGGTGAACATACAAAAAGGCAAAGTGACAAGGACTGATGGGATAAAGCTACCAGATGATGGGAAAGCATCACATACATAGATAAGACAGGATACAAATACCTGGGAATAATAGAAGGAGAAGATATAAAACACCAAGAGGTAAAGCATACGATCATGAAAGAGTATATGCAGAGACTTAAGACGGTACCCAAGTCAAAACTCAACACCGAAAACATGACGAAAGCTATAAACACATGGGCAGTACCAGTAATCAGATATAGCGCAGGAGTAGTGGAGTGGATGAAGGCTGAACTCTGCAGCATAGCCCAGAAAACTAGGAAAAACATGGCAATACATAAAGCACTACACCCAAGAGCAAATACGGACAGACTATACATAACACGAAATGCAGGAGGGAGAGGGCTACTCAGCATCAAGGACTGCGTCATCATCGAGAGCAGAGCACTTGGGCAATATCTATAAACCAGTGAAGAAAAGTGGCTACGGAGTGCATGGGAAGAAAGCCTGAAAACAGTAGATGAAGAATCACAAATATACAGAGACTGGAGAATGACAAACAGAACGGAGGAATGACACAACAAATCAATGCACGGACAGTACATGTGACAGACTAAAGAACTGGCTAGCAATGAAACATGGCAATGGCCACAGAGGGGAGAACTCAAGAAGGAAACAGAGGGAATGCTAACAGCGGCATATGATCAAGCCCCAAGAAACAGATATTTCAAAGAACAATAGATGAAAATAACAGCTCACCCACATGCAGGAAGTGCAACATGAAAAACAGGAGGCACTTGCACAGAACTGGTACAAAAAGAGTCACGATTCAGTAGCAAAATGCCCTCCACTAGAGCCTGTGCAAGAAACACCAGCTAGATTGCAGTAATAAGTGGTGCGAACACCAACCTGAGGGAGTGATAGAAAACGATCAGGAAAAGTTCCTCTGAGACTATGGTATCAGAACAGATAGGGCGACATGTGCCAATAGACCAGACGTCTGACGTTGATTGACAAGATCAAGAAGAAAGTATCACTTATTGATGTCGCAATACCATGGGACACCAGAGTAGATGAGAAAGAAAGAGAAAAAATCGATAAGTATCAAGACCTGGAATAGAAATAAGAAGAATATGGGATGTACCAATGGAAATTGTATCCATAATCATAGGGACACTAGGCACGATCCCAAGATCCCTGAAAAGGAACTTAAAAAAAACTAGACGCCGAAGTAGCTCCAGGACTCATGCAGAGGAGTGTGCTACTAGAAACAGCACACACAATGAGAAACGTGATGGACTCCTAAGGAGGCAGGATACAACCTGGAACCTCACACCATAAAACCCACCCAGTCGAAATGAAGTAAAGGAGAGACTAAGTCAGACGAAATAAAGTCAAGACGTAGTCACCCCAGCGGATTCTAAGCGCTTCTTATCACAAGTTGTTCAAGAATTTAACGTCAAGCACTGTAAAACAAGGTAAAGATGATAATAATAATAATAATAATAATAATAATAATAATAATAATAATAATAATAATAATAATCTTCTTCTGTGTGAGCAAGGAAATTATTATACAAGGCTAAGTTGGTAATCATTCCCCATGTGTGTATACATGGAAGCACACTCGAGTTGAAACGCGACGCGGTAATCACGGACTGCTCGTTATTCTATTAAGAATACCGATAATTGCATTCTGGTTCGACCTACGTACGTCACCGATCGCCTTATCCTTCGAAGCTACTACCACCGTCCTGGGCGGCATATCAACGTTGCCAGGAGTTTGTATAAACGAATGTTCTTGCCTCAACCTAGGAATGAAAAAATAATTGTCACATATTCTCTGATCAAGTTACAATGCAATGATCGTTTGATGGAGAACTGGTCACATTCTCCAAATCTATGTAAATACAATTAATTGCCACGCGTTCATCTTTTAACTTCTCGAATTCCTGATATTCTAAGATAAGTTTTCCGTTATGAATACGGGTATCTGTTTTGAGAATCAGTTTAAGAAAGTCCCTCCTCTGGTGGAGGGACAGTGGCATAGCGATATTATTATGTCAAGATTCGCTAACGATAAAAAAAACATTTCGAGTTAAAAGAATGATCTTACTAATGTTAACAGTTCTTGTTCTTTTGACAAAACCTGTAGATATGATGAATGTGACTAGTAGATATCTTATATTTTAAGGGAATAACAAATCTCGTTAGTAGAGGGAGTCGAGGTATTTCAGTTCAAGTAAATCATTGACAAATTAAACTAAAAGTTACGAAATAATTACTATATGTACCTTATAATAAGCATGAGGAAAATAAAACTTTACTAATGCAGACAATACGGTATATGTAGATAAGATAACTTTCAAAGGAGAGAGAGAGAGAGAGAGAGAGAGAGAGAGAGTATAACGAGTAGAGATGTGTTCTCTTATAATTAAATCCTGGGGCCATTTGTTCTAATTATCATTTAGACCTTAATTGTCATCAATTCCATTAGCGGAGTGTTGATTATTATGCAATTCGTTTGATTCCCTATGAATTGCGTTAATTGGAAGTCGTGGGCGTGTTTCATGTCGGTGATTTTGTAGGCGTATTTTAGCGTTTCCATCTTCAAAATGATTTTTATTCGTAGATGAAATGAGTTTGTTAATTTGCAAAAGCATAACGATTAATGACAGTCAAAATGTGGTACCTGTCATAAAGACATTAGTAACCTACCTCGGGGCACAGTTTTTCAGATAAATATGGGTCAATATATCAGCTTAGAAAAAACTGGTAACTAATAATCACTGAAAATAGTACATCAACTAGTACTGGTATGAGCTAAATAAGACTGCAAATGACGAGGACCCCTTCTCTCAGCACATTTAATCAAGGTATCATCAGATTCCTCTTAACTTATGAAGAATTCACTTCAGCGTTGATTATAGCCAGTAATGACGTCTGCAATCTCTCTCAGAGAGGAGCTTCGAAAACCATTACATTTAATATAATTTTGCCCATCATAGATATAACTCATGCATTGAAACCACGTCTTGGTAGAGCAAACTCCTCGTCTATTGATTTAACGTTACCACAAATTGTGTCCGTCGCAATCACGATAGATTGCTGGCTCGAATCCTGAAAACAGTTTGCGATACCGATAAATAAATAATCGTTTGGTTTCCTATGTCCAGGTTTCATTATGAGTATTAATGTCGGCTATTTTATAACTCTACCTTTACGTAACTCAGTTTAGACAGTACAACATATTTCCTTCTAAATTATAGTGGCGAAGCACGGATTTATTAAAATTGGTTTGTCGAAGGGAAGTTAGCAAATTATTCGTAATTTTTCCTTTTTTATTTATTTATATTTTTAAGACTGGCAATACCAGTAATACTGAAAAGGTGTACACGTTGGTATCAGTTCTGGCACACAGGCTAACTGCTGAGTGTGTGTGTGTGTGTGTGTGTGTGTGTACTGCTACGTATGTAAACCTAACTTATAAGCTTGAAGGCAAGCCTCTCTGAATGATGATACGTATAACGCGATATACATACCTTTATCCCCCTCCCCACCACAAATTTTTCATAATGAAGCCCTCCCTCTCTCTCTCTCTCTCTCTCTCTCTCTCTCTCTCTCTCTCTCTCTCTCTCTCTCTCTCTCAATTATGTTGATGTTGGAAGTCCTCTCAGAGACAGAAACAGACGTACAAAGGAAGCATAATTGTGTGAATATGTTAATTACATGTATATCACCTGAGTAGATGTTTGTGACCTCCAGGAGTTAAAGGATTCTATTGATGTTTATGTTGCATATAAGTGATGATAAAAGGGTGCCTCGCTATTTGCAACCTTACTTAGGGCTTGCAAGCATAAGATATACTACTTTCAATCACTAGCAAAGGTGATAGATATTCGTGAGCGTATGCTTTCGTTCGTTTATCAGGTTGTGTCCTGAGTTTGTTAATTTTTTTGTATGATAAAGGAGGGGAATGCTTATTTCCTTTTTTCTTTTGTTTATTTATTGTTCTTTATATAAGCCCTAAGCCTTTCTCTACTCACAATTTTTATAACTAAAACATACAATATACATACAACAAAGGGCAGCATCTCTTATCGTCTTTCGAAAGTGGTTACTAACCTGGTAATCAGGTGTTTTCCATAAAAGATGGTGATTTAAGACTCTGACAGAACAAATCACTGTCACATTCAGCTTTGTTGTGTTGAATCAGTGATGAACCTCCACCGCAGAAAATTGCCACAGCATAGCTGCTTCGTGCTTAGGAAGCTTCCTACATCACGTACTCGGCGATTCACTTCTCTCTCATCCACTGAAACAACGAAATAGTTACCATATCGTAAACATATTCTGACACTTTTCGCTCTCATCCGGAAAAAATTTTAATCGCTCTCAACAAAGTTCCTTCAACATTCTACAGCTGGGGTGGACAGACTTTTGGACTCCGTGATCTACACTAAAGAATGAATCTCTTTTACGATCTACCACACTACTTAATCACATGTTATTACGATGGGAAAAAATGTCAAACACCGCCATAGTACGATAAAACATGAGTACAATTGCCTCACTTACATAATATATATATATATATATATATATATATATATATATATATATATAATATATATATATATATATATATATATATATATATATATATATATAGATACATACACATTGCGCTCCTATCAATGCTTACCACCATGCATTTTCTGTCATATGAAGAATGAGATGATGCCTCGATCAAAAGTCCCTTTTATCTACCTTCCCTTATACATAGGAATAATCATTCCTTTCCCGTATTCCTTGGAAGTCTTTCCTTTATCAGAGCAACTTTCCCTCCTGGTCAGTCATTCTAAATATACTTTCACCAGTGTTCTGCAGCAACAATACTCTTAGATAATCCCATCAACGCCTGGCAGAATCCTTTCTCGATCCTCTCCATCTCCTTCCTCGCATCCTTTTACCTTCACGAGCATCCTGAAGTTAAGGTTAAACATCTGCCCCACTTGCAATAAGCAGCCGTCCCTCTCTTATCGTCACCATTAAGATTTTTAATGTCCCTCTCTTTTCATCGTCACCATTAAAATTTTCATTATCTCTCTTCTTCGTCACCATTAAGATTTTTAATATCTCTCTCTCTTCTTCGTCACCATTAAAATTTTTAATCTCTCGCTCTTCATCGTCACCATTAAAATTTTCAATATCTCTCTCTTCTTCGTCACCATTAAAATTTTTAATCTCTTTCTCTTGATCGTCACCATTAAAAATTTTTATCCCGTTCTCTTCATCGTCACTATTAAAATTTTTAATCGCTCTTATTTCATCTTGTTACAATCAAATAACTTGAAATTCACGTAGGATCCATAAAAACAATATTAACAAAGAAATCTATCCTACTATGTTCCGGCATTCATATCAGTACTAGGGCAAGAAGATATCTATATGGTAGGTACACACAGGTGGGAACAGCAGTTGTGAGTTCTTTATTTCAAAATTTTCAGTAAGTTCTAAATAACGTACGTTTTGCTGCTTATATATGACTGTCTCATGCAAAGGATCAGTATGGCTCAGTCTCGGGATTAAAAGACTTCATTCGTTATTCGTGGAGACTGTAATGCAAAGCACAGTGCGTGGCTAAATTCAAATTCCACAGATCAACATGATTGGACTGCTCTTGATTTATATGCATCCTCCGATTTTGTCCAGCTAATTGAGGAACCCACGCATTTTTCTAGTAAGATTAGAATTCATATTCTACAGATGTTCCAGCTATTTCGAGTCCAAAGTCTGTAAATACGTAGGCACTTCTGATCATTGCGCTAATGAGATGGACGTATCTGTCAGTCAGTATATCCCTAATACCACCATTGGAGAAAAAGATCTGGCTGAAATCTAGAGCCAATTGGAACCGCATTATTGAGGCTTCCCGGGCGCTTAATATTTCAGATGCTATATTAGATCCTGATCCCAAGACGAAGTTAAATAAAATGCCGATGGCTGTTTAATAATGCATGTCCATAGAAAGGTCATCAAATTCAGGACAAATGACCAGCCGTGGTTTGATGATATATATAGACAAAAAGGCCAAATTCAACACATGGAGGCGAAGTCATTCAAATGGAAATGACACTATTTTTGTAGTCGAGTCTCACCGTACCGTGAAAAGAACTCACCATGCAGCCGAGAGAAATTACAATAATCCCTTGAACCCCGTAGGCGGGTAGCGCCGTCTGTGCACCTCACGTGGTGCACTGTAGGCATTACTTAAGGTTCTTTGCAACATTCCTTCGACCCCTGGCTGCAATCTCTCTCATTTGTTTTACTGTGCCTCCATTTATATTCTCCCTCTTCCATCTGACTTTCCGCCCTCCCTAAAAATTTTTCATAATGTAACTGTAAGGTTTTCCTCCTGTTAGACCTTTAAAACCATTAAAACCTTTTCAGTGTTCCAACGCTGAATCACCTCATAGGTCCCAGCGTTTGCCCTATGACCTAAATTCTCTATAATTCCTTGAAGGTGAAACTTGAAGGGATTATTCAGCTTGATCTGGGGTGGACCAAATGGGCATCATCTATCTTTGGGAAGGTTCGCCTTCCATGGCACCACTACCAAGAGATGATGGTCGATTGGTTACTGGGCTTAAGGAAAAGCTGGACTGCTTCATCGAGCTTTCGAAGCTAAGCTGAAGATGTCCCTCTCCCTGATACTTGTCAGCCTGATCCCATTCTTACAAAATTTGCATTTCGCTTCAGGGGTGTTAAGAAAATTCTGATTATCTTGATAACTGGGGTGGAGGAGATCCCGACGTTTTCTTCCTTTTGTTAAAAAAAAAAACTTTTTAGTGTGTTGCCTTCTAAGTAGATTCTTTAGATTTTTATGTAGACTTAAATATCTTTGCGGAGGAGCGCAAGCTTGGTGATGTAGTGCCTGTTGCAAAGAATGGCATATCTGCAGACTAAAGTAACTGCAGGCCAATTTGCATACTCCCGGTGTTCTCCAAAGTTGCTGACAAACCTATATTTATGCAACTATTTAAGTATGTCGGATCTAATTTGCATATAGAAAGCAGATAGGTACTTGCGATGCTCTTTGAGACTTGACATGCCATTTACAAGAAAATCTTGATAGGGGCTTTGAGTGCAGAGAAATTCAAAGAGATTTTAGGGCTACTTTCGATTTAGTACATCTTAAGGTACTTCGTTATAGACTTCAGAATCCTGGCCTGGGTGGATATGTTTTAGGATAACTTCAAGATTTCCTAACGGGCAGCGGCGAGTTGTAATAGATGGGATCTATAGTGAACCAAGACTTAATGTGTCCGGAGTTCCACAGGGTTGTGTTCTTGGTCCGCTGTTATTTTCAGTTTATACAAGCGATAGGGCTTATCAATTGATTTTTTTTCTTTTCAATAAGTGAGAGCTCTTAATTCTGTATTTCCCTTAACCTTCTCTTATTTGCTAATATCCGTCTTAGTCTCTAGAAACTTGAATTTGAAGTCCAATTGCCTTGGCGGGCTTGTTCCATTTGAATAGGGTTCATCTTCTGAATAATATCATTAAAATAGTTGGATTATAGACTGCAATTGGATGCTGATCCTGTGATACAAGACATCCATGGTCATCTTGGGTATATTTTATGGCTGGTGGGTGAGAGCTCACTGTATTATCTGCTTGCAGTGACTGTCTTTTAAGTGCATGACGTTGGTTAAATATATAATGGCATATTCATGAATCATCTTTTTGAATGGAAACCCACCAGGGTATCATTCCAGTCAATACTATACTTTTCACTAGTTTTACTGCCCATTTATACACGAATATGAAGACAGACTTCCTCCTATACATATATTTCAGGACATTTTCACACTCCACGAACAATAAGGAGACTTCTGCCTATACAAAGTACCATTGCAGTCTTATAATGAAGCTTATGTTGGCTAGAAATACGAGAATGATTGCAAGACTAGATAAAATCAGAGATGGAGATTTTCCTAAATATATAAGATTCGGATCACAGCTTTAGGTGGAAAGAGCCCCTGTATATGTACAATAAGAAAATTCTAGATTCTAACAACATCAATCAAAACAGGCGGGTACTTGATATTATGGATGTTATTATCATCAGACATATTCTAAAGCAAATGAGTCAGCAAACCGGCCCACCCACCACACTGCTCCAATATATCACAGACGCACGGAAAATACGGTCAAATCAGGCAGCGCTTTGACTTCCTTTTATTACAGATTCAGAGACAATTACTGTCCATGATTGGAACTAAAATAATTACTAGCCACCCCTCCCCTTAATATCAATATCTTTTTGACTACAGATTAGGACTGAGTTAACGACCAAAATAAGGCTGTTGCTTGTCATTTTTTTTTATCGTTGACCCTCTTGTTTGTGTGTGTGTGTATTTGTTAGTTAGTTAGTGAGAGAGAGAGAGAGAGAGAGAGAGAGAGACGCAATTCGCTCTATGTTGTCATTCTCCCAGACCCATTGTTTGGATAACCTGTGAATATAATGAGCTGGAATATTCATTTGCATATAATTGGCTACGGTCACGCTTATGATGCCTTCGCTTTTCGCTGTCATTCATGCTAGTTTCCTTCGGAAGAAGTTTACATAATATTATTGCTGCAGATTCTGCTAGTTGAGGTTTAGTCGTATTTTGTTTTTATTCTAATACTGTTTTTTTTCGCAATTTCACATAATTTTGCCAGTTTTATTTTTTTTTCCACAGAACATTGGCCAGAGGAATAAAGGAAAAGTTAATTATTCTGGAATTTTACTTTTTTTTCGTTATGCAGAGAGGAAAAGTGAAATCTAACCAGATGAATTGGTTGATGCGTGACGGAGAGAGTTTAAAGGTTGATTAACGTTACTGTATAAATACGAAGTGAATTTATACATAAGGCCCGATGGGACTGGCCACCTACACGCTTGATCTAACCAATACTAAGTAAAAAGTGAGAGAGAGAGAGAGAGAGAGGAGAGAGAGAGAGAGAGAGAGAGAGAGAGAGAGAGAGAGGGCGGGGGGAGGAAGACTGCGTTACTTTCAAACGAAATAAAACGTCCACAGTATTTCATAGTTTACGATGCAAATATAACGTGCTGATGTGACATATAATCAGAACTAAAACGATTGGTAAAAAGAACATTAATAATTTGATTCATTTGTGTAAGCTGGTGTTGCTATGGCTATAGTCATTGAAGCGCATATGAAGAGAAGGTCGGCTATTAATATACTTCTAATTCTAGAAACAAATGAATTCTTGCAAGTTAAAAACAAGTCCTGGAATATGTAGTAGACAATCTATTGCTGGCTCGCAAATTTTCTCTCCTATTTCTGGACGTATATAATATATATATGTGTGTGTGTGTGTGTGTGTGTTTGTGTGTAAATTTGAGCTCTTCTGTAAAATAGGTCAGCCAAGAGTTGCGTGTTGAGAGAAACCGAGACAATTCAATATTTCAATTCTCTTAGTTATTAACTACAACACAAAGTGTGAAACAGTGAGGGAAGTCGTGGAAGTATTTATTAGTCTCTCTCTCTCTCTCTCTCTCTCTCTCTCTCTCTCTCTCTCTCTCAGAATGCTATGAAAAGAAACCGAATGGCTTCCCATAAAATTGTATAAGATTTAGAATATAAATGAAAACTGAAAGAATTCATAAGGTTTAAATTGCAAATGAAAACAGATAAAATTCATAAGATTTAAAATACCATTGAAACCATGTCAACAGGGCTACGGCGGTGTAGAATTAATAATACCTTAGTGGGTTTTATATCACGAATACAGTCTTACTGATGGCACTTGACACAACTAATAGTGAATTATTTGCTTATTTTATTATAATACTCTAATACTTGTATTAGTGTTATTTACATCACATTCTATAACAAAGAATGAATATTTACAATGTTTCGTGTAACCAATACCTTTTACAAAGAGTGCATATTCGCTAGAGTTTTATATAATGATTACTCTTCACGGCGCATCATACAAAGATTGATATATTCACAAGGTCTTAAGTAAATAATACTCTTTACGACGCATTATATAACGAATAATGATTTATTAACAGAGCTTTATCCAACGAATACGGATTTTTTTTACACCATTACTCTTTTTCTCTATGCAGCTCTGTACGCCTTTGTGTATAGTAGTATACCCATGCAGTGGCTACATCATTGCTTGTTTCCCCAATACAACTCGTTACGCCTTTGGTTGTTTTGTCAATATAACTGGCTACATCATTGCTTTTCTCCATGCAATTGGGTACATCATTGTTTGTTTTCTCAAAGGAACGGTCCGAATCATTTCTTGTTTTCTCAAAGGAACCGGCCACATCATTGCTTGGTTTCTCCATCCAACTGGCTGAATCATTGCTTTGTTTTCTCCATCCAATTAGCTAAATCAATGCCGATTTTCTCCATGAAACTGGCCGTATCATTGTTTGTTTACTCCATACAGTTGGTTGCACACTACTGCTTACTTTCACCATTCAACTTGTTACATCATTGCTGGATCTCTCCATTTAACTGTTTCCATAATTTATTTGGCTTCCCCTTGCAACTGGCTATCAATAACATAGCACGCTCCCTTCATACATGACTACCTTGCTTGTTTCTTCAATACATTTAGGTAGGCTACTGTCAGTTTTCTCAGTTCAACTGCTCGTATCATTACTGGTTTTCTCCATTTAACTGTTTATATAACTACTAGTTTTCTCCAGTTAACTGATTATGTCATTTTAGTGTTTCCAAGCAATAGTTTCATTCGTTACCTGTGCTATTTGTTAAACCAGTGCTTGTTTTCTCTGCAAATGGCTCTTGTGCAATTGATAACATCATTGCTAACTTTCTCTGTGCACAGCGCTACATCATTGCCTGTTTTTCCCATGCATCTAGTTGAAAATTGCTAGTCTTCCATATTAAACTGGATTTGTCAGCGCTTGTTTCCACCAAGTCCTAGTTTAAATCGTTGCTTGCTTTCTCCAACCTACTGATTATATCATTGCTATTTGTCTTGCATATTTTTTTCTCTTACAACTGACTATATGCATCCTGCTTTCTTTGCGCACGTGCATGTTTGATTTTCTTAACCAACTAATTAAATTAGTGCTAAGCTTTCTCTATGCAATTGCTTATATAATTAACCTTTTTCCTAAAGCGTTCACTGCACCATATCTATAGATTTCTTTTTGCCGTACGCAGCAGTATCATTGCTGGTTCCCTCTCTGAGCAAATCCAGTTCAGCACAGGAGTCGAATTTTAGGTAGTTTCATCATGTGACTTACAGCTCCTGCAGCCTTGTATTATAATCAAGACTTTGTACCGTTAGCATCAAGTTCATTTCCCCCGCGTGCAACCATAAAACAATTTGGAACGTAATTCGTTCCACTGTGATTAGGCAGTTTTCGGAACTTGAAATCGAATTTAATGTTAAATCTATCCAAGGAGTACACAACCATTTTCATTACAACATATTCCTGGTCCCGCGTAGGTAACGCGTAAAATCCAGTTCTTTGCTTGTTTGCTTTTCCGTAAACAAATATCACCATTGGGAGACTTTGTTTTTCTGTAAGCAAATATAACCAAGTAGATTACCCTCCCACTGGTAGGTTGGAAATTGGAAAGGAAAGTGCAACAAGTTTTATTTATTACCCGAAAGTTGAATTTGATTGTTGTATTGTAATTGTGTTCCCGGGTAAATTCCCATTTGTATTCTGAACATTTTTCCATCCGAATGGTCATCCTAACCTATTCCATTTTTTTTAGCAAGTCCTGTTCGGGAATGACCCAAACCAGAGTCGAAATTTAATTTTGGGGAATGAAAAATTAAAGTTCAATCATCAAAGTTACATGTTCATTATAAGGATATCAGTCCATACTAGCAATAAGAGAATTTCCTGATGCAATAACGGCCCCATTCTGCAGCGTTTCCCTCTTTCCCCGAGAGCCAGGTACGAGAGAGGCGGGAAGCGAAGAAGACCCCAGTTGCTCGAGGTGAGCGGGGCTGGCAGCGGTGACGTCACAGACTCGTCCTCCGTAAGCGATGACGTCAGCATCGGAGCCGGAGGGGGCCAGGGGGAGGACCGGCGGAACGGAGGCAGGCGCAAGAGACCGTCCTCCTCGGCGAGGGAGAGGAACTCCGTCGGCTGCGAGAGCACGAGAGGGAGCGCATGAGGATGCATTCGCTCAACGACGCCTTCCAGGTACTAACTGTTGCAGACTCCTGGTGATCTCCCCGCCTGCCCTTGTATTCATTGATTTGTTTATATGCTTATTCTGGTGTTGCAAAGGCCGTGGTTGTTGACGTCCGGAGGATATTTTTTTTTTTTTTTTTTTTTTTTTTTTTTTTTTTTAGATTAAAATACATTGGACGATACAGTAGAAAGATCACACAGTATTCCTAGGCTTGCATGTAAGGAGTCCAAGTTATGATTATATATATATATATATATATAATATATATATATATACATATAATATATATATATAATATATACAGAGAGAGAGAGAGAGAGAGAGAGAGAGAGTGAGAGAGATGATTGTTATAAGTGTAATTTCTTCATGTGTACGTGAGAGAGAGAGAGAGTTACGTAACATCTTCGAATAACAACTGAAACGTACGATCGTTCGGACGATCCTAAAAAGAAACCGCAGTAGCATAAAGCAACACAGCATTTTAAAAACTGACTTTCTTCCGTCCGTCTAGACCCCGATGTGATATAGAGCAGATCGACGAGATGAGCATAAGTAGTTGGAAACTGTTCAACTTACAGCATGAAAGATCTTGGTCAGCCATTTAACATTGTTTACAAAGATCCTTAGTCGAGTTTTAGTTTCAGTTAAACCGACCTCTTGCCAGCAAGTAATTATCAGAAAACGCCTAACTTTGATGTCTTGCTTAGCCAACATCATTTTGACGTTTTTTTGCAGCATATATTTACAAAGCGAAAATGGACATTCCCTGCCCTATTAGCATTTTTTTTCTGCAAACTCTGCCGACTCATGATTACTATAGGAGGGCGCTTGTAAACACACTCTATTAGTATTTTGAATAGTAGTTTGTTATAATATTCTTGAAATCTTATTAATTCATTGTACTACAGAGGGAGGAAAATCTTTACAGAGGGAGAAAAATCTTTTGAGAAAATGGGGACGAAAATATCTGCTTAAGATTTGAAACAGTAATGTGCACTTCATACACAAAAATACTAAGCAAAAATATAAGTCTTATTCAGTGACAGTCCAGATACAGGTTAAGCGTTACCAGTAAGCACCAAGACACTTTCTTCCTAGATTATAAACAGATTTCATGGAAGATTGTGATAGAAGACCATATGAATTGGGAATACAGAATGACGGAGGAAATTCTAACCCGGTGAAGCTACGGGGATGGCAATAGCCATCGAATAAAGCTACCTTCGGGTGGTCGATTTCCGGAGTACTGGCGAGCGGTGGGGTTATATTGAGTGTTGCGAATCTGCCTAAGTGGATGAGGCCCTCAAAAGCTTTGAAACAGGATATTACGTGTCTCTGTATCCGAGGCGAGGACTTCACACCAATCGTTGGAACTTCAAAAGTTCAACTTGGTGCAAATGCATTTTTGCTGAACAGCTGACAAGTCTCTCATTTAACATTTTATTGGTTTTATCGTAATTGTCTTTTGTTATTTATCATAAGGTTTTCTTTGGTATTTCTCTTGTACGGTTCATTTTTCATTTGTATATTTTTCCCTTTCAGTGACCTTGGCATTGCAGCATTCTGCTTACCCATTTAGAAACTACAAGTCCAGGGTTAACAGTATCAGATAAACTAATTCCCCTATGAAGGTCGCGGAAAAATCTTAATTGTTTTTTGCTCACTAGAAACTCGTTAAGTAGTATAGCAACGATACCTATGGGAAGAGGCA
>NC_087221.1:14646265-14656265 GCF_015104395.2 Macrobrachium nipponense | reverse complement strand
TTTGTAGGATAAATGGCGTAAAACAGGAATTTGTTGAATAAATGGCGTAAACAGTAATTTGTTGGATAAATGGCATAAACAGGTATGTGTTTGGATAAATGGCTTAAACAGGAATGTGTTGAATAAATGGCATAAATAGGGATGAGTTGAATAAAATGGCGAAACGAGGAATTTGTCAGATAAATGGCGTGAACAGAATTTTCTTTAAATGGCGTAAACAGGAATTTGTTGGATAAAAAGGCATAAACTGGAATTTGTTGAAAAATGGTGTAAACAGGAATTTCTTGAATACAGGCATAAACAGGAATTTCTTGAATATATGGCATAAACAGGAATTTGTTGAGGGTAAATGGCGTAAACAGGAATTTGCTGAATACATGACGTCAACAGGAATTTGTTGGGTATATGGCGTAAACAGGAATTTGTTGAATACATGGCATAAACAAGAAATTTGTTGAGGGTAAATGGTGTAAACAGGAATTAGTTGGGTAAATGGCGTAAACAGGAATTTGTTGAGGGTAAATGGCATAAACAGAAATTTGTTGGATAAATGGCATAAACAGGAATTTGTTGGATATATGGCGTAAACAGGAATTTGTTGGGGGGGGGGGAGGGGGGAAATGGCGCAATCAGGGATTTGTTGAATACATGGCTTAGACAGGAATTTGTTGGGTAAATGGCATAAACAGGAATTTATAGGGGGGAAATGGCGTAAACAGGAATTTGTTGGATAAATGGCTTAAACAGGAATTTGTGGAGGGGGGAATGGCATAAACAGGAATTTGTTGGGTAAATGGCGTAAACAGGAATTTGTTGGGCGGGAAATGGCGTAAACCGGAATTTTTGGATAAATGTCATAAACAGGAATTTGCTGGGGGGGGGGGCGGAATGGCGTAAACAGGATTTGTTGAATACATGGCGTAAACAGGGATTTGTTGGGTAAATGGCAATAAACAGGGAATTTGTTGGGTAAATGGCATAAACAGGAATTTGTTGGGGGAGGGAAATGGCGCAAACAGGAATTTGTTGGGCGGGAAATGGCGTAAACAGGAATTTGTTGGGTAAATGGCGTAAACAGGGATTTGTTGGGTAAATGGCGTAAACAGGGATTTGTTGAATACATGGCATAGACAGGAATTTGTTGGGTAAATGGCGAAAAACAGGGAAATTTGTTGGGTAAATGGCGTCAACAGGAATTTGTTGGATAAATGAGTAAACAAGAATTGTTGAATAAATGGAGTAAACAGGAATTTGTTGAATAAATGGCGTAAACAGGAATTTGTTGAATAAATGGCGTAAACAGGAATTTGTTGAATAAATTGCGTAAACAGGAATTTGTTGAATACATGGCATAGACAGGATTTGTTGGTAAATGGCGAAAACAGGAAATTTGTTTGGGTAAATGGCCTCAACAGGAATTTGTTTGAATAAATGGAGTAAACAGGGGGAATTTTGTTGAAATAAATGGCGTAAACAGGAATTTGTTTTTTTTTGAATAAATTGCGTAAACAGGAAATTTGTTTGAATAAATTGCGTAAACAGGAATTTGTTGATAAATGGCGCAAACAATGCACTATGGAGAATTGGCAGTCATACACAGGAAGCATAAGATTGTGTGCAAGATAAAGATGAATAGGTCAGCTTGTATAGAGGAATGCGACTTACTGTTGGTGAGGCTCCTGTGTGGATGGATGAAGCGGCTTGTGGAAGAATAACCGTTGGACTCATCCACCATTCAACTGCTCTAAGTATCTATCGTATTTAGCCCACATTTTAGGTTAAAGATAATTTAATTTTAATGTGTATCTATATATATATATATATATAGTATATAATATATATATATATATATATATATATATTATATATATATATATATATATATATATATATATATGTGTGTGTGTGTGTGTGTGTGTGTGTATGTTTAGTTATAATCCCATATTTCGAAAATGCGAGTGACCGAGCAATAAGACTTAACACGTGAAAGAGGTTAATCGCAGGAGACGAAGACGAGAGGGGAAGTCCTGAAAAGAGAGAGAGAGAGAGAGAGAGAGAGAGAGAGAGAGAGAGAGAGAGAGAGAGAGAGAGAGAGAGAGGCCATTGAAGGGTTACCAGTTGACCTAATCTGTATTTATTTATTCATGACATTCTAGGGTTTTTTGATGAATGTGTCGAGAGCCAAAGCCAGAAAACGAGGTCGTTTGCAAATGCCATCTCCGACACATGTTTTGAGAGAGAGAGAGAGAGAGAGAGTGGAATACGGAGATCTCATTTTGATAAGGATAAACGACTGAAGATGGAAGGTTCAAATTGAATAAAGTAAATTCAAGAAGGATAGAAAATAGACGACCTAGAGTAGAGAATTATGGACGTAAAGGGGATGAAGGGGAGAGAGAAGGTTTAAGATGTCCATTTTTGGACTGGGATGAACAACAGAGGGCAAAACGTTTTTAAAAATGAAAGGATCAAGGGTAAGATTCAAGAGACATTCAGAATGGAATGAATGTGGGTGCTGTTTAAAACAGAGTATGGAAGGTTAAAGGTGTAGAGAGAGAGAGAGAGAGAGAGAGAGAGAGAGAGAGAGAGAGAGAGAGAGAGAGATATTAGGCTGGTAAAGGAAGGATGATTATTAATGGAGGCGGGAGGACGCAGACAGAAGTGTATTTCGCTACCATCCCATCTATGAATATGAACGACAGACGTAATTGATTTACCCGTAAGCTTCTCCTCTAAAACCTCATAGACGCTGGCCGGGATCGTTTGATCCTTCGATATATTAGAAAAGTTCTTGTTGGCTGTTAAATAAGATTTTTTTTTTTCTTTTTTTTTTTTTTTTGCATTTTGTAATTAATACGTCATTTTTGTTGTTGTTAAGATTTTATTTTGTACATGGATGTATGTAGGCACGTATTTATGTATATACACCAACTTGATTTCTCAATTGCTTTTCAAAATTTTGTTTCTCTACACTTTTCCTTTTTCTTCCAACCTTTTCCAAAATTTTGTTTTCTACCCTTTCCTTCTTTTCCATATTTTTTGACAGAGCTCCTACTTCTCTCTTTCACTGCTTCTGTCATTCGCTTTTCTTCTCTCAAATTCGCCCATATTATCTATTCCCAAATGCCTGCACAAGGTATATTCTTCATCGCTTGCCGCACACCAAACTTTCTCCTCCTGCATATCCGACCATTCACAGACTTCTGCCACCGGTTTATCCATTGGAATATTAATAACAAAAGAAACTAACACGCTCACATGCTTATCTGACACCCACCTGCATAATACCAACAAAATGTTCCGACTGAAGATTTGCTCTCATCAAGAAAAGTTCAAATTACTCTGAATTAATGACTTGTTCCTTGTCATAAGCTGTGCTGTTGACACGTTTTCCCTTTTCTCTGAAACTTCTCATACAATTACTTGTTTAATTATTAAAGCTTTACAGTGTTGAATCATAATAGTTATGTATTCATTGCCAATGATAGCTAACTGTCATAATCAAGGCGTCCAGGAGCTGAGCATCCATTAGACTAGAGTAACTTCGGCAGTCTCTCTCTCTCTCTCTCTCTCTCTCTCATCTCCTCTCTCTCTCTCTCTCTCTCTCTCTCTCTCTCTCTCTGTCTTGGCTTTCATTTCATAATCCTGTCAGTTGCTTACGAAATAAAGGTTGCATCTAATAGCTATAGGAAAAAAAGTTTGAATTATCTGCCAGATAACTTGCATAAGACTGCCTCAGCAGGGTTTACAGAGCCACTGCAGAACTTAAAACATAAAACTTTTGTTAAACCTGCGAAAACAATTCTTCTAAAATGATACTGTCACGGCAACTCCACAACCATTTTGATTTTTCCACCCCTTGACCCATCTTCACACACTACGTAGACTCGACGCCTATTTGGCACAATAAACATCGTTTGTAACTTAAGAAAAATGCGCTAACTGAATCTGAGAATCAGTTTGATGTGGGCCATATGGTTATTAGGATGACCTTTATCAGTCACTTACATTTATCAACCTAACTGCTATAGGTAAAGAAACCTACCAAACCTGCGCCAAGTACTATCTTGTACTAATCGGAAAAATTTTCACGTGCTCAAGTCCATACAACTAACTATCAAAAATCAGAGTAAAAACCTTGACAAATTACAGAACTGTGACTTGGCTTCAGAGTATATATGAATACTTCCTATTCCTAACCTTTGTCTTGCTAAATACCATCGTCCACACTATCTGAAGAGTTTAGTGGATGTTGACTACCAAAGGAGTAATTTTGAACTACTTCCGTCACATCATCAAAGACCTCCGTAAATTCACATCTATACAATTTGCTGCATCACTTCTTTCAAAAGGGTAACATCTATAGAAAATGAATGAACCTGTCACTGCAGAATTTAGAATAGTTTTTAGCTGTGTTCCAACTTACTTTTTTCTTTTCTACGAGTTATGGAACTTGACCTTTTATTAACCTTGTTACCGAGTTCAGGGATTCTCCTGTTACCTTTCAGGCGGCCATCTAACATACCAGTGCCACTTTATTCCTCAGAAAATACCCTTTTATTATTTTTTGTTGCCGTTGCCAAGACAAAGAAAAACAGCATATCTCCATAAAACACATCAACAAAATGCCCCTCTACCGTTAGCACGAATCATTTTTTTTTTTTTTTTTTTTTTTTTTTTTTTTTTTTTTTTTTTTTTTTTTTTTTTTTTTTTTACAACTCTCTGAAGTAAATGCTCGATACATCTCTGAAGTAAAATGCTAGAGAACAAATATATTTCGTCCTTTACGCGTGGAAATATCTCCCTCAGTCCTATATCCATTTACCCAAAGCCAAAAGCCAAAAGGTCAAAACTTCCCGTAGGTCTTCCAGATTCATTGCAAATCATATCACTTCCGGCTCTTGAAAATATCATGTCGCCAGCACCGGATAATGGGCGGAGTCTGAATTTCCTTGCACGCGTCACACTGTCACCTACGTCAACCCCCATCCCTCCGCCCCCTTGCTTCCCCAGTCTGCCTTTTGTAAACTTGGAAATCTTAGTCTGTCCGCTTCCTTAAGCATAAAAGAATTGAGAGTCAGGTAGTCCAGATCGTCTTTCAGATGGATTTGTATATCTTTTGAGTACTTCTGAGAAAGGGTTGCGTATTCCCACTACGCCGGCTTCTTCGCAGAAGTTTCATATAACTTTCTTCAACCCGGTTCTTTTAGTCGGAGCGTTCGTTTCTAGGTTGTTTAACTGATGTCGATAAGTGATGCACACACACACACACACTATATATATATATATATATATATATATATATATATATATATATATTATATATATATATATATATATATATATATAGAGAGAGAGAGAGAGAGAGAGAGAGAGAGAGAGAGAGGAGAGAGAGAGAGAGAGAGAGAGAGACATACATAAAAATTTCTGACTCACATTGGGACCGAACCCCACCCCAGTTGGACCGCACAGGTTAGAAAAGAAGATTAAACCTAAACGAATTTTATCAAACCTCCCGACCCGCCGGTATGGTAGGCGGGTCAATTGGTAACGCACCCTGGCATCTCATTTGAAAGACCGGAGTGCTGTCCGGATGCGATTCAAAAATGTTTCTGTGAAACACGCGCTCGTGTTCATTTCACACACACACACACAAGTCACTATATAAGCCATTACAACTGTACAGCCCCTTTCATACTCTGGAGTGCCAAACCGTGGAAGAAACTCTTGTGAATAAAAATGGCACGTCACTGGCCGCTTTATACCCTACAAAGAAAGTTTTATTGGTATGTCGAAACCCCTACGCTCAGTCGTCATTCATATCCGTCTTCTATACAATCTTGCACTTCCTTGATGTCAAGACTCCTTATTTCGAATACCATTCACAGAGTGTAAGTATTCCTTCCTTTCCTCCCCTTTCCTATTACAATTCGAATTAATACAGTTTTTTTTTTCCAACGTACCGTTCTTCCACTTTCACATGACCAAAACATCTCTCAAAAAACACACCGAGCCATCGTTTCATCGTGCGAACATTTTTACCGCTTCTACGTTGCTCACATTTCTCACACTTTCTTATACCACATGCAAACATTCTGTCTCAAAGCCTTTTCAATCTTTTTTTCTTCAATTGCATTCAACATCCACGTTTTACGTCGTTGAAGGACTGTTTATTTAACAATCCTTCATACAGTTCAACCTGCGCTTCCAAAGGCTTTTAGTTCTCTCTCTCTCTCTCTCTCTCCAAGGTAATATCCGGTGTGCCGCAAGGTACGGTGTTAGCTGCAATACTGTTTGTTATTATGATTGAAGACATAGACAATAATGTTAAGGATTCGGTAGTGAGTAGTTTCGCAGATGACACAAGAATAAGTAGAGAAAATTACTTGTGTAGAAGATAGGAACGCTCTACAAAGAGACCTTAACAAAGTATATGATTGGGCAGAGGTAATAGGATGGTATTAACTCTGATAAATTTGAATCAATAAATTATGGAGACAGAGAAAGAAAGCTATATGCATATAAGGGACCTAATAATGAGACCATCACAAATAAGGAAGCAGTTAAAGACCTTGGTGTGATGATGAATAGGAACATGTTATGCAATGATCAAATAGCAACTCTGTTGGCAAAATGTAAAGCAAAAATGGGAATGTTGTTACGGCACTTCAAAACAAGAAAAGCTGAACACATGATTATGCTTTATAAAACATATGTTCGTAGTCCACTTGAATATTGCAATATGATATGGTACCCACACTATCAAAAGGATATTGCACAAATAGAGAGTGTACAAAGGTCCTTTACAGCTAGAATAGAAGAAGTTAAGGACCTAGACTACTGGGAAAGACTACAATTCTTAAAATTATATAGTCTAGAAAGGAGAAGAGAACGCTACATGATAATTCAGGCATGGAAACAGATAGAAGGAATAGCATAAAATATCATGGATGGAACTAAAAATATCAGAAAGAGCAAGCAGAGGTAGATTAATAGTGCCCAAAACTATACCAGGAAAAATAATGGAAAGCACACAGGACATTAATCCACTACGCACCAGCATCGATAATGCAGCGGTCTATTCAATGGCGTTTGCCAGCTCATCTGAGGAATATATCAGGAGTGAGCATAGATGTAAGTTTAAGAATAAGCTCGACAAATATCTAAACTGCATCCCAGACCATCCAAGATTGGAAGATGCAAAATATACCGGAAGATGTACTAGCAACTCTCTGGTAGACATTAGAGGTGCCTCACACTGAGGGACCTGGGGCAACCCGAACAAGATGTAAGGTCTGTAAGGTAAGGTAAGGTCTCTCTCTCTCTCTCATCTCTCTCTCTCTCTCTCTCTCTAGCGAGTTGCCTCTTCTATTATCTTGCCATTATCTGTTATAATTGATTTCGGGTGGCTATATGAGTCAACCTCTTCCATTATCCATATTAAAACTTATCTGCTCCATTTCCCCATTTGTTATTTGATGCAGTCACTGAAACTCTTTAATATGCAGTTTCTCTTCGTTATTCCTCATTGCCCTTGTATTGTCTGCAAATCACCTATTTCATATTGCAACGCCACATCTAGAATGATATCTGATCGCCATGAAGATAATAATAGTTTGTCTCAGACCCACTTTATACACTAAACCAGTCGCGATCCCCCTCTTTATAGTCATCATAAAAAGTTATAATCGATTCTCATACTATCTTATCTACATCAGGCATTTCTCAGAGCCCTCCATACTGCCCTCTTTCAGTTCTATCACAAGGCTTTTATAGGTCTTGTGTGCTATATAAAAAAATTTTTCATTTTCAAATTTACTCATAACTGTTTTATAATTGACACCTAGGCCCACACTGTCTTCCTTGTCTAAACTTGCTGTCCTCCCTTATTGATCATGTCTAACTTTTTCAGTGAAACTGCTGACATTTATGTTTGACCCAATAAATCTTTCACTTGTCTTAGTCACCGTTTCACCTGTATACATGGAACAATTATTCCTCTCGCCCATTTCCTTTGGAACCTTTCCCTCATCCAGATATACCTTACACACCCTGATCTACCTTTCAATCACACTTTCACCACCTTGGCTCATCATATCGCTTGTAATCCATCGCTTATTACATCGAACCAGGATTTCATTCATTTTAGTCAACATTTCTCTATAATGCAATTGCTATTTGCATATATTTTACTCAATCTTTTTCTCTGAATCTACTTCCTTATTCTCCCTAATATTCTTGTTCACGTTCTACCTTTGTTTTGATTACTTTCCTCCCTTCTCTCACATTCTTTGGAACTAAGCATCCATCCAAATGTACTACATCATCTCATCTGTCATGCAGTCGCTACTCAGTCTCGTTTACTTTCACCAAACTTTTTATTTCTTCATCCCAACTATTCCTTTGCACAACTCCTGTACCCGCCAATATTCCCAGCTGTTCGTATAACCCAAACATATAATTTTCCTAGTCCTTTGGTATTTACACCTCCAATTCTTTACCCCTAACACTTATTATACACCCATGTTCTCTTTATTTTCTCCTCTCACTTCGTTTTCCTCAGCCTCGCCGTGTTTATTACATATTGTAACCACATTTCCACCCCTTCCTCTCACATGTCAGCTTATAGCTATTTTTTTAAGTTCCTAGCTGGACGAGTGATTTTCGCGCTTGGCTGCCAATCCGGTGATCCGAAGTTCGAATCCCGGCTCGACCAACGCGGAATCAGAGGAATTTATTTCTGGTGATAGAAATTAATTTCTCGAATAAGTGTGGTTAGACTCCCACAATAAGCTGTAGCGTCCCGTTGCTAGGTGACCAATTGGTTCCTAGCCACGTAAAAAATAAAAAATCTAATACTTTCGGGCAGCCCTAGGAGAACTGTTAATCAGCTTAGTGGTCTGGTAAAACTAAGATATACTTAACTTAACTTATAGCTATTTTTAACCATAGCTTCTCCTAATAATGATCGAATATAACAGCAGACATTCTTCTTTTCACCATTGCATCCATTAGCTTACTCCATGAATATCTCAACAACATGTATTCGCGAAATCGAGCCCCACCTTCCGAACAGCTTCAAATAACTGCATTCTATTTTTGCTCCAAAATCCTCAAAACCAGACAAGTGTAGTAAACATCAGTAGCTAAATTCTGAGGGAAACTTTCCCAGTAAACGTATGAAATCTTGCGTACTATATGTTATTTAATGGGTTAATATTTATTGAAAATTGACCAAGCATTCGTTTGGAAATTTCCTAAGGACTGTTGACTTGTAAAGCAAGATATCACAGAACAGGTCTGTGTTAAAAAAAAGAAAAGAAAAATCAGAAGCCAATATATGCTTAATAATAACGAAACTAATATCATATAATATATAACATTACGTGTATATATATATATATATATATATATATATATATATATATATATATATATATATATATATATATATACATATAAATATATATATATATATATATATATATATATATATATATACTATAGTATATATATATATATATATATATATTATATATATATATATATATATATGGCTGTGAAATATATTTTGTTAAACTGAATACCATCTATTAAAAGGAGCTCATAACAAGGTCAAAATGTAGAGTAATATTTCAGAGACCAAGCTGTCTCTCTCTCTCTGAAGAGAGAGACATTTGGTCTCTGAAATATAGTATCTACTTTTTTTAATAAAAAACAGGAAGTGTAGTAGGTCATCCATATAATGGTCTGTTTCTTAATAATTACCGGTGCTGAGAGAAAAAAGAAGGCCTCATTTAACCCATATTCTAAAATGCAAAGATCCAGGGAAACCGCTGGTCCCCAGGTATGAGGAAAGTATAAAACAAAAACATCAAACTAGAACGTGTGCATTTAGGAGTCTTTCCTCGATAGGAAGTCATCCGAAAGGCGTTTTTCTCTGCATCAACCCATTTGTCTACTCTTGTGGAAAGAATATTTGGAGGATGGATAACAAGAT
>NC_087221.1:14616815-14645765 GCF_015104395.2 Macrobrachium nipponense | reverse complement strand
TGGATAACAAGATGTATTGCCAAATATTTAGAATCTCTCGACTGAAAAGTTTTTTTTTTTCCAACAGTCAGTTGCCGAGAGCCAGGATTGTCTGCCAGTGGCCAATCAATAAAGGCTATGAAGAATGTTTAAGTGACTTTCAGTCTATTGCCCCTCTGGCTACCATTCTGCTCTCTCGCACTTTCTAGAACAAAAAACAATAAAGGTCTCGGAAAACTACCTTGAGGAAACCCAGGCAGGGTATGGTGGCTAAATGAAGGGAGAAAAAAATGCAATAATTATTGTCAGGTGTTTATAATGTAATATAACATACGTAGGTAGAAGACCCTCTTTCAAATAAGAGGAGTTCAATGTCGTTACAAGAGTAGCTGCATTTATTGTGTAATTTTTATCCTGTTTTTCTATGAATGTTTTTTTCTCCGTTTTGCATTCAGCCAGTAACTCTTCTATATTTGTAATTCTTTCATAAATGGAGGGGTGACCATTCGTTGGTGGGAATTGTTTTGATATAAAGAAGGATTGTATTATGTCTACGTTGCAAAATAACTTTGATGTTTACTTAGTAGCCTTGAGCCGGTGTTGAAATAGGTGTGGATCGTCCGTAGGGTTTTACTCAGTGAAATTTTGCTTGTGAAGTCTTTCTCTCTCTCTATGCTCGGTACGATCTGAACTTAGCATAAAAGCGCAATAAATAAACCAAGTAAATTCTACGGACGATCCACTCCTTACTTCATATTTCAGTGTAGGCTCAAGACTTCCTAATTACTTTACAACTTGGAATACATTAGTATTTTCTAATGAAAAAAAAATTTCCAACGAATGTTAACTCTACATTTATGAAAAAATGACAAATATAGCGAATTGCTGGCGGAACGCAGTAATGGGGAAAAGCAGACAAAAGTAAACTGGCTAAAATGGAACAAATTGAAAGCAGCTGATCCAGCTGTCACTTGTCAACTCCAGTGATAATAATAATACGTAGCTGTAACACTGAGCGTCACGAAGTATGTAATATAAATCCCCGTGTATAAAAGCTTCAGAATTAATGTTTTGAATCTAAAATAGTCTGAAAAGATCGTTAATTCCATTATATATAATTTTCTATCAATAATGTCATCATCAGTCTAGTGAGAACCTGAATATAATTCAATGATAAAACATCGGGTTCTATGATGAGGTGGAATATATTCCAGTCATTTGTTCGAGCAGCGCAGATTACAAATCCCCTTCGGGAATACTACGAGACTCTTAATGACGGAATATTTTCTATTCAGTGTCACGTTTTGCTTAATCACTGTCTCTTGTGCCATCCATCTGACGCATCTGGCTCTCCTGCAACGTCCAGCTGTTCCCAGGAACAGGTTCCTTTGTGTGATTGTTAGCCTATCATAAACATAGTTTGTTAACAAATGGATGTTCCCGATTGGGCTTGGAACTTTTTTAATCTCCGTAAAGCAGAATTTACTTTATGCTTATTTTTGTTCACATAACTGATCTCCATTGTCTTGGTACTTTACTCGTAATCACCTATTTTTAACATTTATTGATTGATTTAGGAAGTCATTGCCATAACGTTTTTCGAAATTCTTAATCCATTCTTCAAGAATGGACTAACCACATGGGATTTAAATGTATTAAATTCTTATTTCCTAGTGTTTGCTAATCGGCTTGGATTAAGAATTTAATAATCTCCCCTTTTCATGAATATAGTAATCACATCGATTTTAAAATTCAAAACCTTCCCTTTTCTTATGAATGAATGAATAACACTGATTTTGGATTCACCATGTTTCCACTTCAAGAATTCACATCCAATTGGGATTTTGGTGTTGTATCCTAATAATCTGACTGTTTCGAGAATGTTCTAACTTCTTGCGTTTTAGATTAATCGCTTGCTCCTTCGAGAAATGCACGAATCATGTGATATATTGCGCAACACCATAATATATACTGATATTCGTATTTCATGTTTTTTTTTAATCCTGTCCCACAGGCTTTGCGAGAGGTGATCCCCCACGTGAAGAGGGAGAGAAAGCTGTCCAAGATCGAGACGCTGACGCTGGCCAAGAACTACATTATGGCCCTGACGAACGTCGTGTGCGAGATGAGAGGCGAAGACAAACCCTACCAGCTCTTCCCAAGTCCCTCCTCAACGACACAACCTACGTCTCCAAACCCCTGCTACTCCAGTCCAAACACCCCCACCAGCACCAGCACCACCAATACTGCTACCAGCCAAGTCATTCTCAACAACAACATCACCAGCCCCAACAACAACAACAACAACAACAACAACATGATCTCCAAAGATACGGAAATCTTTTAGGGCGTTCATCGGGTTCACTTCCATTGTTCGACTGCCGGACAGTATTACGGTGTTTGCTTGGCTGCGGGGAAAATAAAAACAGGAAAAAAAAAGGGAGGCTGGGAAATGTATTGCAGTTTTTGAAGTCTGGAAATGAAGTATTTTCCTGGAAAGTTTCCGAAAGTGGATAAATGTACCTGGAACTCATTACCTGTGTTGCATTCCAAGCCTTGATTCCAGAAGGATTTTATGGAGAAAATACGAAGTCTTATTTCCTGATCTTCATCTCATTTCTGGTTCTAGAAAACCCATTTACTCTCTCTCTCTCTCTCTCTCTCTCTCTCTCTCTCTCTCTCTCTCTCTCTCTCTCTCTCTCTCAACCTACACCAAATATGTTGCCGTGAGCGGAACGTGCAAGTATTGCTATTAGAAGATGACGTATTTGCATTCCATAATCTCTCCAGTACTTGTAATTTTCTGGCCCTTTCAAGCAGCTCTCTTCATTTTATAGATACACAGAACTGAAACACCACTCGTATTAATTCCTGGCTAAGGCCACAACCACTGAAGTGAGAAAACCCCAAAAATGGAACAGGAATTTTAGTCCATGTTATAATCATTGTCCGTTACCCAAGCTTTTTCCAATTAAGGATTATCATCATCCCCGCCATTATCATCATTTCATTGTCAGTATCATCGTCATCATCATTACCGGAGTCATTAGGAATTTACGCTTTCCTAAGCATGGCGTTCATTATTCCCGATTAGTGGTAGGATGTTAATGGGTTTTTGATGACGTACGAGAGCGTACTTGAGGAGCGGCCACTAAAGGCCTACTGCTACCTTGAGATCCTGGGATATTATGCTGGGGATCCTCTCTCTCTCTCTCTCTCTCTCTCTCTCTCTCTCTCTCTCTCTCTCTCTCTCTCTCTCTCTCTCTCTCTTTGTCGAACTGCAGCCTCGGTTTCAGGCATCTTCAACTCAGTGCAACATTTTATTAAGTCATTTTAAAGTTAACTGTGACGTCAGTCTTATATTCACTAGAATTTGTGAATTATGTTTGGGAGTTCCAACAATTCACTGATATTTCATTGTACGATCTATCTCATTCCAAAACGAATCTCTCGAATCTGTTCCTCCTAAGATAAAGTCTTTGTTTTAGACTTTTTTTTTTTATAAATACAGTAATTATTCAAATTTACCTGTTCTGATTATTTTCTGCTTATGATTTGGTAAATTAAAAGGACCTTTACCTGGACGAAAAAAAATTAGCTACAATTTTAAAATGTTGGCATTGACAGGTAGCGAAATGACAAGACATTTGAAGTAAAAAGTTGTCCTAACATTTTCAATTTTCCCCAATACATTTTAGCCAATGCTGATAAAAAAAATTATTGAAGGTTTGAAGTTTAAATAGTTCAGCAGGTCTCTCTCTCTCTCTCTCTCTCTCTCTCTCTCTCTCTCTCTCTCTCTCTCTCTCTCTCTCTCTCTCTCTCCTAGACGACTGGAGGATGCATTTCAGCCTCTTGACAGACATGCCACGCGACGATATATGTATTCGATTCTATCACGCCTACGCCATGTCTGGGGATGTCTTTCGTTTTCTTGACTTTTCTAAGGGAAAAGTCTTTAAAGTCATTTTTCTTTTCACCAATTTTACTGTCCGGAATGGGATGCAGGAACTCCCGCTTTTATTTAGTTTTCTACACTTATACTCTGTTTTCAGTCATTATATTTCGAAGAGTCATTTTGCGGATATTTGTCTTCATTCTTGGTCCATAAAATACTAGTAATGAATTAATTTTTTTATATTTAACATATTACATTTTATGTGTGTGTATATATATATATATATATATATATATAATATATATATATATATATATATATATATATATATATATATATATATACATATATATATATATATATATATATATATATATATATATATATATATATATTGCACATCTTCCTTAATCTGTTTTTGCGGCCTAACTTCCATAAAAGAATTGGCACTGAGTTGCAATGGTTCTTAATATGTCATTTACGATGTCAACCATTTTTTTTCTTCTTAGGATTCAGTGGAGATAAAATTCTTTCCTTTGATAATAATTAAAATTCCTTTACATCCATCTTCCGCAAAATGGTACTTATTCAGCCTTTATCACAAAAAACTAGAAATTTATAAAATATAACCAGGAGTCCAGACTGTGACCTCCCAATTGCTCTTACGCTGTGAAATTCCAGTTGATAACAGAAGGTGACATAACCGAGGTCAAGTCGTCATGAGCGAATGGAAGTTGTCGGTCGTAACGTCATCTAGACCCTCCCTCAGCATTAACTGCATGTTGAGGATGCCAGTGAGCATTCATTATGGATTAAGACTTGCGTATCACCGTCAGTTATGATTTTCTGTTATCACTTCTTGTCAGATTCTCATGTAGCCACCCTCTGGTATATTTAAGAATTTGTCGCTCATCGGATGTCTTTCATTGCTATCCCCCCATCAGCCTGATTATTGCAATCTAACAACTTTTTCATGTCATAATCGTATTATTATTATTATTATTATTATTATTATTCAGTAGGTTTACATTTATTGAAATTCAGCATTATATTCATGACCAGCAATGAGCATTCACGTGTACCACCATTCGGTAACTTTCATTAATATCTACATCAGTTATTTTTCAATTTATATCAACTGAACCATTTTCATTTTGTCCCAATCAGTTATGGTTCACTGAAATTACCCTCCGAGAACTTCATTCCTGTCACCATCGGCAGCTTTCACTGTTAATAAAAGGGTGGTTTTCACGCTCATAATCCGCTACTCTTAAATGTAAAAGAACAGAACAGCTTTATGCTACATGCAGCTATTTCCATCTGTTACTTTTACATGTTCACCGTAAGACAGCTTTCATTATCATAAGCATCAAATATCATCATTATCTTCGCCATTACGGAGCAGCTAAAAGCATTCTAGTTGTTTAGTTCTGCAGTGCTTGCAATCACAACCAACTAGCTTTCACTGATATCATCCTTAATTATCATTATCATCATCGACAAAGACGATCATCACCATCCGGTAACCTCATTATCATCACCGTTAGGTAACTGGATTAGACATTATTTAACATCATTAGGAGACATTTAACGCCTCTAAAGAACTCATCATCGGTAGGGGACTCATTATCACCATTCGGTAATAGCATCATCATCATCATTCTTTGGTGTTATCATCAATATTAAGTAACAACCGTAACTATACTTCAGCTCGCCCTCAGTATCATTATTAATCATTATAAAGTAACTCATCACCTTCCTCACTATTTGGCGGTGTTCATTGACCCTGGAAATTTTAACGCCAATTAACTTAAAGCCAGTCTCTCATTGACATCAATCTCATCACCTTTAGATATGAGCTCATTTTACCATAAGATTGATCTAGTAGATGTGGTGACTACTAACTCACCACTTCATCATCATCATCATCAGAAACGCGTCACCTTTGTTATTGCTTCATCATATTCACTATGAGGTAAATTTCATCGTCAACGTCATCATGAATAACATCACTGTAAAAAAAAAACTCAGTGAGAACAGTAGGTAACTCCCCAACATCATAATGTTATTGAATAATGACGATCGTCATTTTCAGTCACCATGAGCACCATCAGACAGTGATTATCACTACTCAATACACCATCGTCACCATTATGCAGCCTTCCTCGACATCATCATGTTAATCATCATCGTCTTCATTAGGTAAAACTTGAGCGCCATCAGGTAACTACTGTCATTTTCCAGTAAAGGCAACATCATCATCATCACCTCATCATTATTGCCATCAGTAGCGCCTTCAACGAAGTCACTATCCTCTGATGGAGCTTCTGAAGCATCTTGGCTACGACAGTTTTATCCGAGCCTTAATTAATGCAAACACTATACTGCAGCCAAGAGGAAGTCGTGACTTCAGGATAAGCAGAAGTCGCCTCAGTCTTGTCGTTGGAACTTTAACCAGACGAAACCTGACAGAGAGCATGAATCATGTGTCGTCGCCATCAAAAGTGGTCGCTTCCGTTGTTCTACACAGGCCCATCTGGTCAACGCCATTCTGGCCTGATCAACATATGGATGGGTGCACCTTCCAAGGAATAATATTCCAACTCCCTCATCACTCTCTTTAAATAGAAACTTTATTCCTAATTTGAATAATAATAATGCAGTTCCCTGGTCGAGATTATGATCTATGTATTAGAACCGAATTCTTCACGTTTTTATTCCAATGTCCCCTCTCTCATTTGTTCTTTTACCTCCTCCTGTCCTGGTCATTTTCCCCTCATCTTGATTTGGCGGAGTCATATTCTTGTCACTTTCGCGGGATTACACGTCGCCCTTCCCCCTGTCCGGTTTAAATACTTTTCATTATTCTAATTCTGACACAATTATGTTTCCATCATTGATTTCTGCCATTTCCGCGGCTGTTAAATTAATGACGACCTTATGGTACTGCGATGCACCTCTCATTTTCGTTTGTAATGCTTTCCCTTCCTTTCAGTCTATGAATAGACTTCGGTTGGTTTTGCAATGACAAAGGCGCTTTTTCAGAAGCGACCTGTGTTATATGATTTTCATCATCTAAACTAAGAAACCCATTCTATCATGATGCTGACCTAACTTCAGATGATCTAAAACATAGATAATCCATTCCATAATTATCCTTCCGTTTACTAAAAGTCGTGTTGTTATTTGTCACTTTTGCTCATAGTTGCAGAGCAGGATTGGCAATCACCAGCTGCCACGGGTGAGAATTCGATCTGCAACGAGTCCCTTCGGATCTTGTCACGTTTATTCTGTCGGCAGTGCAATCAACAGTAGCAAAAGGAAATGACCCTTAATAGTCGCCAATTTGAGTATTTTCCAGCAAACCTATGGAAAGCTAACCATATATGAAATGATTCAGCTTGCCTGCTGCTTGTTTGCATCTTTGTGTTTGCGCTTCGACGCATGTTTGCTTTGCTTTTATTGTGTATTTACTCTGTGCATTTTCACTTGTTTTTCCGGAAAGAATTTCAGATGCTGAAAAAACAAACGCTGGGTGAAAAAAGGAAAAATAAACTGGGAGTGAAAAGAAAAAATTGAAAATCCGCGAGATATATGACGTGCAGAGTCGGAATTCGTATAAAATGGAAAATAAATTATATCGACATTTTGCTGTCGTCGGCGTTTCTGTTGATTGTAGGAAGCAGGCACAGCACAAAACAGTATTGAGCCGTGTCTCTCTCTCTCTCTCTCTCTCTCTCTCTCTCTCTCTCTCTCTCTCTCTCTCTCTCTCTCCTACACGATTACCCCAGCATAAAAAACTCAAAAGACATTATCAAAGAACGCCTCCTTCCCAAAATCGCTCGTCAGAAAAAAATAAAATAGAAATAAAAAATCATGGCAGACGTTTCCATCATAACGAAATCATCGCATCACTTACTTTTGTGTCCATGATGCCGACTTCATATCATACCCACCATTCATATTGTAATTACTAATTGTAAGGGAAAAAACTCAACAAAGAGGTAAAAATAAAGATGTTAGTCATCACATAAATGTTTAGAGGTAGATAATGATATATTTTTCTTGAATAGGTCATAGATATACTGTCCGATATATATTTTGACATTTGTGAATTAATTATAGAGAAAGCTTAAGTTGGGATCGTTTCTCTTTATCCAAATGAGAATTCAAGGTTTATTATTTGAAGGATTTGCAGTTTCCTGGATAAAAATAAAATAAAAGTGTTCCTGAGTTTTACCATTTGTAACTTAACGAAATAAGGAAGAATGAGCAATTGTTTCCACAATGAAGAATATCTTCTCGGCTCATTTTCAGAGTGAAAGTCTCCTGAGCTTATTTTACGGATTAAAAATGATTATTTCTCTGCTTATTTTACGAATGATAACAACTAATGTGTCTGCTTATTTTAATAATGCAGAATAATCATTTCTCAACTTATTTTCTATGGCTAAACAAGAGTAACTTTAAGCTTATTCTATGGCTAATTAAAAGTAACTTTTAGGCTTTAGTAAAAAAAAATGAAAAATAGCTATAGTCTATTTTAAGAATGATGAAGCAAAACTCAACACCTACAGAACCAACTCCTCATCCATATGCACTACAACTGTCGATATTAGTATTTCTCCTTAACCGAACGTCCCTCCCCCCCATCATCCCCTCCTTGCCATTCGTCCTCGTCTGTTACAACATTCCTTCTGTAACGGACGGAAATGACATACCACACTGCAAAAAGACCCACATCTTTTAAGCCTTGCATTGCATAGGAAAATGGTCAATACAGAGATTGAAAGCATTTGTAGCACCCAGAAGATAAGTTTATATAAATCGTTCTGCTATTCTTACGCTGCTCCTTTGTCTTCATGCTAATTACTGACCTACCATTTATTTATACATATTCACATGCATATATACACATTCAATCACAGGAATAACAACGTGATGTAAAATCTCAAGATTAGTTGGTCATTTCCTCGTGGCTGAAAGCTCTGTCTATGATACATATATGATTATATATATATATGCATATATACATATATGTGTATTATATATATATATATATAGATATATATATATATATATATATATATATATATATGATATGCATATTTATAATATATACACACTATACATTATGCACATGCATATGCACACACATATATATACAATATATATATATATATATATATATATATATATATATATATATATACACATACATATATATATATATATATATATATATATATATATATATATATATATATATATATATTTGTGCATGTAATTTCACTATCGTCAATGCCTCCATAAGTACGGTTTAAAAAGAGAACCACCTTGTTATGTAGAAGACAGACGATGCCAACAATAGAAAAAGGCGTTTAGTGCAAACGTTTAATTTGACAACAAACTAAAACAAAACACACAAGCACTTGGATTCCAGCTTTCCTTTCCTGCAAGTGACTTCGAGGCAGCTACATATTATACTCATTAATCGTAAGAACTTATGTTTTTTTATTGTGTTTCCTCTTCATTCGTTCATAGGATATGTATGCATATTATAATATATATATATTTTAATATATTATATATATATACTAATATTATATATATATATAGATATATATATTATATATTATGAATATACATATAGTATATACGTAATATATGTGTGCTATATATATATATATATATATATATATATATATATATATATATATTTACTGTATCTATATTTATATACTATATATAGTATCTATATTTATATCATATATACATGTGTAATATATATTATATATATATATATAGATATATATAATATTATATAATATATATATATATATACATACATTTATATAGTCATAAAATAGCCAGACATCTTCACTGTGCACATACATTCCTACTGCCCGTGGTGTTAGGGCTTCAATGAGACGGGATGGTATAAATTCCAAATTCTTGAATTTACCAAGTGCAATAGCTTTCGAAGACTTACCGTCTTCTTCACATTCAGAAGATTTGCGACCACAACCAAGCCTCGGAATCATAACCACAAGATCAGTTGGGAATAAATTTATTTCATATGCTCAATAATAATAAAAAAATAAAAAACGTTGAAGGTGAACGTAGAGAACGCCCTGATCCACTCCAAGGAAAAAAAAAACTGAAGTCATCATAGGTAATATTTTTGAGGACGAAACCACTTCTGAAATGATATCGTAAAGGTTTATGGAGAACAAACAAGAAGTTGTCCAGTTAGAGGATAATCTCGAACATGGAAGGATTAAGCATATGATCAAGGAGATCAAGAAGTCCGCAGGGAAAGGCAGGAGGAGCCGAATATCAACGGGCAGGTCATCCAAGGGGTTAGAAAAAGAAAAACAACGAAAATTGGATACTGGGAGGAGTAACATGTAGCATACCCGACTGCTTCAGTGCATCGGTACCTGACGAAGACGACTCCACAAGACGTCTTGGAAAGCTAGTACTTTGTAAATTCTGAAATCAAAACCATCCCGTCTCGTTGAAGACAAAGCCTAGAAGTAGATAATACACAGATACATAATATACTATATATATATACTATATATATATTATATATTAATATAATATATAATATAATATATATATATATATATATATATATATATATAATATAAACACCTATATACATATATATATAATATATATATATATATCTAATATATATAATATATATATATCATATATATATATATATTATATATTCTATACACCTATATACATATATACTATATATACACAGATTATTTTATATACATATATATATACAGATATATTTTACTTGTAGTTTCTCTTTTATTTAAGACAATTCGTACTAATTAAAATAGTAAAAGTAAAAATAAATATCAAAACATCTAAAATGTTTTGTGTACATTTATATGAATTAATACTAACAAACAGTATGGATCACATTCTGCAAAATTGACACAAATATTTTTGTAATATATCTCTGCTGTGCTTCCTTGGAACCGTCAATTAATTTTTAGGTTTTCCAAAATTGAACAAAATTGTTCACAGTTCTGAGAAAATAGGTATTTAACATAAGATACAACAGTAACTATATTTCATTTACCTGAATATCAGGAGACCTTCGAATATCTCTTCTCTCTCTCTCTCTCTCTCTCTCTCTCTCTCTCTCTCTCTCTCTCTCTCTCTCTCTCTCTCTCCCCAACACACACACACACCGTGTCACCTTGCTTCATCATTTAAATTACTGCTGTATATAATATATAGAGTCTTTATAACGATAATCAGAAGGGAGCAAATCAGTCTCCATTTGCTCCGCATATATCGAGGAATTACAATTTTTCAAAGATGTGTTCATGCATATGCAAGACTTTTAAAAAAAAATTTACCAGACCTGATGTTGAATAGATATACTAGAGTACGTATACTCATCATTTGTCAGCTTTATCGTTTTCCTTTGCTTCCCTTTCCAGTGATTTAAATCAGATTATAATTACCGTGTAACAGACAGCGTTAACGTAATATAAAGATATATATATGTTTCAAAGTATGAAAACTAATATATTCACGTATATAAACACACAATTACTTACGTTTGCTACTTGTATTTTAGTGAACATATGAAGACGTGCATACACGTACACATATGCTTTACACACACATGTATAATATATATATATATATATAATATATTAAGATATATATATATATACATACATATATATATGCACATATATATATATATATATATAGATATATGTATGTGTATGTGTATATATAATCTATATAATGTAATATAAATATATGCTATATGCTTATCCATGCAAAATTTATACTACATTATATAAACTATATAAATATAATTATAAACTATATATACAGATATATAAAATTTATAATATATTTTATATATATAAACATATTATTATGAGATAATATAAAATGTTAGATATATATATATATATACATATTATACGTAATATATAATGTATATATAAATGATATAATATCGTAATACATTATAATATATATACATATATATATATACATTATAATATAGATATATATATATATATATATATATATATATACATATATATATCCACGAAATTCATAAATCTTTATGCGTCCACGTGTGCATTATATATATCTTCTAAATGAATGCTATACTTGTTTACCGATACCCTGAACACATAGCATTGCCATATAGACAAGCTATATACACAAGCGCGGTCGAGCGCCACAAGTACGTGTATTCAATTACAGAGCAAGGAGTACTGTGTGTTTACATAAGTGTGTAAGAATATATTTCTTCTTTGCTTCAGCAGAATATACTGTTCTCATAATGCCTTATTATATTCAGGTTCTTAAAGTTTAAAAAGATTGTATAAGAAATATTTTTCGTGATAGACCTACGACAAATCAAACCTTTAAAATACGAAAGAGAAAAAGAAAAGTCGCCTGATATTAAACAATCGACTTACCACGCTGACGACAACTGGATGCTACGGGCAAGGCCTTGTTTTTGAGAGGCGGTCTTTCTGATCAGCGCTTTCTCAATATTACCTTTATTTCTTTCTTCTTTTTTTTTCTATGGGCTGGTGTTTTCCTTAGTGCTTCGTTTTATTTACAATATTTTTATGCAACGTATCGTACGGTGGCTTCGTTCACCGACTTCGAGAAAGTTTCTTTTCGTCAAGTTCTCTGGGCATGACTGCAATTTCATCATTTCCATCGTTTTCAGAAATGAAATCGCTTTATGTTTTGCAGCCAGACGAAGGCGCCCTTGGAAGCAAGGACATTTCTCCTTCATCTTTGTCAGTGTGACGAGTTCCTTTGTCTATTTGGTGACATTGGTAGTTGATAAATTAATAGATCTTAGTCGTGTGTACGTGTGTTGACGTGTTGATGTGCGTGCGTACATGCGCTTATTTTAACTTCTCTACATTGTACATATCCTATAGTTTGTCATCACTTTGCCTCAAAAGATTTCATGTCAACGTTCAGCAGATCAGATAGTGGACGCAGGATGGTGCAAAAGGACTTTTGTAGGACCTGTTATTTGCACGAACATCAACGAACTGTTTCCGACGATTTAACCTAAATCTAACGCAAGTAACAAGTTTATAAGTTAACATTTCCTCAATGTCCCTAGTTTTAAGTCTCTCTCTCTCTCTCTCTCTCTCTCTCTCTCTCTCTCTCTCTCTCTCTCTCTCTGAGGTTAGAACTTTCCTTTTGTTTTCATTCCATTCGTTAGAATTTGCAACTCCGATGAAACAAGTGAGATTAGGTTAAATTGTCTCTCATTTACGAGCAACAAACCAGCCCATTTCTCTCTCCCCCTTTCACCGCCCCCCCCCCCCCCCCCACCCCCCCCCCCCCCCCCCCCCCCCCCCCCCCCCTCCTCCCTAAGCCAAACAGCTCTCCCACTTTTGCACAATCTTGCCGGTAGTATATATTAAACAATATAAAGTTAGATATGAAAGTAGTTAAGTATATTAAAACAGTAGAGTGTAGAGAAATACGATACTTTAACCATCTGATCGTAAGATGGCGAGCCATTAAGGTTGTTATTCCTATTTAAAGTGCAGTGTATAAAGACCCTTAAGGCTCGCCGTTAGTGATCATGGTGTAATGAGAGCATAATTCATTTATCACTATTCATTTTTCAATTTCATTTTCAGATGTATAATGTTAGCAATTATACGATGAATATTACTGTCATCCACTCTTTCTTCTCTCGCTCAGTCTGCCTCCCATTGAAAATAAAAAGTGTATATTTTAAAATGATCATCATCAGAGCATTATATAATTTAATTTTTCGTAGCATGGAAGCATAATTATGTAAATAACATATTGACTGACCAATGGCGCATTGATAGTCGGTTATAATATCTTAAAACAGTTATACATAGGTTTAAGTTACTTATTTTTATGGATAAATATTTTATGTAAAGGATTGTTTTAAGCATTTATCATTCATGCAGTGGCATGACAATATTCTCTAGTCAAAAAAAGAAAAATAATAAAAATATATGTTGCAAGAGTATGGCGTTTTTATTCGTCCTCACAATCAGCTTTCCCCTCTTTCATTCACAAGGTGTTGGTCGCCGGAATTCCAAAAGAGTGCTGGAACCGAAGATCAATTAGATGATGTCCTTTTAATGTTTTGTAAGGAAGATCTTCTAGTGCTTCTCGTAGATTCGGAACATTTTAACACTCGTTCTTTGCGGCGTCAGAAACAAAAATACGTTTCATGAAAGAATGAAAACTTAAAGCATTCAAGCTTCCGGCAAATTTTGCCGTTCTTTCTCAAGGCAAATCCTGATTGTTCTGCAGTATCTGTAAACAGTGAATTACGGAGGACGTGTAAAGATGATAGATTAAGCCAGCCTTATGTTGGCACGGGCTCTTGCTCTTCAGCAGCCCATAAGGACGTGTAAACATATGAAAACGCCAGACGTCTTCCAGTCTTCCAGGTGTGATACTTGAAGCAAAGAGAACGGCTAAATCGGCAAAGAAAACGTGAATAAAAGAAGTGAACAACGATTACATTAGGAACTTCAAACAGCAGTCAACCTTACAAATATACAACTAAAAAATGTGTACACATAGTGCGCGCGAATATGTAAGTATATTGTCGCTAAAGAGCCATTATACTAACAAATGCCTCCGACTTTTTACCAAACTGAACCCTATGAGCAGACTCTGCCTATGACTACAATAACGAGGCAAATACGCAGTCAGGAAGTACGGGACGGAAATACCATTTAAAGATGAAGATGAATAAATTGCTACAGAGTGAAGTAATTATTTGAAACTTGGAAAAACCACTTGTTACGAAACAGCTCAGTTTATCCATTCTGAGCCAAATAGTACTAACGATGTACATTTCGATTTTAAATGAAGTAAGATTGTTACATTCCTTTTTCGCAACCTTTACAGGTTATCGACTTATTCGCAATTTGCCAAGTCCAGTCATGTTATTGCAGAGGGTAATTGACAAATGACCTATTTCGGCAATAGGCAGATTATTTTAGATCTTAATTCGGTAAAAACAAACGAGGTTTTCAAAGTCAAAAGTAAGAATTTGTAAAAACGTTTGAGATACATTCTGCCATCTTAGAAAACCTGTTAAAAAAACTCCTAAATGAACAACCAACAGACCACAAATCTTCATCCTGACTTCGAAATGACATTTTTTTTTTCATATCAATTTTTTAGGGTGTCGATGGCCATTGCTAGCGTGTGAGACTCTTCATGAAACTATGAAATATTCACATTTTATCGTACCTTATCTCATCCCCCGGAGTCTGTCAGTATAATGGGACGTTTTTTTTTTCAACATATAATGTGCCATGATAAAGTTATATAACAAAAATTTTGAAATAACAGATCTGCTTTTGACAAATCTAACCTATCTAGACTAAGTAAAAACGCATAAACAAACGAAGACGCCAATCCAATCACCATTCCTTACAAAGCCACTCACAACAGGGTCCCTAAAGCAACATAAAGCGTATTGCATGGAATATAGTCGAGAACAAAGAGCCCATTCAGTCCTCTGCTCGCTGGATCACCTTTGACACGAGCTTTACATCCCTAAAGGTAAATACACTTTAGATTATTGATAAATTTCAACACAACAATGTCTTTTCTTGAACGGAATGTTCTCCCTTCATCAAAATCGTCTGCGGACAATTCCAGCGAGAAGAAAAAACATGATATACCGGATGCGTGTCATGGTAATTGGCAATCCTGATCCCATCCGAATCTTCCATCCTTCAAAGAAATGGTCATCTTTATTCTTTCGAACTATGAAGTATTTTGACAAACTGCTAAGCTTTAAAAGATTTCATTGCGTTTTACGGCCCCGCGTCTACTCTTATTGCAAATGCTTTCAATGATTTCAGTGTACGTATTTTAAACGATCTCTTGAAATTTCTATCATTAAAGAAAATACCACTGCATATCATTGGAAGCCCTTGGTAAGTATGCCTCATTTATCCACCACTTACTTAGATTCATGGAAAATCATTCCACTGCTCTAAAGATGAAAACAAAATGGCTGTTTAGAAATAGTCTACATTGTTAGACATTTCGAGGACGAAAACCTAAATGCTACGTAAATGAATAGACGTCATATACTAGGGCACATACATGAGCTCCATAAATATACATAAAGCGTAGATAAACAACGTATTTATTCACATGCAGGTATACTCACATGCACACATTAAAGATACACATACAGGCATGCACACACAATCACATTCATCGATAACGTAGCAGACACTGGTATTCATTTACAGCTGGATGAACTGGTGGGTGGTAGACCAAGAGCAAGTCACAGAAATTACAAATATAATTTCAATGCTGCACCGTTTGGCCACGGCGCCTACATTGGCTGATTTTAACTTTTATGGTGTGCGGAGGGCTTTCCACGTTGCACCCTATATTAGAGTTGGAAAGTTAGGTATCCAATCCCCACGCCTTTAAACAAAATCTCAACTCCTACGGCACATATGTCTGACCAGTGTCAGTTTCCTCAGATTATCCCTATTTCTCTTCTGAGCTCGCTATATCTCCCTAGGTATACCCATCCTGTGCCCATCCTCCGGCAGTCCACCCCCGGTGCTTCCTACGCAAGTTTTCTTTAATTCCTCTCAAAGTTCCCTACACGCTTTCGTCTAGACCAGTGGTTCCCAAATTAGGATACAAGGGGGGCGTGCAGTCATCTGCTCAAAAATATTTGTTTAATTAGAATAATAAAATCATTTAAAGAGCAAATATCTGCCATTACATACATGCAAAGTATAATTACAGCAGTCACTCCAACCCGTTTTCTATTAGAAAAATGTCTCGAATGTACTTTCATTTGTTTGAGTGGCTTTCATTATTAAAATTTAATACAAACAGAAATCTGTTTTCCTGAACAATGCTAAGAAATAAATGCAAGAACCATTTCATATGAACAAAAGAGGGAGTGAGGGCGTGCGGGTCTACTGGAAGCAAAAAGGGGGCGTCAGGTAAGATAGTTAGGAAACCACTGGTCTAGACAGTCCCATTTATCGATCAGTAGGATCCACCCCTATTCTCCTGATGATTACTCTCTTCTGGCACCTAATCCCAAATCTCCTTTTGGAGACTATCTTAAAATGCTACCTGCTATAACCGAGCTGTGCCATTATTTATGGGTCTGTATGTATTATTCGTCAACGCTGGTTTGTGCATTCTGGCTAATGTTCCACTGTGACTCCCTCCATGACCAAAGCCAGACATGTCCAGTTTCATATTTCCTCAACTCTTGTCTCCGCATCTCTCAGCAGGTATTTTCACAACAAAAACCTATAACAAAAACAAACAACAAAGGTGATAGCATCCACCTTGCTTCAGAGGAATAACTTCAAATGGCTCGCTCAATGTCCATTAACCATAACTTTCCAAAAAGAGCAATTTCGTGCAAATTAGAAATAATTTCGACAAAATTCTGATGAATCCCATATTTTACGAAACAGAAGTGTAAGCCCATCTCATGGGCTTGGTGAATTGTTTGCTAACAATGAATATCAACCCATCTCATTCACTTCGTTCCCTGAAACCAGCTCGTTCATGTCTGAAGGTATCAACAGGCGGTTCTAATATGTTTGAATTAATTTTGCAGAATAGTTCGAAAAAAATGTGGCAACGACGCACACCAATCATGTTCCCCTTTGACGCTCGCCTACTTGTCCAATCCCAAGACCTATGCTAGACACCAAAACGCCATCAAACACAACCGGTACCACTATTTGTTCACCCTTAAATGTCACTGGTACTAGACCATCATCTTGTCTTTTCAATCTTTTACCTGTCCTATTGCCATATTATTCTAACCTAATGCCAGTGCTTCTATTTTAATTGAGTCCCTTTCGTCTGATAGTATGTTTTACAGGTGTAATGGGAATGTCTATAGTACATATCAAAATAGTCTATCTCGTTGTAATCCATTTTACTCCTTGTAAGCAACACAGACGATTTATTTGGAGAGCTTTGGGCTATTTATTTTAATTCATATTCAGCATGACACTACACGCTATAAATATATACCTAGCATAGTATATATATATATATATATTATATATATATATATATGATATATATATATATATATGTGTGTGTGTGTGTAAAAATACATAATATATATATATATATATATATATATATATATATGATATATATGTGTGTGTGTGTATGTATGTATGTATGTATGTATGTAGTATGTATGTATGTATGTATGATGTAGCTGCCTTTGAATTTGCACTTTGTCTTCAAAAGAATCAAAAAATTTTATTTAGCCATAAAAAGAGCGACCTAACGAATTCACTGCTTCCCCACGATCCACGTCCGCCTGCTCGAAGTGACCTCTGACCTTATACGGCAGTCGACATCTCTCTAGACCTGAGACTTTTGGCACATTTCCTCCTCCGATGTTCGTCATTAATTACCCAGTAAACCGATAAGCTAGCTACGTGTGATTAAATCCAGATATCTCGAGCAAGGAACGCCCAATAACACAAAGGAAAGAGGAGGACAAGGAGGAGACTTAAGAAAACAGAATCATCTGCTTAACGAGCACCGCACAGCATAACAAAGCGACGAAATGAAAGAGCATGTTGAAGAACATAACTATGGAATAAGGAAATATATTAACAAATTGGAAAAAGTCGTTAAAAGCATAAGAATACAAAAAGCAGAAGTGAAAGAGCAAGCGCAGGAGGAAAACAGCACACCAGCAAAAACAGAACACAAATAAATGATCATCCTCTCCTTCCCCCGGTTTCGCGGCTAATAAGATGTTTATGTTTATGCGCCCTCGGTCTTCATTATTCCCTAATGCTTTGGCATCTGACAAACACTAACAAGACGCGGCTTTGTATCCGAATTACGTCCGCTGGAAACAAGGTGTCTCCCGAAGCCGATGGGGTTTAATTAACGTCACCTGTCGGACACTGAGTAAGGCCGCGTCCAATGTCTTGAAACGCGTCGTTATAACCTCTGCCAGACTCCGATATGCCAGACAGACATACTCGAGATCTCATAAGGTGGTCGGTCACTGGGGGCGAGGCTTACGAGCTCAAGAAATAGAAGCAAGGATGATATGGATTCCTGTCTGTGGAAGGTAGTTGTCTCATTATAAAGATACGGTACGAAAACAATATTGGAAACATTTGATTTAGAGTTTCGCTACAAAATAAGTTAACTAAAAACCATCTGTATGACTCATAAAGTAAAGCACTGAAACGTTATATGCCAGCGATGAGATAAAGTGGAGGATACACCAGATGACACAGATATGTAAATAATATCATCCCTCTTCACGTCACAAACCCCAAAGTGCAATGAACTTGTATAGGAATTATAAGTGCTGGAGTAACTTTATAAAGAAAATCTCTAAAAATCGCCACGTAACGTTAATTGCATTTGTCGTCGTTGTTATGATCTCTCTCTCTCTCTCTCTCTCTCTCTCTCTCTCTCTCTCTCTCTCTCTCTCTCTCTCTCTCTCTCTCTCTCTCTCTCTCTCTTCTTTGCAACATCTCCATTACAGAGCATTCAGAGTTTGTTCCATCATACTGGCAAAAACAATAAGGGCACTTCTATAAAGTGAAATACGACTGACAGCAACAGGAAAGCTGTGAAATCTTGCAAAGTAGCACACAATTGGATATATTATCGTGAGACATTTAAAGCAATTACTGACCATGTGTGAACGTGCGCAAATGGGTGTGTGTGTGTGTGTGCTCGCGTGCACATGCGAGTGTCTTTGTTTGTGAGCCGTGTGCGTGTATGCGTACCATGTGTGCACGTCAACTGATACGACACACTATCTCAGTGACAGGCATTTCCATGATAAATGTTTCCGGGAACCGAAACCAATTAGGCCGACGCGTCCTCCCACGTCATATGACTTCAGAGATATTTTCCTCCTCCTCTCCTCCTCCTCCTCCTCCCCCTGGAACACCAGCTACTGCTACTGCTTTGTGACGAGATGCAATTCTGAGGAGGAAAAGGCTCCATTCTGATTTTCCTTTCAAATAACTTACTTTAAAGAAGGAAAATCGAAAACGGATTTTGCTGATTTTCCTTTCCAATAACGTACTTTAAAGAAAGAAAATAGAAAACGGATTTTGCTGATTTTCCTTTTGAATAACATACTTTAAAGAGGAAAACATATAACGGATTTTGCTGATTTTCCTTGAAAGATAACCGTTCTAAGGAAGTAAAAGGACATATTTTGCTCATTCTCAATGATGAACAGCAGCTCTAACTAAGGAAGAATATGGAGTCTACTGCTTTTTCCTTATTGAACTACAATTCTAGGGAAGGAAAAAAATAGATTATGTCACTTCTTCCTGATGAAGAAGAGTTCTAAGGAAGAAAAAGAACGTATTTACTGATTTACCCTGAGATGAACAATCGTTCTTACGAAGGAAAAGAATGGATACTGGCGCTTTTCCCTGAACAATAGTTCTAAGGAAGGAAAAGAACGGAAACTGCTGTTTTTTTTTATGAATAAATGTCCGGGCTGAGCAGCAATCAAATGGAAGAAGAGAGAATGGTTCCCTTCTTTTTCATGCTGGACATCAGTTGTATTGAATAAAAAAAATTCCACTACACCTTCAAGCTGAGCACTTAAAATTAATATTTTTCTTTATCATCGTCAACAACATTCAAGGAAGTAGGATCTAAGAGCCTGTTGATTCAACGTACTGAAGAGCAAGTAAATCAACAGAACAACAGAATTTGCTACTTTCCCATGATTGGTAATAATTGATAGGATATATAAGACAAGCAACTAATACTTCATCCTGCAGGAAAAGTTCAATTTACCACAAAACGGAGAACAAGGACTGTTACCTACCTAAGCTAGTCGTTACTAGAGAGAGTTGGCACTTTTGAAGCTTTTCCATGGCGTTCATCTCGGTAAAGTTACAGGTTCTACAACATTATCCTATAGGCAACAGTCGTTTTTGATCAAAGAAACCGTCAGATTGGCATATTCAAACAGCCAGATATAACGACCATGGGACATAACGTTATTGGGATAAGAGAGTCCCACACCATTTGATCTAACCCACAAAGTATATTCCTGGTAATTAGTAGAATCGTTGCCTTAGAGGCATTGAAAAATGGCGAGGCTAACGACCTTACCCCAAAAGATTCGCAAAGAACCGGAACGTGTTGGGCTTACACAGGGTTACAAACAACAGGCCACACAGTTCACCTGAGCCACCTTGCTACAGTTGCAAGTCTGTGATAAAATTTTTCCTATAAATATTCCTATATAAAACTCTGGACCACTACTGTGACCCAACAAAGCTCCTAATGCCAAAGTTTGAACCATCTTGTAGCTACGGTACAGGACAGTGAACTGTACTAAGCCTGTTATTTCGAAAACACTTTTTTATACCTATAATGATGCAAAATTTGGGCACCTAATGTGGTCACATCCTAAAACCTCCCAGTAGAATGTCAAACAACTTTGAACCTATTCTACAAACACATAATTTGTCATTACTGGCCAAGTATTTCTGGTGAGGAGGACATCAGTGAAGCCGCCAAGTATTCACTTCTTAATTATTACCCCTTTAGAAGGTGGCTTAGCAGACATTTAAAAAAAATGAATCTCCTTTAGCAAGAGTTCTTTGAGCCTAGTTTGGCCGACACTGAATCAGTGATTCTGGGAGAGAAGTCCAATATAAGAAAGATGTAGGGCTGACGTATACAGACAGACGGGCGACGGAAAAACTTTATCAGAAAACCTTACTTGAGTTTCCCGCTCTTTTCATCAACCTGCAAACCTACTTTCTTCCCTATGGCTGAAGCAGCCACTGAAACAGAGCGAGAGATGCGAAGTCTGTTGACATTCCCACAGAATAGATTTGTGTAGAAGATAATAAGGATACAGACACGAAATCTACGCATAGCGCATCTAAAAAAGCGCCAGCCTAATATTTCACATCTATAGACACTGGTTTTACTTTAATTGTTGAAGTTAACAGTCAATATCAAAGGCAGAATGCAACGGCCAAAAAATTTTTTTTTGTTTAGGGTCCAAGATTAATTAATGCTTACCCAAATAAGGGGGGAAAACGCTTTGGGGGCCGGGCGCATAGTATTTTTTATACCTGCATAATGTTACTTGTATGCACACGCACCTACAAAGTCCTACATACATACACAATAAATATATATGCGTGTGTGTGTGTGTGTGGGTCCGTGCGGGCGCACATTCTATATAACTTACATCATCGTCCCCACATGGATAAATAGTGCTGAGCACTGATGGGATTATGTTGTATTGCTAGAAAAGATCTCACCAAACCAAACTCGATTTTAAAAGTAAACGATACAGCTGAACTATAATGAATAAAAAGGACTGAAGCATTTCTCTCCTCTCTCTCTCTCTCTCTCTCTCTCTTCTGTTTTGGACAGGGCTGAAATCGGTCTTCACTTGTCTCGAAAAACGCACCATTTACGCAGCCCTACAAGAGACCAACGGTAAAAGAATCTAATACTCAATAGGTCTTGACTACAACATTCCAAAGAAACCACTCACATAGATACTGTGTTATCCGGTAGTAACTTTTCTCGAGCGTTGAAAAAACGTAAATATCAAGAGCAAGACATTAAGCGCGGAAAAATAAGTGAGAGAGGATTCTGATTTCCGGGAGCCTTGCTAAGAGATTTCCAGCTCGTCTTATTCCTTTGTAGTTATGCAGGATGACATGGTCGCCCTTCATTACGTACGGAAATTCCGATCAGCGGCTGATGTTCGCTTGACACGGCTGGTGTATTATTCCAAGAGCCCCGATGAACATTTATAATGGCTGGGTTGCTGGATAGGAAAAACATGCTTTCAGGAAGGAAGGAAGGAAGAAAGGAGAAATAATAATGACATTGCACTGGTCCGCTAGTATAGTGGTTAGTGTCGTGGAATGCCACTAAGGTGTCACCGGTTAGCAACAGGATCTACAGCTTATTGTGGGATCCGAACCACATTATATTGGGAAATGAATTTCTAATCACCAGTGATAAATTCCTCTGGTTCCGCACCGGCATAGCGGGGAGCGAACTCTGTCTACGAAATCGATAGGCGAGTACACAACCCGCTCGTCCAATGAGGAACTAGGATTGTTTGGTAATCATAAAGTCTACAATACGTATAACAAGAAGCGAACATGGAAATGATACTGGTGTGCGAGAGATTAGAAAGGGGCCAAATATGGGCAAGCCTAAATTTCTGTGTCCTAAGCAAATACCGTTTAGACAGAAAGGGTTGAAATCAAAATTTACCATATTATAATCCACTTAACTGCGACGGCACCAGTCAAATCAGGCCGAAATTCTGAAGAATTGCCAGTGAAAGGGAAAAGTAATGAATATGAGTTATTAGGGCATCTTCTCAGTGAGATCGTCATAACAAATGTCTTTTGGTCATTTCGATACCACGCAATGTATCTCTGCCTATTTCACAGGTCACATTACATCCAGCTTGCTGTTCCCGTCTTTGTGAAAGGACGCATTATTTTGCTCTAAATTAGCACTAATTATAGAATTCATAAACAGTAATAGTTATATCGCTTGCAAAGACATGGCCAACATACGCGTCTTTTACTTTTCCTTCTCTCACTCCACAGCATTAAAACTTTTTACCTCCATCTAGCTTCCCTCTCTTTGAGTTTCCTCGCTTACCATCTATACGCAAGAATCTATCTCCTCGTCCCCTCGTCTCCTTCCCTGCCCAGGATTCAGTTATTTCTTCTTCTTCTCCCCACCGCGGGGGACAACGCCCATTTTCCGACGGAAATCTTCGTTCATCTCAAGTTTCTCTACAGCATCTTCCTCGAAGGAAAGACATTTGCCCAAAAAATCTATACCAACATCTGTACTCTATCACTGACAACCTTCCTTCTCACTTTCACCCTCTGCCACGTTTCCTACAGCCTCCCGCACCTACGTACACATCGGTCTGTATCTCATTATCATCGCCTTATTCCATTTCTGACTTTCTTCCCTCCCTCCCTCCCTCCTCCCCCTCCTCCTCCTCCTCCTACCCCTACTCCTCTTACTCCCCCTTCTCCTCCTCGCATGACTAACGATGGAAGGTGATCCTCTTTGTAGCAGATGGGGACCTATCCTTGTTAGCCTTCGTGATGTTGTTGAGGTGTTGTGGACCACACAAGAGACACCAAACGACATCTCCCACCCACGCATGCACACTAGACAAGACCAACTTTCATAGGTGGCCTCTGTCTTTGAGTAATATACTATTGTCATATATATACATATATATAGATGTTGTAGGAAGCCCACAAAAATCGGAAAAAATTTGAAAAAGTTTTTATTTTAAGCTTTCGGAGAGTACATTCTCTCCCTCTCTTTTTTCTCTTTCTGAAAGAGGGAGAGAATGTACTCTCCGAAAGCTTAAATAAAAACTTTCAATTTTTTCCGAATTTTTGTGGGCTTCCTACAACATATTAGAACACGGATACAGTGTTTAACTTTGACTATATATATATATATTATATATATATATATATATATATATATATATATATATATATAATAGATATATATATATATGTATAGATATATATATATATATATATATAAAGGTATATAAGTTATAGTATATATATATCTATATATATATATATATATATATATAATATATATATAGATATATATATATATATATATATATATATATATATTATATATATATATATATATATATATATATACAATATATATATATATACAATATATATATTATATATATGTATATATATATATATATATATATATATATACTATAGATATATATATATATATATGACACACACATAATATGAATAACTTGATCACGAAATATATAAAACGTGATGCCATGTATAAATAAAGGTAATGCCACGCAGGAAAATGAAAAATCGAGAACTGCCGAGTTCATTCGGCCTTTACGACCCTTTACTATAAACAAGACTGATCGGAACAATGAGAAACACTACAGGCAAACATATACAAACAGACGTTACAAGATTAACAGAAGCTCTAATTCACTTTAAAGAAAAGAAAAAACGCCCGTGGGCTAGATTAAAGATTTAAAACCAGCCACCCACACGTGGCCACAGGTAATTTAGTCAGAAAACAATACATTTTGCTTTAGGAACAACGAGGCATGGACAAACGGACAGTACAAATTGAGTAAAATTCCGAAGGCCAGATTAAAGATTTAAGAGCGGTGCGATCAAACACACTGGTCAAAGGCAAGTTAATTCTAAAAACAATACACTTTGTATTAGTAACATGAAATTTACAAAAGTGTTCAGACAATGAGTAAAAAACGAACATAAGATATAAATAAAGCAAGCATGAAAAAAAATTAATAAATAGAAAAATGTGGGACTAATTGATAGGTAGTTAATTCATTTATTTCAAGATCCTTCATAAACATTTTACAAATATATGGGTCTAAATAGTACAATCCCAGACTAAGATTTAGGGTTTTTTTTATTAGTGATTTGTATAATTGCTGATTCAAGTAAATTTCTTGAAACATAATCATTAGACCTAGCAATTACAGAGCTATGGCCCCAAATTTTTCGCTCAGCTGGATAAATAGTGCATTGAAGTCTTGGCGGTTCTAACTGAATACATATGCTGCTTTATTCGTACATCTAAATATATATATATATATATATATATATATATATATATATATATATTTAGATCATTTGTACCAGTAATATATATATATATATATATATATATGATATATATAGATATATATATATATTATATATATATGACTGTGGTGAAAATATTCTGTTACAACAGAATTCCATCTAATAAAAAGAAGTCCATAAAAAAGCCAAAATATAGAGAGAAAATACTATATTTCAGAGATTGCTGTCTCTCTCTACGGGTAAGTGAATGAGAAAAGTTACAGAAAAGGTGGTATTTATACCAAGTGATCCATCCACAGGTAAGCCAATTTAGGTCACTCCCACTGATAATCATTCTTTATCAATGACATCTGAATACCATACTACACCCGAATTTTTGCTTATAGAATGATTCCACGAATGAAAATACGTTATTAGATACACATACTTTATTATTATGTCAAGCACCAATGGGAAATTATCTGAATAAGGGGCTAATTTTTTCCTCAAAAACTGAAGAACGTCCTGTACTGGTACTTTTGTGAATGGGAATCTACGTCAAGGCTTAAAAGTTTTATGCTGTGAAGTGGTATGTGTGCTTCTATGAATTTGTGACAAAAATCTTCCGAATGTTTAATGTGACTGGGAGAAAAAGTGCTTGAAATAGGGGGAAGGAGGCCAGCTAACCATTTAGAAATTTTGTAATTGAAAGCTCCGGCACATGAAACGATGGGTCTGAATGGAAGATTGTCTTTGTGAGTTTTGGGAAGGCCATAAAAGTAGGGCAGTTTTGGATTGATTACTTTAAATTTTTCTAATAGTCTAATGCTCTTTTTGTCTTGGCCAATTAATCTTACTTTCTTAAAGAATGCTATAGGGACGTTTTTGAAGGGATTTTTCCTCAGTTTGTCGTAAGTGTTTGTGTCGCTAAGGAGTTTGTTGATTTTGTCGAGGTAGAATTTGTCACATATAATTTATAGCAGCAACTGCCGGTACAAGAGTCAGATGACAGAATCGGCCTTGATTAAGCAGACAGGTAATGAAATTCTCAAAGAGCGCATGGGATTCAGATGTCGATGATAAAGTTTTCATTCAACCAACGCTTAAGAGGATTAAAGAAGGATTATCAGTGGGAATGACCTAAATTGGCTTACTTGTGGATGGATCTCTTGGTATAAATACTACCTTTTCTGTAACTTTTCTCATTCATCTGCTTGAAGAGAGAGACAGCAGTCTCTAAAATATAGTATTTTCTCTCTTTATTTTGGCGCTTTTATGGGCTCCTTTCATTAAATATATATATATATAGATATATATATATATATATATATATATATATATATATATACATATAGCTATATATATATATATATATATATATATATATATATTATATATATATATATATATATATATATATATGATATATATATATATATACATTATATATATATATATATCTAATAAAAGGAGCCCATAAAAACACCAAAATGTAGAGAGAAAAGTACTATTTCAGAGACTGCTGTCTCTCTCTTCAGGTATATGAATGAGAAAAGTTTACAGAAAAGGTGGTATTTATACCAAGAGATTCGTCCACAAGTAAGCCAATTTAGGTCACCCCGCTGATAATCTTCCTTAATCTTCTTAAGCGGTGGTTGAATGAACACTGCGTCGACGATGTCCGATGTCCAATTCCCTTTTGAGATGTTCATTACCTGCTTCTTCTTTTATTAAGGCCGATTCCATCATTTGACTCTTGTACCGGCGGAGTTGCTGCTATAAATTACACGTGACATATTCCAGTTTATTCTATGGTTATGTTCATTTATATGGTTGAAAATAGCCGAGTCTGTTGTCCATACCTAACTGACCGTTTGTGTTGTATTAATCTCTGGGGAAGTGATTTACCTGTAAATCCGATGTAAGATTGGTCACAGTCCTGGCATGGGATCTCATATACCCCAGAGTCTTTGGGCGATGTCTTTTGTTGGACGTTAATCAGGATTTGGCTAAGGTATTTGGGGGGAGGTAAATGCAAAAGGGTTGGATTTCCCAAGGGTGTGAGTTACTCTCTTTAATCGTCTCCAGGTGGGGGAATTTTATTTTATTGTTGGGTGTGGTCTCTGGTCTTGTCTTTAGGGGTCGGTAGAAAAAATTACGTTTGCTTTTTGAATTGCTTTCTCAATTATATGGTCAGGATACTTTAAAGATGAAAGTTGCTTGCGAATTAGTTCAAATTCTTTTTTCCAGGAAACTCTGGGGAACAAATTCGTAAGGCTCTTAAGAATAGGTTGCTAGCTACACCTATCTTGATAGTATTGTCATGATAGCTAAAGTAGTGAATATATGAAAGTGAGAACGTTGGTTTCTGTATATGGTAAATTTGTATTCTGTCGTGTCTCTGATTATTAAAACATCAAGAAAAGGAATTTTGTTGTCTGTTTCCCATTCAACTTTAAATTTGATGCTGGGCACTAATGCGTTTAATTTTGAGAGGAATTCATTAAAATTACCCCACTTATTATCCCAAAATGTTAGTATGTCATCCACATATCTCATCCACAGCATGTTTTTGGGTTTTATTGCATTTATTACTGTAGTTTCAAAGTATTCCATGTACAGATTGGCTAAAATAGGACTTAAAGGACTACCATACTACACCGAATTTTTGCTTGTAGAATGATTCCCCGAATGAAAATACGTATTAGATGCACATATTTCAACTAACTTTATTAGAATCATTCTACAAGCAAAAATTCGGGTGTAAACTTTTCTCATTCATATACCTGAAGAGAGAGACAGCAGTCTCTGAAATATAGTACTACTTTCTCTACATTTTGGTGTTTTTATGGGCTCCTTTTATTAGATGGAATTCTGTTGTTACAGAACATTTTTACCAGTCATATAATATATATATATATATAGATATATATATATATATATATATATATATATGTGTGTGTATATATATATATATATATATATATATATATATATATATATATATATATATATATATATAGACTATATAACAGCAATCAGCAGGGTCCAACAAACACATCAAAAAGGGCCATATTTATTAACAAGAGACGTTTCGCACATTATCTATGTGCATCTTCAATCTGTAAGAACAACAAATAAAATAACGTTAAAGTTTAAAAAAAACAATTTTCTATATAAAAAAGATTAAGTTAAGAAAAAAAAATTTATTTACAAAAATTAAAATTAATACAAATTAAAAGGTATATAGTAAAAAAGGAAACCAGTTCTCACCAAACCATCCAAAGGAGAAGGAGAAGAACGAATGACCAAAACTTGACACCAACCTACGACTTCAGTTATGCAAGATAAAGAGAAAAAGCG
>NC_087221.1:14569315-14614315 GCF_015104395.2 Macrobrachium nipponense | reverse complement strand
TATTGCAAACGTCACAATACTACTGTAGTTCGATTGAACGAAGGCAAAGGAACAGATGTAAAGCCAAACTGCACATTCATTGACTGTTTTTTCTCGCTTATATGCAAAGCCTGTTATCCGAAGGGGACTTTTTTCATGTGTTTTTTTCTCGCTTATATGCAAACCCTGTTATCCAAAAGGGTTTTTTTTTCAATTGAACTATCTATTACTAACTGACCAACCCGGCACTGCCCAGGTAATCTCTGAATGACAACCGATAAACTCTCTCTCTCTCTCTCTCTCTCTCTCTCTCTCTCTCACTATTCGGGCCGAACTTGGACTTAAAGAGCATTAGGAATAGGTCTATTCATCCCAGCGACCTCAAAAACTATGGTTAGACTCTTAATATATATAGTTTTCGGTAATTTTTTTAAATGTCACCACCTTCCCACCCCTTCTCACAACCCCCTTCCTATCAGGGCTGGAACTGGACCCAAAATGCTTCGGGAGTGTTACTATTCATCTCAGCAACCTAAACCTAAGAAATAGATCATAATATCAGCATTTTTTGGTTATTTTTACATATCACCCCCACTTCCCACCCCTTTCTCACCACCACCCCTTTTGGGGCTGAACTTGGGACTTATAGGCCATCCCAAGTGACACTATTTATCTCAGCGATCTCAAAAACTATGGATTAGACACTGATATATCATTTTCGTTCATTTGTACCTGCCACCCCTCTTCCCACTCCCTTCTCACCTCCCTCTCTATTAGGATTGAACATGGACTAAAGGGGCATCGGGACTGTTGCTATTCTTCTCAGCAACCTCGAAAACTATGGGATTAGGGACTTCTATCTGTTGTTTCTGGTGATTTTTGCATTTCATCCCATTCCCACACCCGGCCCCCACCCTTTAGCCAACCAGTGGTCTGATTTTAATTATATTTTCACCATGACCTTTCCCGGTTTGATATTGACTTATATTCAAAATCTTATCAAAATTGGTCGAGAAATGTGGATTTGTATAGCATTCATACAAACAAACAGACATTTGCTCATTTTATAATACATAATGACACCATTATCTATATATCATATATATAATGGTGTCATTCACTGGCATCTCCCTTGTTAAGACAGTGTCATGTGCTTGGAGTGTTAGCGTTTTCGGCCTTTCTGTCTGGAGATGGTATGTTAAGCGAAGAGAAAGTTTAGTAGTGGTCATCCCAATATATATATAAACAAATACCGCAGGCAAATGATAGGAAGAAAGTCAGTACCCAGTGCTTTCGCCTTCATTCAGTCATAATTTATCTCCTAAGGACATCAATATTTGTAAAGGTAATGTATATGGTGCTATACGGTTGTGTATCAAAGATGGTAAATTTGGTTTTAATGGTGAATTTTTTGTACAAAGGTTCGGCATGGCTATGAGTAATCCCTTATCTCCTGTCCTTAGCAATATTTACACGGAATTTCTTTTGAGACAAAATTCTTACCAAAAATTTTGCCCAAAATGTTAAAGGTCTACTATGAGATTCAGGGTCTCTGTAACACGGTTTTTTGGACTTTGCTCCTTGTCAAAGCATCGGCTGTAGCTGAAAGTTGACATATGTATATTTTACAACCACACAAATTTTGTCAGCATTATCAATAACCTAAACCCGATAGTTTTAATTTTCATAGAGTAAAAATGATCTAGCCGACGCCATGGCCAATGATTACGAGCCAAGAGTCGAAAAACATTCATTACGTAAGCAAGGTAAACAAACACCTTTTGACTAAATGTTGCCCCCGAACATCCACCCAGACAGAAACTCCATTGGCTCTGAAACCCAAAGACTTTATGAATGGCGGAACGATACATAGATGTGGGTGGGTTATCAGTGCTAGCGTAGTAATACTACTGTAGCAGTAGTGCCGCAACAGTATAGCAGTAATATACATGAATTAAAACGTTTAGGCCAATTGCTGGGATCCTTGAGGATCATTTAGCACTTCTTACAACTACTCGAGTAATTAGTTTTATAGCCAGAAGTTAAATTTTCTAATACAACAATGCCCATGGTAGCCTTCAGTGATATCCTGAATTATAACGAGGCGAAAGTGGGTGGAGCCTCATGAAGTCATCATTCTGACGATAATTATTGGTGAAGGTTTAAAGCCAATATACGGTACCGGCTATTTTTTTTCAGTAAATAGGTAGATAGCTAATAAATAAAAATTGCTTGACATTGGATATAGCAGTATCAAATCAAGCTTGTCTAGTTTTTTGATAATTACCAACTATTCCCTACATCTTGTCAATCTGATTGTGACCTATAAAGTAGACTGTAATTTCTTTGGAAAAAACTTATTTTGGGAGTTAGGACTAATAAAATCGAAGTGTTTTTGTATTTATTAACATATTTCGTTGGTTTGTTCATTATGACAATTATCAGTGGAGAGGTTCCAGAGTTCATACAGGTGTACTGCTTTGCTTGTAATTAAATTTGTATGTCATTGTTGCCAGAGGTTGAGCCTTCGTTACGTATAGCCAATCATCCATCGAGAAAGAGGGAAGAAATGCTGTCATAAGTTACGTAACAAGTGCGTTCGAAACCTTTTTCTCTGAGTAAAGTTTTTTTGGCCCGTCTTAAAAAAAAAAAAAAAAAAGTCACTTTTACATTATAAGTACCAAATTTATGCAACCTATGTAGTGCAGAATACACTCAAAATTTATGTGTTGATATAACATGTACTTTGAATAAGCGTTATATTTATGAAATGCATAGATAAAAAGTTATTGCGAAAAAACCGTGTTACAGAGGCTCTGAATCTCATAGTATGTATGTGGATCATAATTTCTTATCGACCTCAATAATTCAGTTCCTTCTATAGAATTTACTGTAGAGGAAGAAAGAAATCGTAATTTGAATTTTTTTTATGTAACAGTCCATAGAAATAACAAAAATTTCATTTTCATTCTTTCGAAAATCAAAGAACATTGCCTCTTTTGCTTATTATTATTCCAATCATAATCAAAATTTTAAATTCTCTCTCTTTTTTTTTTTTTGGTTTCGGGGGTTGGGGGGGGGGGGGTGTTCCTAATGGCTCTACGTGTCTGTAGCCCGCAGTTCATTGACGCCAAGATTAAAAACTATTTATGATATTGACTTGAAAATTAAATACCCAGACTTTTGTAGATGCAGCATTGAAAGGAGCTAGAAAATAATTTTATTTAACTGATGACAAACTTGAATTTAGTTAACATAACATTCTCAAATTACCGTATGATGAAAGGTTTTTAGAAATTCCAAAAATTTTAAGCTTTTCACCATAAATGTTGTTTTCAGTATTATTAATGTTAAAGAGTTTAGTAATCAAAAATTCTCCTAAAGATGTTCCTGGCTGCATATATGAAATTCCTAGTATAAAGTGTGATAAAATACATTACGGAAAAACTGGAAAATCAGTTTCACAGCGAATCAAACTGCACCAATATTCAGTGAGAACTGGTCAAATGTAGAATGCATTATTAGTATATATGAGAGTTTAGATCATCCTTTTAACTAGAGTCAAACAAGATCCTTAATACCGTGTAGTGACACAGTTAAAAGGAATATCATTAAATCTTGTATCATCAAGTCAAATCATGGAAGTGATTAAAAAAAGTTGTAGATAATTATAAGCAACAAAATTAATATATTCAGTTTTATACATGATTTGGGACTTTATATGGCTAAGCTTCCGTATCCCTCATGGTTAAATCTTTAAATATATGATCTTAGTTTGGGACAGCCATATCTTGGATTATCCTGGATTATCTCTTTGCTTTTACCCTATTGACAATACCTGCATACAGGCGAAAGCACTTGGTACTGACTCTCTTCCTATCATTTTCCTGTGGTATTCGCTTGTGTAATGAAGTCACGTGAATCTACTGTGATTTTTAAGCATATATATATATATATATATATATATATATATATATATATATATATATATATATATATATATATATATATATATATATATATATATATATATATATATAACAAACTACGATGGTCACTGATGGCTACCTTTGTGATGGGGAACGTTATTGCCCCTGAGAACGCAAGGGATTTGGAACCAGCCTGATTTGCAGACCAAAAATCAGTATAAATTTGTGGATGCGGAGAGACTGACGATTTTTTAGGTAACTCGCGAGATGGATATTAATGGAGAGGTATCGTATTTAAAATTCTTGAATCTTCATGCTGTGAGCTGAGAAATTCTATTAAATTTTCATTTAGGATTTATCAATCAACATTCCCTCTTTACTCTTGTATAAAACAGAATGCACTAATATAAATTGGATGTGGACCTTAAGACGGCCATGGTATAATTGCTGAAACAGCATTTGGCTTCAGAATGAATAAATATAGCAGCATAGTAAGTGCTTGTTTCTCTATTCAAGATTAGCCTTGAAGACTGGAAGATATGCTGAAAGATATGGAAGGTTCAACCAAAATAAAAATCAAAATATAAATAAGTTCAACATATATATATATAATATATTATATATAATTATATTTATATATATATCATAGTAAATATATATATATATCTTATATAATAATATATATATATATATATATATATATATATTATATATTTATATATTTACCATATATATAATATATTTTACCAATATCTTATAGAGATATATCTACAGTAAGTATATATGTATACATACCATACATACCATATATATATATATTATTATATATATATATATAAATATTACTTAATATAAATATTATATTATATTATAATTAAAATCGCTTATAAAGTATAAAACGCCCAATTAAAAACCACTTCTGGTTTAAAGCCTTAATGGGGGACTTGTTTATAACTTGAGGCGTATCCTGTTTTTAAACAGAAAAAATTTATTTAAATATAAATATATATATATATATATATATATATATATATATATATATAGAATATATACATTCATATATACACTATATACATACACACTTCAGAAAAGTATTTAAAAGTCATATCACGTAATTTACTTGCAAAATTCCTTACAGGCATAAATACAGAAAGCGGTAAAGATGGCTTCGGTCAGATTCTGGTGGAGAGTGAATGGAGACATTCCAGTGGCTAGCTCCGGTGCCCTTCTGAAGGTTTGAGTGGGATAATGTTCCCTTCCAAGGCCCCTCTGGAAGGGTTTCGACACGACAGAAGTGAAACTAGGATTCCCAAGACTCCTTCACCGCCCACTGGACTCTCTTCATCCACCGCCCCACCCGGGCCTGATCCATCCACCCAGGCCTGGACCAGCCGGGCCTGACCCTACCATCCGGGCCTGACCCAGCCATCAGGGCCAGACCCAGTCACTCAGGCCTGACCCAGCCATCTGGGCCAGACCCAGCCATCCGAGCCTAACCTAGCCATCCGGGCCTGACCTAGCCATCCGGGCCTGATACAGCCATCCGGGCCTGACCCAGCCACCCGGGCCTGACCCAGGGCGTGAAACTAGGATTCACAAGACTCCTTCACCGCCTCCTGGACTCTCTTCATCCACCATCGCACCCGGCCTGACCCAAGGCGTGAAACTAGGATTCCCAAGACTCTTTTGCCGCCCCCTGGACTCTCTTCATCCACCATCCCACCCGGCCTGACCCAAGGCGTGAAACTAGGATTCCCAAGACTCTTTTGCCGCCCCCTGGACTCTCTTCATCCACCATCCCACCCGGCCTGACCAAAGGCGTGAAACTAGAATTCCCAAGACTCCTTCGCCGCCCCCTGGACTCTCTTCATCCACCATCCCACCCGGCCTGACCCAAGGCGTGAAACTAGGATTCCCAAGACTCCTTCACCGCCCCCTGGACTCTCTTCATCCACCATCGCACCCGGCCTGACCCAAGGCGTGAAACTAGGATTCCCAAGACTCTTTTGCCGCCCCCTGGACTCTCTTCATCCACCATCCCACCCGGCCTGACCCAAGGCGTGAAACTAGGATTCCCAAGACTCCTTCACCGCCCCCTTGACTCTCTTCATCCACCATCCCACCGGCCTGACCCAAGGCGTGAAACTAGGATTCCCAAGACTCCTTCACCGCCCCCTGGACTCTCTTCATCCACCATCCCACCCGGCCTGACCCAAGGCGTGAAACTAGGATTCCCAAGACTCCTTCACCGCCCCCTTGACTCTCTTCATCCACCATCCCACCCGGCCTGACCCAAGGCGTGAAACTAGGATTCCCAAGACTCCTTCACCGCCCCCTGGACTCTCTTCATCCACCATCCCACCCGGCCTGACCCAAGGCGTGAAACTAGGATTCCCAAGACTCTTTTGCCGCCCCCTGGACTCTCTTCATCCCACAATCCCACACGGCCTGACCAAGGCGTGAAACTAGGATTCCCAAGGACTCCTCACCGCCCCCCTGGACTCTCTGCATCCACCACCGCACCCGGCCTGACCAAGGCGTGAAAACTAGGATCCCAAGACTCCTTCACCGCCCCCTGGACTCCTTCATCCACCATCCCACCCGGCCTGACCCAAGGCAGGAAACAGGGACTCCCAAGACTCCTTCCCCGCCTCCTGACTTCTCTTCATCCACCATCGCACCGGCCTGACCCAAGGCGTGAAACTAGGATTACCCAAGACTCTTTTGCCCCCCTGACTCTCTTCATCCCACCATCCACCAAGCCTGACCCAAGCGTGAAAACTAGGATTCCCAAGACTCTTTTTGCCGCCCCCTGGACTCTCTTCATCCACCATTCCCAACCCGCCTGACAAAAGGCGGTGAAACTAGAATTTCCCGCCAAGACTCCCCTTCGCCGGCCCCACTGGACTATCTTCATCCACCATCCCACCCGGCCTCCTGACCAAGCGTGATGAAACTAGGATTCCCAAGGAAATCCTTCACCGCCCCCTGGACTCTCTTCATCCCACATCGCCCAACCCGGCTGACCCAAGGCCGTGAAACTAGGATTCCAAGACTCTTGTGCCGCCCCCTGGGACTCTCTTCATCCACCATCACACCCGGCCTGACCCAAGGCCGTGGAAACCTAGGATTCCCAAGGAACTCTTTTGGCCGCCCCCCTGGACTCTCTCTCCAAACCATCCCAACACCGGCCTGGACCCAAGGCGTTGAACTAAGATTCCAAGATCCCTTCAACCTGCCCCCGTGGACTCTCTTACATCCACCCATTCCCACCCGGCCTGGGACCCAAGGCCCTGGTGAAACTAGGAATTCCCAAGGGGGGAACCTCTTTTGCGGCCCATGGACCTCTCTCCACTCCCACCATCCCAAACCCGGCCGGAACCCAAGGCCCCGGTTGAAACCTAGGAATTCCCAATTACCTCCCCCCACATCCACCCGCCCGCCGACCCAAGGCGTGAAACTAGGATCCCAAGACTCTTTGCCGCCCCCTGGGACCTCTCTTCATCCCCCACCATCCACCCACCCGGCCGAACCCAAGGCGGTTGGAAACTAGATTCCACAATAAAACTCTTTTGCCGCCCCGTGGACTTCTCCCTTCCAATCCAAACATCCCACCCGGCCCCTGGACCCAAGCAGTGAAACTAGGATTCCCAAGACTCCTTCACCACCCCCTTGACTCTCTTCATCCACCATCCCACCCGGCCTGACCCAAGGCGTGAAACTAGGATTCCCAAATTACCTCTTTTGCCGCCCCCTGGACTCTCTTCATCCACCATCCCACCGGCCTGACCCAAGGCGGGAAATGAAACTGGATTGCCCAAGGACTTCCTTCACTGGCCCCCTTGACTCTCTTCATCCACCATCCCCACCCGGCCATGACCAAGGCGTGAAACTTAGGAAGTTCCCAACGACTCTTTTGCCGCCCCCTGGACTCTCTTCATCCACCATACCCACCCGGCCTGACCCAAGGGCGTGGAAACTAGGATTACCCAAATACTCTTTTGCCGCCCCCTGGAACTCTCTTCATACAACCATCACCCACCCGGCCGAACCCAAGGCGGTGAAACTATGGACTCCCCCAAGACTCCTTCGCCGCCCCCCTGGACCTCTATTCATCCACCATCCACCCGGCCTGACCCAAGGCGTGAAACTTAGGATACCCAACGACTCTTTTGGCCGCACCCCTGGACTCTCTTCCATCCACCATCCCACTCCCGGCCTGGACCCAAGGCGTGGAAAACTAGGACTCCCAAGGACTCCTTCGCCGCCCCCCATGGACTCTTTTCATCCACCATCCCACCCACCCGGCCTGACCCAAGGCAGTTGAAACTAGGATTCCCAAGGACCTCTTTTGCCGCCCCCTGGGACTCTCTTCCATTCCACCATCCCCACCCGAGGACCTGACCCAAGGCGTGAAACTAGGATTCCCAAGACTCCTTCACCGCCCCCCTCCCCTTGACCCTTCTTCATTCCAAATCCATCCCATCCCCCCGGGCCCTGACCCAAGGCGTGAAACTAGGGATTCCCAAAGACTTCTTCACCGCCCCCTTGACTTCACTTCATCCCACCATTCCCACCCGGCCTGAACCAAGGCGTGAAAAACAAACTAGGATTCCCAAGACTCCTTTCACCCCGCCCCCTAGACTCTATTCATCCACCATCCCAACCCGGCCTGAACCCAAGGCGTGAAACTAGGAATCTCCCAAAGTACTCCTGCGCCGCCCCCAATGATTCTTCATCCACCAATCCCACACGGCCTGACCCAAGGCGTGAAACCTAGGATTCCCCAAAGACCCTTCGCCGCCGGGACTCTCTTCATCCACCAATCCCAACCCGGCCTGGACCCAAGGCGTTGTAAAACCTAGGAGGGACCTTCCCAAGGACTACTTCGCCGGCCCCCTTGGTACTCTCTTCATCCCACCCATCCCACCCGGCCTGACCCAAGGCGTGAAAACTAGGAAATCCCCTAGGACTCCTTCGCGCCCCAACTGGACTTCTTCCATTCCACCATTCCCACCGGCCGCAGACCAAGGCGTGATGGAACACCTAGGACCCCCCTACCAAGACTCCTTAGCCGACTCCTGGACTCTCTTCCATCCCCATCCCCGAACCCGGGCCTGACCCAAGGCGTGAAACTAGGATTCCCAAGGAATTTTTGCCCCGACCCTGGACTATCTCATCCACCATCCCACCCGGCCAGTTCCAAGGCCGTGGAAACCCCTAGGAATTCCCAAGGACTCACCTTCGCCGCCCCCTGGACTTCTATTCCAATCCCCATCCCACCGGCCATGGAACCAAAGGCGTTGGAAACTAGATTACCAAGACTCTTTTGCCGCCCTGGACTCCTCTTCATCAACCAAACCCACCCAAAGCCGGACCAAGGCGTGAAAATAGGAATTCCCAGGACCTTCTTTGGCGCCCCATGGACCCATATGATCACCACACACCCGGACTTGACCCAAGGCGTGAAACCTTACATTCCCAATACCTATTTTGCCGCCCCACCAGGACTTTTTTTTCTTCCCCCTTTTCTTTTTTGTTTTTTTTTCATCCACCATCCCAACCCGGCTGAGCCCCAAAAGGGCGTTGAAACAGGATTCCCAAGACTCTTTTGCCGCCCCCGGACTCGCTTCATCCCACCAATCCCACCCGGCCTGACCCAAGGCGTGGAAACTAGGATTCCAAGGGACTCCTTTTCCACCGCCCCCTGGACTCTCTTATCCCACCATTCCCACCCGGGCCTGACCAAAAGCGTGAAAATAAGAATCCACAAAACAAGACTCTTCCGGGCCTCGGGCCCCCTGGATCTCCTTTCCCCATTCCACCATCCCCACCCGGCCGGCCGACCCAAGGCGTTGAAACTGGACTCCCAAGACACCCTTCGCCGCCCCCCTTGGACTCTCTTCATCCAACCATCCCACCCGGCATGACCCAAGGGCGTGAAACGAGGATCCCAAGATCTTTTGCCGCCCCCTGGAATCTTCTTCATCCACCAATCCCACCGGCCGACCCAAGGCGTGAAACTAGGGATTCCCAAGGGGACTCCTTCACCGCCCCCTAAGACTCTTTTCATCCACCATCCCAACCCAGGCTGACCCAAGGCGGTGAAACTAGGATTTCCAAGACTTTTCTTCACCCCCCTTGACTCTCTTTATCCACCATCCCACCCGGCCTGACCCAAGGCGTGAAACTAGGATTCCCAAGACTTCTTCACCGCCCCCTTGACACTCTTCATCCACCATCCCACCCGGCCTGACCCAAGGCGTGAAACTAGGATTCCCAAGACTCCTTCGCCGCCCCCTGGACTCTCTTCATCCACCATCCCACCCGGCCTGACCCAAGGCGTGAAACTAGGACTCCCAAGACTCCTTCGCCGCCCCCTGGACTCTCTTCATCCACCATCCCACCCGGCCTGACAAGGCGGCGTGGAAACTAGGATTCCCAAGACTCCTTCGCCGCCCCCTGGACTCTCTTCATCCACCATCCCACCCGGCCTGACCCAAGGCGTGAAACTAGGATTCCCAAGACTCCTCCGCCGCCCACTGGACTGTCCTCATCCACCGTCCCATCCAGGCCTGACCCAGGGCATCTCCGTGAACCTTACTCTGTATTATTGCCAGAAAAGTATTTCACCAGTAAAGTTCACATACGACTCTGAAGTATAAGAGGCGAATCAAAGCACAGTTGTTTCAGAATGTAAGAAGATCACTTGAAGAGAAAAGGAGTGACTACAAAAATCATTATCGGAGTATGTGAAAGCATAGATAAATTCCGCTGATACAGCCATGTCGTTTTACTGAATTTGAATAATATTAATCCAGCATTTTCTGTTGCAAATCCTACGAACACGATACAAGCAAAGCAGCGAGGCTCCCGGGCAATAAAACACAGGCAAACCTTTGATAAATCACCGACACAACAACGTAATTCCAAAACGCTAAAAATCATGATGAAAAAATGGCAAAATTTCATTAGTGTTCTCAAATAAGACCCCTACAGTGAAATCAAAAAACGTTCTCTTTCCTTTCAAAAGGAATATTTTAAAACCCAATCTTAATTAACCGTTTTTTTCAGCGATATCCAGAATTTTAATTAATCAATGGACACAGAACCTATACAAAGGCAAAAATGTATACATAGCGCATATTTATTTTGTCTACATGTAACCCTGCTTGGATACACAAAGAGTGTGTTCATATTCATCCTAACGGAATATATATATATATATATATATATATATATATATATATATATATATATATATAGATATATATATATATATAATATATATCATATATATATATATAATATATATATATATATATATTACACATATATATATATATATAATATATATAGACACCGTGTGTGTATATGTATATATACACTTATATACATACATATATATATATATATATATATATATATATATATATATATATATATATATATATATATATACATATATATCACATGATAACATGTATATGTTACAGGCAGATAGGGAAACCAGGCATTTCACAATCTACCTGAAATGTCAGGCAGATCTCGAAATTCACTTAAGAGACATTTGATTCCCCCCAGGGGCTAATATTAATCACTGTTTCGCGCCGTGCTTAGTACTAGCCCTTAGGGCAAAGGTTTTCAAACTTTTTTTTATTTTGACCACGTACCCTTTCGGGTATTTTTAATGTCGGTAATGTACCCCCGGCACTTCGTATAAAGAAAGCAAAACAATGTCAGAAAAAAATTCCATTGTGTATATTTACAAGTACTGTACTGATATAACCAGTATTATTGTAAATACAAAGAATTCCATACAAAATTAACATATTTTTGTCTAGTTTCTATGCAGTAAATTTTCAAAGTAATGGTACTGAGCTGCAAAAACAAAATACATTATTATTATATCAGCAGCAAAGGGAGTTAATGAGACTGCTGAAACCGTTTTTCATCAGCTAGCCCAGTCAGCCGGGGAGCTGTTTTTGCTAAAACACATCGAAGGCCGGCTTCAACATTCACTCGAAACCTTCGTTTTGATTTTATGACAAGTAAGCTGGAAAACTCAGTTTCCTTCAGATACTACGTTGATGGGAATAGCAGCTGAGAATGGAGAGGCTCCTCTGCGATATGGGGATATGATTTGGATATTTTACACCAGAACCTGACTAAAAGACTTTTCTCAAATAAATCACGAGCATTGTAGCCACTTACAAGTTCAATAAACTCTCCCTTAATAGCCTCATTAACAAAAGCAACATCTGCATGGAAGGGGCCTCTTAATTACCTTTAAGTTTCCTTCAGATACATCAGGAAAGTATCTGTCTATTTCATTATGCAGCGAGGAAAGGCAATCCACTTTTAAAGTTTACCATCTGAACTACAGTAGAGGTATCCTGCCTGTCAGCAAGTGGGCGGCCAGGCCCCTGACCCTAACAATCCGTGGGGACGCATACCCCCTGACAGACCCTTGGCGTACCACCTGGGGTACGCGTACCCGAGGTTGAAAACCCCTGCCTTAGGGGAATCAAATGTCTAAGTGCATTTCGATATCTTCCTCCGGCACTTCAGGCAGTTCCCGAAATGTCCGGTTTCATCATCTGCCTGTAATATATATATATATATATATTTATTTATTTACTTCAATACTCACACAAATACGTGCATACATTTTTATTCTATCATGGGATATTCAAAAGTAACTTTCTGACGAATTTGTTTTTTTATAGCGCGTTTGAGTTTGTGATCCTAGTTTCATTGACCAGGAAATTGAATTCTTGACTACGAGTTTCAAAAAGTTGTTACACTATGTTTTTTATTGACAAATGTCTTTCTAGAGCCAGAAGAATGTTTTAATCATCCAAGGGAACACCGTTCAACTGCTAATTTTAAATGCGTTCCCCTTCCGTGTAACCATGACCTCAGAGAAGTTTCTGATAATCTTAGAAAAGCAAGACATGGGTATAGCATAGTTTTTCAATACCCTAATACACTTAGGAATAAAATTGCCAAAAACAGTTGCAGAAAACCGACAAAGATGTCGGAGTCTGCGCTATATGGTGTAAAAACGAGGCAAATGCTATATTGGTGAAAGTGTTCGTTCCCTGGACCAGAGGAAACTGGAACATATTGCAGTTTGCAGTTTGGATAATGTTTACAGCGTCATTGCTAAGCACGCTGGGGATTCTGATCATGCCATTGACTTCGGGGGAGGCAAACTTTATATTTTATATATATATATATATATATATATATATATATATATATATATATATATATACGTATATATATATATATATATATATATATATATATATATATATATATATATATATATATATATATATATATATAGAAGAGTGCGGATAGGACTACTAGGAGGATTGTGGAAGGGGTTCTTATCCCTTTAAATCACACCTTTGAGGAGATTACTGGGATTATGAACAATTTACTTTTAAGTGAAGAGATTTGTAAAAGGGCCAGAATTAAGAATTTCAGAAAATGTATACAGCCTTCTTCAGTCTGATACTGTAGATAGCCACCCTTCACCCGTTCCATGGTCTGAAATAGAAACTACCTTTTTTGGATAACGACCCTCAAGATTTCATTCAAGATGAAGACCAGCGTTTTGTCCCGCCTCGAAGATCACAGAGAATTCTGGAAAGGATCCGAATGCGACCCAACGATTGTTTCGCATATTTTAACCTCGTTCATCATTATTTGTTTATTTTTCTTCTATTTCTCCACCAATGTTGTGTGACTCATTCAGTTAGTGATCAAGTGCATAGAAGGATGGTCGAAAGCTCTAAGCATCGTAAATATTTCTCTAAATAATTTCGTCTTGATAAACAACGAGTATTACTTGGATCCTTCTACCGATTACTTAGAAGCACGATACGGTGTTTTTTATACTGCATATATATATATATATATATATATATATATATATATATATATATATATGTGTGTGTGTGTGTGTGTGTGGTGTGTGTGTATGTGTAATATATATATATACATAAAGTGTGTGTATAAATGTAATTAAACCACAATGCCACAATGCTTTCTTAGCAACTCGAATTCTGCGCACGTTTTGGATACGCGTGTCACTACAAAGCCTGAGATCCAAATGCAGGACTGTAAAGTAATTCTGATCTCATTAGCAGGATTCGAACCTGCATCCAAAGTATCGAGTAGTCATGTTGCCGACGTGACCCCGTGACCTCGTTTCGATATTCTGGATACGGGTTCAAATCCTGCTACAGACATCGGAATTACTTCACACTGTTGCATTATAACATCCGTTATGTGAAAAAAGGTAACCAGTAGATTCAGTATATATATATATTCATATATATACTGAATCTACTGGTTACCTTTTTTCACATAACGGATGTTATAATGCAACAGTGAAGTATTCCCGATGTCTGTAGCAGGATTTGAACCCGTATCCAGAATATCGAAACGAGGTCACGGGGTCACGTCGGCAACATGACTACTCGATACTTTAGATGCAGGTTCGAATCCTGCTAATGAGATCAGAATTACTTTACAGTCCTGCATTTGGATCTCAGGCTTTGTAGTGACACGCGTATCCAAAACGTGCGCAGAATTCGAGTTGCTAAGAAAGCATTGTGGCATTGTGGTTAATTACATTTATACACACACTTTACGTATATATATATATTACACATACACACACACACACACACACACACACACACACACATATATATATATATATATATATATTATATATATATATATAATATATATATATATATATATATATATATGCAGTATAAAAACACCGTATCGTGCTTCTAAGTAATCGGTAGAAGGATCCAAAGTAATACTCTTGTTTATCAAGACGAAATTATTTAGAGAAATATTTACGATGCTTAGAGCTTTCGACCATCCTTCTATGCACTTGATCACTAACTGAATGAGTCACACAACATTGGTGGAGAAATAGAAAGAAAAATAAACAAATAATGATGAACGAGGTTAAAATATGCGAACAAGTCGTTGGGTCGCATTCGGATCCTTTCCAGAATTCTCTGTGATCTTCGAGGCGGGACAAAACGCTTGTTATCAAGAGAGAAATTTTTTGTAGAAATATTTACAATGCTTAGAGCCTTCGTCCATCCCTCTGTGAACTCGATCACTAACTAAATGAGAGACACAACATTGGTGAAGAAATAGAAATAAGAATAAACAAACAAACATGATAAACGAGGTTAAAATATGCGAACAAATCATTGGGTCGCATTCCTTTCTAGAATTCTCTGTGATCTTCGAGGCGGGACAAAACGCTGGTCTTCATCTTGAATGAAATCTTGAGGGTCGTTATCCAAAAAGGTAGTTTCTATTTCAGACCATGGAACGGGTGAAGGGTGGCTATCTACAGAAACAGAATGGAGGTAAATTCATACTATGAATGGTCTGTTCGTTCACAAGATTTTCTGGCGTTGTAATTTCTAACAGGCGAATGGAAACTATAGTTGATGCTTTGAATACTGGCTGAAATTGGAGGTTTGGTATTTCGTCAGTTGGCTTTTGGGCTGATAATGGAACCGAATTTTGGAATGAGGGGCTAAATGAATATGCAAGTACGTTTGGCTTTACTGTAAAGTTTAGTCCACCATACTCTCCCTGGAGTAATGGATTAAATGAATGCAACCGTCATTCAGCCGATGTTACTGTGAACAAGATCTTAGATGCAGACAAAAAGATAAATTAGAAAATGGCAGTAAATATGGCAGCATGGACGCACAATACAAATGTAAATATCTTGGATACGAGCCTGTGAGATTGGTGACACTGATGTCAGTTAATTTTTCAGGAATCTCAATTAAAAATTTAGCCACAAAGTTTATTCGACAGTGAGGCAGTGTCAGATTATGGAAAGGCACCATGAGATAACTAAAAGATCTAGGGAAGAAGAATATGAAAATGAGTTGATTATGGCTTCCAAGGTGAGAGAAGGTAGCTTTAATAACAGAATACGATGAGGGGGATCTTGTATTTTATCAGGGGGAAAATAATAAAAGCTGGTCTGGTCCTGTAGAAGTATTTTGTCACAGGAATAGAGATGATTTTATTTGGGAAAATGGTGATTTGAAAAAGGTTGCTGATTGTAAAGTACAGCCTTACAAAGTATATGCCCGTGAAGACGATAGTACCGATGGGCTGAATAACAAATTCACTGAAAGTAGTCAGGAGAAATATGAAACAGAAGAAAATATCTTTTTTGAAGAGAAACATGAAGTAAAGGATGACTTAGGAAGAAACACGAGATCTCAGTCTAGTAAGGTTGAATTTCTTGAAGAGGCAAAAGATGAGGGGAAAATGATAAGGAAATTAGTAACTATGAGGAAGAGAAAAGAAATGTAATAACGGAACCATTGATTTTGTTGACAATTAGGATGATGCCATTAGTTCATAGTGGCTGAAGTCAGAAAAGGCAGAATGTTCCGACTTTGATAATACAGTATATGAGGTGGATCTTCCAATTAAGTATCATAAGTTGCCTGAAGTGCTTATAGCTAAAGAAAATGAGTATAACAATCTCACAGAGTACAATACTTTTGAAGAGGTCAAGGATGATGGACAACAGAGAATCAGCAGTAGATGGGTACAAAGAAAAAAAACATGACGGTCAAAAAAGTTAATAAAAAGCCAGGCTGGTTGGCAGAGGCTTCCAGGAAGATTGCAAACCTCAAGCTGATTCTCCCACAGCTATGAAAGAAAGTATTAAAATAATTTTAGCTGTGGCAGCAAATGAAAAGTTGGTTAGTTGTTAGTATGGTGTTTTTACGTTGAAATGAAAATGAGAAGTTTGGTCTTCAGTCACTTGATTAATAGGGCTGCCTTCTTACAATCAAGAGCCTTGGATCGAGACGTCTTTACTGAACCTCCGAAAGACTTGAAGAAAGAAGGTGTACTTTGGAAATTGAAGAAGCCTTTGCACGGACTTGATGATGCCAGGAGAAAGTTTTGGTTTAGAATAAAGGATATTTTAACAATGAAGGATTAGGATTGAAGAATGTGAGTGGCAATGGAGCATTTTACTATCTCTATGATGAAAATAATCTTGTAGGAATGGTCATTACCCATGTTGATGATTTTAGCTTAGTAGGAACAAAAAGATGTGTTGATATAAAAAAAAGGTTAAGAGTGTTTTAACGATGTCAAAGGTTGAGAAGAATGCAATTAGATTTACTAGTATAGATATACAAAAATCAGAAAACGAGATTGTGGTATCAATGGAGGATTATCCAAATACTGAAGAGATACAAGATATGCGTAAATCTAGTCCTGATGATCTGTTGGCAAAACAAGAAATAAAAGTCTCTCGAAAGTATGCTGGTAAAATAGGCTGACTGGCTGCCAATACTCAACCAAATTTATCGATAACTGCTTAATTAATATCATTGAAGAATAACGAGGCGAAGATACGCGATCTTAAGCTAGTAAATAATGTTGTTATGAGAGTTTATAGCAAACCAAACAAAGTCATGTTTTTAAGAGTCGGTGATAAAAACGATCTCGTTGTATTTGGTCTGGGAGACGCTTCGTATCAGGCTGATAACAAAAGCACGGGAGGAAATCTTGTTTTATTGGAATCAAAGGAGACGAGCAATGCGGTACCGATCTTTTGGAAATCAAAGTTAATCAGGGGGTGTGTCATTCTGCAAAGGCAGCGGAAACTAGGAATTTGTCTAAACTGAACGATTATTCCGTATTTTTCGCTACACAACTTGAACAGTTACTAGGAAAAACTATTAAAGGCTCAGTAACTCTTCCTGTCAGATTGTTTACTGATTCTAGGCCTTTGTTGGAATCGATAGGTATTACAAAACAGGTGGAGGAACGTTTACTTCGGAATACTATTACAGATTTGAAGGAAAAGTTGGAAGATAATCCTGTGGACTCCTGCAGCTGGCTCAACACAAAAGATATGATAGCAGAAATTTTGACAAAGGAGTGTAAAGATAAACTACAGGTGCATAATATTTTTCTCATGAATAAATTTTGTCATGCTGAAAATAAAATAAAAAAATATTGTCTTGTGTTGATGGCGAAATTCGCATTAGAAAAAAAGTCTAAATAAAAGCATTTATTAATATTATATTTATACGTGATGTAAAATTTATATAAGTACTCATGTACGTATCCACAGTTTGTGTTATCCATATTTGTATTTTGGTTCTCATGCTTATGTTTAACAGAGAATGGCGGCGGCTAAAATCTTTTTAAAATGTAATAAATGTTCAGACCTTTAACTCTCTTATTATGTAGTTGAGCACTTACAGTGTTTACCTTAAACTCACCTTTGTATGTCTCTAGTGTATATGCTTTTAGTCATAAATAATCCACTATATAGGAAACGTCTCTTAAGAATCCTATCTAACAGTTCTTTAACCACTTGTGCAGAAAACTTCCACGACACTATCTTTGAGGCTACTTTATCTTCAGGTTCGCCAAAGGTCAAATTATTAACTAGAGTGATCCTCCTACCATAATTAGGGGAGCTGGGCCAGAGGGACTTCAAAGTCCCCTCTGGGGAGGCATTAGGTTCACTTGACAGGTAGTAATTCAATTCCCTGACCTCGCATTCTCAGTTTTGCTTAATTGTAAATGAGGTGATTCTTTGGTTCGAGAGCACTTCTAGTGAAATCGTGCCTCTCTCATCGCATGCTTTCTTAGCATAATGTTTTGCTTATTCCTTCCCCTTGTAATATATTTGCAAAGGTTAAATTACTTACGGTTAATATTTCCCGCCACCTTCATTTTTATTTCTCAGATATTGACTGCCTTGGTCTCTTCCCTTAAATTTATCTAATATCTTTTGTCTGAGGCGGCATATTCAACATAGTTACCAAATTTAGGTTTTATTGTACTCACTAAGTAACCCCTACCTACTTTTGACTCACCTTTCATTTTTTCAGCAAATTTGTAATAAAAATATCAGCGAGGGGATGGAACATAAAGATTTACTTTAATTTCATCCCAGGCAGCTGATGTAATGCCTCCGGGATCTTCAGAAGTTCAAAACTTAGAACTTAATTGAATTCCCTTTGAATTATCCCATTTTTCCTCAGCTGTATCTTCGAATTGAAATTATCTTGGTAATTCTTCCTCTATTTAAACACTGAAATGCCTATCTATATAGCTGAAGGTGTCCCAGTCTTCAATAAGAATATCTCTAATTTCAAAGCTTATGTCATAAGAAACTGGTTCACAGAATCTAGGCATTTCCTTAATACCTTTCATACTTCCTTTGCTTTCCTTTTCAAGAGTTCTCCTTCTCGGTCATGACTTAGATTCATTTTGCTTTGAAAGAAGGCAAGGACCCCTTACCGATAACCTAGTCCTGTTTTTTAGTTTAGCCTGTGCCCAACTAATCTCTCTTTGACTGGAGTCATCACCTTAGCCAGGAGAATGTCATGGGGTCCAGGATACATAGGCTGCTATCCAAATTACCAGTTGTGGGGAAACAAATCTTGTTAATCTTGAACCTGAATGATCATCCTCTAACAACCTAAAATTGCGAAAAATAAATATTTACTCAGCTAAAAACAAAAACAAAACAAAAATCCCAAATACGAAATAACTTTTTTTCTTTGCTTGGCAAGATTTCGATACACAAGTAACTATGCAGCAAAGACAAAGACTGCATGTGCAGAAATTAGTTTCGCTTTATTATACTATAATAGTTTTCATTTTCAAGAAGGGACAAAAACAAAGGATCGTTTTTAATCTTGCCTAAATTTCTACTATTTGCTAACATTGAGGAAGCACCGAATTGAAATAGGTAATGTATTTATACCAAATATGTTGCAATTACTGGATTATTTACATTTTGCGGTCCTTTTGACGCCACGGTACAAAGGAAAAACACCTGTAGCAGAACTTAATAGATGCGTAATATGAGACGCACACTTGTCGTGCTGTAAGAATGAATTAAAATCCCGTTGTGTTTTCGAAACATATTAGCGTTAAAGTTCACTTCGGTTTCAAGACCAAGTAGTCTCTTCTTCAGGCGATTACACTGTGATACAATAAAAGAAGGTAAATATGTCTTAAGAGATAAAAGAAAAAAACAATTATATCTTGGGTCATTACATAACTGCCACTCAAAAAGCAACCATTTTTAATTACTTAACGACCTGACACTCTTGTTACGGTTAGATGTTTGAATTACATAATAGGATAACAAACTGTCAGACTTGTAGTTTCCACCATTTAAGTTAAAATCAGGTACTGCCCCAGTGAGGGCAGATTCAGCTGTGTTCCTTTGCTTTGTATTATTTCTTTTAAAAAATAATTTACTCTAACCAATTAACGCTATGGTTACTTGATGATCCGTGCATAAATAGAGCATCATTCACATCTCCCCTTCTTATTGCATATCTACGTTACCTCAATCGCTGCAGGGTTTACAAACGAGTATAGTGACTTGACCACTGAACCATCAATCTCACTGTTGACGAATCACTTATCAATTATAATTTTCCCCTTGGACGTAAGTTATTTCCGAGGTATAACGAACTGGATATTAGATGATATATTTGGATTAATATTTGTGAATATGGAAAAGGTCGCGATATAAAAACTAAAAAGAACAAAATACAAAAACAAATGATAATTAAATTATATACTGTCTCCAAGCCGTTGGGTCTCTCCATTTCGCCCTCACCTCGTCCCATCTTTTATAACCCTTTGGTCATTTCTAGACATAACCCTCACACTCCCCTTCCCCTATACCACCGCAAACAACTGCTCCTACTCTTCCACCTTAACCACCACCTCCGCATCCTCCTCCACCTCCCCCTCCTCCCACTCATGCTCTCTTCCGTTCGCCAACAATAAACAACCCAACACAATCCCCATCAGAACTTTGCATCTCTGGGGAAATAGAAACCAGGAAAATACTTTTTGAAGACCAAGGCTTTCCTGTCTGCACCCCCACCGAGAGGCTCTCTCTCTCTCTCTCTCTCTCTCTCTCTCTGCCAGCACAAATACATACATACAAATATACAAATACGTTATATATATATATATATATATATATATATATATATATACATTTATATATATATATATATATTATATATACATACATATACATAAATATATGTATATATATACATATATGTATGTATGTATATGTATTTATATGTATAAATTCATAGTCATGAATATCAAACCACAAAACATCGTTTAATATCCAGTTTACTTTACGTTGAGAATGACTACCACCCAAGGGGTGTTATGAATATGGGCTTCGTCCACGGCAGGATTCGAACAACTGCCTGGTTTAGAAAACGTGATGCTCAGTGACTTACTGCCCAGTGGTATGTGACACTGTCCATCGTTGTTTCCAAATCAGGCATCGGTTCGAATCCTACCGTGGAAGTAGTACGCTCTGCCAACGCAGAATCAGAGTTATTTATATCTGGTGATTAAAAGTTCATTTCTCGATATAATGTGGTTCGGATCCCACAATAAGCTGCAGGTACCGTTGCTAAGTAACCAATTGGTTTCTAGCCAAGTAAAAATATCTAATCCTTCGGGGCTGCCCTAGGAGAGCTGTTAATCAGCTCAGTGGTCTGGTTAAATTACGAAATACTTAACTCATTTAACAGTGGCGATCATCTACGTAGTGTTGAATGTTGGCCCTTGGTTTCGGTGAGCTTGCAATTGCCTGCATAAAGTGGTAGTTGTGCGACCTACTGTAGTAATTGGTGGGGGCTTTTCATATCCCTTCGGCGCATTCAAATTTTTATACTACGTTGATCAACTCAATTTTTATACTACGGTGATCAACTACCATCTCTTTGGCCGGGGTTGGGGGGGTCGTGCTAGTATTTCGCTTTATAAAGATGCTGACTACATTTGGGCGGCAGTAGACACGTAGGGAAATACTCTCGTCAGTATTCTTAGGCGTCGTACCGCTGGCAGTCATCCTCTTCATGGCCTTAACCTCATCCCTGAAGTGGCTGTGATATGCAGCATTGTTTCTCGGCGAGATAACCATTACCATTGGTGTGCTGGCATACACATCCAGCTGTTTTCGTATCCAACCTCCTATTAGATTGCTGTCATATCCTAACATATTCGAGCTGTGTGCGAGTAGCTTCCCTTGAGGAACAGTGAATAACTGTACGTTTCACATATCCAGAATCTCCATGCTTCTGCCCAGACCGCCAGTGAGAGAATGGGACCCACCGACCGATGCAAGTTCAGCACCCCTATAAAGTTACGTTTACATTTAAAACGTCCACAAGCAGTAATAAAAACCCTGTATATCAATTTGTATTCCAGTTTATTTCAGTTCCTGGAGACGCCGCCGAAAGGTGGGGAAACGGTCCGCCAACTAGAAAAAGAAAGCGTAAATGGAAAGAATTTTGAATCATTTTTCCTCGGTTCCTCAGAAGCTTGCCAGAACAGAAAGAGAAGAAGTATACTTGTTCAAAGTCTTGATTTAAAGTAAGTATCTGCCAACAATTAAATTAATTTTAATAGAAGTTGCATAAGAGAGGTATTCCTAATAGCCTACATAGTTTATTTATACATATATGTATGTGTATTATATATATATATATATATATATATATATATATATATATATATACATACATATAGTATATATATATATATATATATATATATATATATATATATATATATATATATATACTGAACACGGAGATCAAATGTGTTTCGCCGTGTTTAGTACTAGCCCCTCGGGGATCAAATGTCCCTAAGTGAATTGGTGATTTCACGAATTCCCTGCAAATCTCTGGGATTTCGTAAAATTCCTGGTTTCGCAGTCTTACTGTAACATATACTATGTGTGTGTGTACATAATTATTTAATATGGCCGAGTATATAAGTAAATTCCAGAAAATATGTAATAGAAATAAACATAAATGATCTCGCTAATAATCACTGAAGTTTCTCCCGACTCCCTTTGTGTTTACAAAAGGCGTGGAGCCTCCCGCACCCTTTTCAGTTTCACGAGAGCTGCGGAGTGATCAAAGCCCAAAGAAAGAAGAAGAGGAGGAGGAGGAGGAGGAGGAGGAAGATGTTTGTATCAGGATCAGTCCTCGGGCGGAAGAGCCGTAAACTTGTTTGTTACGCGGCAAAATAGGTCAATTGAAGAGCCGGAGAAGGTGAGTGGCGAGGCTAAGTAAAGAAGCCGGTTGAGTGTCTGTGTGTCGGTGCTTGTGTGGATATGGGTGTCTGTGTGTGTGGGGGTGGGGGGGGGGTGCGGAAGGTATAGACTTGATGACTCTTCAGACGTGTGCACGCACACATACATTTATACGCACACAGGGACATGCATATGCGCACACATTTTTCCTTTTTTAAACGGAGGTCCTCAGTTTATTTGTAAGATTTCCCTCCGAAGAAGGAAGGAGAAAACCCAGAAAAGGAGTTGTCCTTGATGGAGCGAGGGGCGGAGGTCTGCTACGAGCTCTCTCCGGCTCCTCAAAGCGATGCGAGGAAAATGTTACAGAAGTGAGTTACTGATTGGAAGTCTCATAGCCATATGGCTTTATTCATTTAAAAGTAAAATGATACGGAGTCTGGGACTGTCCCTTTCGATGCAATTCACTTAGCAAAGATGATTCTTCCTCTTCATTTGCATGAAAATAATTGAGGTCAACGGGGACAAGAAACTACTCGAGACTACCTCGGCAAAACATTGCCTCTTGCAGAGTTACACTCTAGCTTACATTAATGGCTGCCATTGGCAGAACGGTATTAAGTAGCATACTTCAGGAAAGATACTTATTTCGCTGCTGTTCCTTTGAGTTTAAATAATAATAATAAAATAACCCATAAAATACAATAAGTTTAACAAAAACAAAGAATGAGTTCCATTGATGTGGCACTGGTTCTTCACAAGTTTCCCGGACGAGGACAAAAGTTCTTACTTTCAGGATTGTTGAACGATAAAATAACAAAGATAACAGATGATACTATAGTAGATTATAGTATGAACAAATGTTGTGCAGCAGAAGCAAAGAATAAACATTCCTATTTTAATTAGAAATATAACCTCCTAGGTCACTAGGTATTTAAAATTAGTCGTCTTTCTAGTTAATTTTTTCTCTTCAATACTAACTTTTCAGTTTTAAAAATGATCTTGTCCAATGAAAACTGCTGAAATATACAAAGAATATGCTTAGTGATATATTTACTCGAAATTTAATAGCGCTCGTTATGCGAATGATGTATGGGTTTGCTAATAGATGCGAATGATATATAATAAAGTCATCACTGCTCTAACGGAGCACGAGTTCATTAATCTAAACAACTCTGACTCGACCATTAGTCTAATTTTTTGTTTTTTTCTCTTTACGTCGCATAGAGACAAACAAGTACGCAAAACGGCCCCACAAGACTATACACCCGCAGTCCAACTTCGCTGGGGAAAACAGATACACACACTTGAATAGCTACCTACAAACGAGAATGGCTTCAAACTTGTGTCATCACAAGTAGGGTCAATTAGCCAAATAAAAACAAATCATTGACTATATATAAAAAAAGGCTACATCATTCTAGCAGTGAAAATTCCTAGCATGAAGATTCATTCAAAACTCCTGCGCATTTACAGTTGTAAAACCACTACATAATTACTCGTATATATGTAATAGTGCTTCAAATAGATTTGTATAACTCCCTACATAAATCAGTTTATAAAAATCCACCTCAAGTGTAGTTTTTAAAAATCTACACAAATTCTACTCTAAAAGTCTTCCGTAAATAAAGCTACAAAAGTCTTACACAATACAGATGTAAAATACCTGATGTCAAGAACCTGATCAAATACTGTAAAACTTCTACACAAATATAGCTGTAAAATTAATTAAAAAAAATACTGCTGTAAATGCACAAAGGCAATTGTAAGTCTTTCTTAAATACCTTTGTAAACACAAACAAATAATTCTAAAATGATTACACAAATAGCTGTAAAACTCGTACGCAAATACAGCTGAAAAATTCATATAAAAACAAGAAAAGCTCTCTCTTACCTTTACAAGTTTCTCCCGGAAATCTCTGCAAAAATAAAAGACAGTGCATTAGCAAATATTCGGTTATAAAAAATAGCTCAGAATTTTTAAAATGTCAAAGCATTCATTCAGTAATGATAAAAAAATAAGAAAAGGCTCCCAGTTAAGTAATCTGGCAGTCTGTATTTAAACACTAAATTGCATGTATTACAAAATAATCAGTAAATGAAATCTTGGGAAATTGCATGCCAAGGAAACAAGTCCTCTGTAATATACAAAAAAAAGGAAAAAATGGAAAGCAATCAAAATACCATCGAATCTTAAGATTTAACCAAATGACCACAGTACCCGAAATGGCATTCTCCCAATGGAGACAACTGAACTGTATATCTGGCTTCAATGCCCATAATAAATTGAGATGCCTGTTGCCGAATTGTTATGCACAAATAATAATCAAAACAATGCCAGAGCAACCCTTGTAATTTCCTTTCATTTGAGGAATAAAACTGGAAATCTGCTTGGGACTTTGCTACGTATGATGATAAAAATTTAGAAATATATTTTAATCGGTTTTTCTTATTATTAGCCTAGGTTTTAAGCAAAATACTAAATATAAGCGAAATTACGAAAGCAAAATAATTTTCTATAAGTCAAACCAAGTGTTTAAAATTACCAAGCTTTTATCGACACTGTTATAGTGAGTAATCAAATGCTATGAATTACCGGTTTGGAACAATAAAACCTATGGAAACTATGATATGCGTATTAAAATCAAAGAAATTTTATTCTGAACCCTAAAATTTCTAATAAATTTAATAAATACTCATGTGATGCGAAACCTTTTGGTGAACGCAGTCATATTTGCAAATCTAAGTTCATTTACATGCACATTATACAAATCATGAACACATGAGCAGTGCTCCATAAGTAAATGACTCTCATTAGGAACGAACCTCGGTTTCCCAAGTGAAAGGCCAAGGCAGTACTTACTGACCTACCAAAGTCATAAAAGTTGGAAAGCAAGGACTGTGTACCTGAGGTTTTTCCTGGGCAACCTTCTGAAGCCTAATGTATACCATCAAATTTTACCCAACTTCTTGCCCCATCAGTCAGTCAGTCATTCAGTACCATCTCATAATTACTACCCCTTCACCGTGAAATGCAAATGATGAACCAAAGTCATAAAAGTTGGAAAGCAAGGACTGTGTACCTGAGGTTTTTCCTGGGCAACCCTCTGAAGCCTAATGTATACCAGCAAATTTTACCCAACTTCCTGGCCCATCAGTCAGTCAGTCATTCAGTACCATCTCATAATTACTACCCCTTCACCGTGAAATGCAAATGATGAACACATGAGCACTTGTTATGCAGGAATAAATGTCTGACTTCTATCAGGAATGAACCTCGGTCTCTCAGGTGACAGGCCAAGGAAGTACCGACTGACCCATCAAGGTCATATTAGAATATACCTTGATTTGAAGTTTGAACGGAAGTACTCTGTACCTGCAATTTTTCCCTGGCAGACTGAAGCCTCACGTTCCGGAAAATTTTATCCAACTGCCCAACTCGTCATCCCAATTACCTATTTCTTTAGTGACCTTGGTAGGTCAGTCCCCACCGCCTTGGACTGTCACTCAAGAGAATGAGATTTGTTCCAGATGCGAGTTATATATATATATATATATATATATATATATATATAATATATATATATATATATATATATATATATATATATGTATATATATATTGTATATATATTCATATATACATATTGTGTGTATATATATATATATATATGTATATATAAAACATATAATATATATATACATATATATATATATCTATATATATAGCATATAGATATATATATATATAATATAGATAGATATATATATATATATACATATATATATATATATATATACATATAATATATATATATCCTATAGATATATATATACATATAGATATATATACCTATATAGATAGATATATATATATATATATATATATATCTATATACATATATATATATATATATATATATATATATATATATACTATATATATATATATCTATTAGCCAGAGGGAAAATTATTTAAATCGTGTTTATTTTTGTTACATTTTCATTGATAAGGAAAAGATTCAAAATTAAATTTCCTTCTTATTATATCCCAGAAGATGCAACAATCCGTGATGACCTGTGAATTCCATTGAGCGCACGAAAACCTAATTAGTGTATTTGTAAGACAGCGTCTCAATTGTCACTGGCATCGAGCTTTGTTCTAAAGCCTTCTTGCAGAAATTTTTTAAATTCAAGTGTCATTATGAAAGCATTATGTGGAATCATTAGGATTTTAAGTTAGCATTATGAAAACTCAATTAAAAATTTCATAGGATCAAGTGCTTTTGTTAAGTATGGCAAGTTTTCATCATCAAATGGTGCTTTGAAATCACCGCATGGAAAGTTACGTAGGTCAAATGCTATTACTGGAAAAAGGTAAATTATAATATAGACTTTTATTTCATGGCCACTTACTAATGCATAATGCAGATTAAATGATGGCTCTGCAAAATACAATTTTTAAAAAATTAAGTTCCGCTCATAACATTACCGACACCAATATTATCAAAATAACATTAGCTCATGATTATGGCGTACATATCATGATAGCTATATGATTAGCTAACACTGTTGAATATTTATTTGAAAAGTAAAGTCAATCTCGACTGGAAAATCAATAGTACATTTAAAGGTGGCAGGACCCAGGATTTATTTTTTACTAATAATTATTGAATTTCTTAAATCTATAAATTATAATTAAGAAAGTTACCTATTGCCTAATATGTGGTGTTACGTACTATTTTTTTTTAATATTTTTACGCGTGAACAAGGAACAGGGGAAGGGAGACAAAGAATGGAAGATATGGAGTGTACATGTTGGTAAGAACTTGAGTGACTGACTGGGTTCTGTATACTGACGTCACAACATACAGAATAAACTATAAAATCACTTCAAATCTTCATAAGACTTATTACCATTCATTAATTCCATACATAAATTATAAATACAATCATGACTTACATCTATAATTTATATTCTTTAAATTTTTTATCACGAAGAAATACATCTTAGATGATGCCCAACCCTCCTCACATCCCTGGTACAAGGAAGATCAAGGAAGGAAGGTCTCCCCTCCCTCTCACCTTTTCACCTTCTCACCCTCCCTCCCTTATCGTTTCTCTGCCAGAACAAATAGGGAAGTGTCTCCACCTCACAGAAATTAATGAACTCCAAAGGAAAATTAATGACATCCAAAACAGCATAAAAAATCAGTCTTCCAAAACAACACCGCCAGTGTAAGACTCTTGAAAAGAACAAGTTTGCTTAAGACGAGTACAGTTTTGTACTCCTTAAAATAATAAAAAAAGAAAAAGAGAAGAGTGATAGAAATATGGGTAAAAACACAACGAGCAAGAGCAAGCAACAAAAGTGACAGAAGTCACAGGTACTTGGCAATCCTAATAAGATATTTGAGAAAGTCGAAATTCTGGATTACACCGATTCCTTTCGAATGACGGAGGAAAAAAGAAAGCCTTTGGTGACTTTTGGGTCCAAAAATCTCTCAAATCAGCGAATGGTTTTTCTCTTGACATGTCATGTTGATCATATGCAGGAAAGCAAACTGGCAACTGGCAAAAATTTTGCCCTGGGTTTTAGATAAAATGATAAATGAATGGGAAAATTATGATCACAGCTCCGTTTCCAACGATCTATACCAATGACGCTCAGATATGACGAGTCTCAGACGATGACCCCAGCCAATCAAAAGTTATCATTACCATACTGGGAAATACAGTACAACGTAGTACATTTAATATTCGTTTATTCCTGCACAAAGTAAGTATAAGTAAATAAATAAAATATTTTCAATATTTGTTATTGTTTTTAAATTCAATACCAAGTGAAACTGGTGCAAAACAGGCACAGTTTTTTTTCTGGAGTTGAAAAATTACACAGTTTTTTTCTGGAGTTGAAAAATTATTCATTTTTTCATTGTGTAGCGGACCCCCTTGGGCGTTCTCCTGGACCCCCAGAGGTCCGCAGACCCCAGTTTGGCAACCACTGCCCTAGATGATAGTTGACAACATCTTACGTGGCTTATACTTGAACATAAAAAAAACATAGGGGTTAAAACTTAAAAGCATAGGTGTGGAATGCTATCCCACCTCTCTGACGATCGATTTTGGGAATAATTAGGAAGAAATGGCATTAAGAGTATTTATAGATGCTTACAATTCAAATAATGTATATAAATCTTTGTTTCCAACGGGAAAAAATGGTTTCTTAGATAAAATTAATGGAAATGGGAAGATGGGGTTTGACTATTCAGAGAACTGTCAACACAAAAGGGTTCTGTGCGATCAATACCTCCAAGGAATGAGTAGGTTTGGTGGAGATAGCAGATTACCGTGTTTCTGATTACATCACGTTGAAAACTGTGGTTATCTTGTAAAGGGAAATTAACTAATATTGGAAAAAAGTCAACCTATCCAATGACAACACTGCCTCCATTAGGTAAGATGTGGTAAAATGATGATAAACAAATGGGGTGGCAGTGGCTTTATCATTACCTTTGCAAATGGCCTTGAAAACCAGAAATTATTTTACTGAAACCAAAAATTTTATCAGAACCAAAAATGAAAAGTAAAAATATAAAAAATAAAGGCAATGAATTTAAATAATCCAAACTGTACAAAGATGACCATAAAATGTCAGTGCTACAACCTAATGAAATATGTCAGTAGGTGCCATAAACATCACGGTGATGAATGCTTCAGAGCATTCCAGTTTTTAGCAGATCAGTGTAGAAAGATAGAAAATAAATCCAGAGAAAATGAATAATCTATTTATTTTCTTTAAAACCATCCAACACGAAACAGGATTCCACAGAGTATGAACAGGCATTGGTATTACAAGAAGTGCTTCCACACAAAAGGTTGCTCACGAAGTGCACCAAGGTAAGGCAATGGGACCAGTCGAGGTGCAGGCAACTGCATCGTCTTGAGCAGCCAGCTTGAAGTGATATAAAATGTAAGCTTCAAGTGGAATCACAACTTACAAATCAAGACATCGATACTGCCATCTCTACTGAAAACGAATCTTTTATGGATATTTCTGAATAAGAATTGCTGCAGTCAGTCTCGTCAACAGCACAATGTTAACCCTGTTGCATTATCAGCTTGTAATAATGGATGTCGATCCTCTTTATATATGTTTTTCCTCAAGAGGGGGGAAAGATATCTTGCTAATGTCACAAAGTCATTACTATACCGATTCCCAATTCAAGACAAATTTAATGGCAATATAAAGGGCTTACAATTTCTGTCAAATGCTTGACGGAAAAACTCGATTAAGCCCTTGGCCAAGAAAGGTAGTTTATTACAATTTCATTCACACCAACATGCAACACTGCGTCCTGAACAACATGCTTTGGCAATAATTTAGCATTTTTACAATTAGAAATGTTTTACAAAGCAAAACGACAGATAATCCTATTTAAATTAACAGAATTGTATAAAATGTAAGCTTTCGGTATGGACTGATAAAGACAGGGGTTGCATACCCTGGATTAGAAAATCCTTCTGCAGAGGAATTTGAACCGAGTGCTCCTCAAGGTAAAATCTTTTTACCTTATTCAGTATCTTAATGTCATCCTCAGTGGCAAGTTGTCCATAAGGACAACAATTTTCAATTATTCGGATAATATCCCTACAAACCAGGTAGGTTTTGCAATTTCAACTGGAAAGACTGCAATTGTGTAGTAAACGGGGAGGTAAAAAAGACGTAATACTCTATGCATATTCAAGGCCTTATTCAGCTAAGATCCCAACACAGATTTACAGATGCCACCAGAGTAGGATACAAAGGGAACGTCAAAAGGAAGCAAATACAGCACAAGCAACAGAAAACAACCTTTGGCTAACGACAAACACAATATAACTAAACATTTACACAGGCCATTAATATCAATACCAATTTACTACATTCACTTCGGCTTTATTAATACTGCCATAACCTAAGAAATGAACTTCCACAATTTTTACATACATCTTACAAAAATACCATTATAGTAATATATTACAAGAGTTTCATAATACCCCATAAAATTAAGGTCATACGATCTACAGGACGAAGTATGCATTGTGAAAGTCAAGGGACAACTGACAGGTTATCGCCATTATTAGAAGTTGGGGTATTGTCATTGATAGATTGTTTATTTCATGCTTTTTTAGAAGCAGTTTCTTTACTGACAGTTTCAATCTCCTCCTCAGGTGAATTGACATCAGTGTTTCCAGCAAGCTGTATCTTGCCGGTCTCACGTGATGATGGCACTTCAAGAGGATATCGTGCTAAATCACTTATAGCAACAATATCTTCACATCCATATTTAAATCTGATATTTGTATATGAAAGGGTAGCTTCTAGTAATTTGCCTTCTTCTACGAGAGGATCTTCCTTTCTATGCACACGTCTCCTAAGAAGAAGAGTTCCCGATTCGCGTAGCCATGTGGGAAGACTCATTCCTGAAGAGGTCTTTTGCTCAAAGAAAGACGAACATTTTAGATACGAGGTATCTCACCAGTAGCAGTGGAAAGCAGAGTGCGAACTAAATGCAACGCATTATCGAGAGCCTTTTCCCAAGCCGTTGGCAGTAAACCACGAGATTTCAAGGGACCATTAAGGGCTTCCATACGGTCTTAACAAAACACTTGCTTTGGACATTACCAGTTAGATGTTATGGCGTAAAACTACTTGTTGCAACGCCATGTTTCAGGAGGAACGATTTCAGTTGAGGACACAAAAGATGCTCCTTTGTCGGAGCGCAAAAATCGAGAACAACTTATTAACACAAAAAAATAATTGTAGATTGTAGTGGTAATCATATCTTTGCAAGAAAGGTGAAAGTAAACCTACAGTATTCGTCAACAGTTATTGATATGCAGCGATTGCCCATACATGGGGATAGAGGACCCTTGAAATTAACATTTAAACAATTAAATTGCTTCAAGGCCGGTGGGCACGATAAAAACTAGGTTTGCACTTGCTCCAGGTTGGACCTGGTAAATTGCTTTAAAGGCTGTATAAAGTCGATCGTCCGTCGGTAAAGGGACCAGATAACAGACAATCTTTAAATCCATGGAACTAAAGACTTAGAATTTGGTTATTTCACTGACTAGGTCATCTATGTTAGGAAGAGGATACTACTAAATGGCTCCTGAGTAAGGAGTCACGGGTAATTTTACATTTTTCAGAATGTCATCACTAATCCAGTGATGAAAACACATTCTTCGTGTTTGTCTTGAACGGTTAAGAAAAAGCCACTGAATACAGCTAAATCTAAGTAAACACAGAACAGGATCTTTCAACCTTCACTACGGTCCTCCTCAGCTGTTCTGAGAAAAAAATGACTAAGTTTACAATTACATAAAAGTACAAAAAAAATTTATGACCGAATTACTAACAACAATTCCCCTAAGCCAGGGGTTTTAACCTGGGGTACGCGTACCCAGGGGGGTATGCCTAGGGTCTGTCAGGGGGATATGCGCTTCCAACGGTTTCCGGATGAATTTGGAAGCCGACCTTCGATGTGCTTTACTAAAAACTGCTCCATGGCTGACTAGGCTAATTGATGAAAAACAGTTTCAGCCATCTCATTAATTCCCTTTGTGGCTCATGTAATTATAATGTATTTGTTTTTGCAGCTCAGTAATAACCTTGAACATTAACTGCATACCCACAGATCAATGATTATACAAAAATCTTTATTTTTTTATGGAATTCATTTGCGTTTATAATATCATCGGTTGCATCAGGAGAGTTATGTACTTACTTCCCTTCAGTACAGTCCTTGCAAATATACACAACGGAATGTTTTTCTGATTATGCGTTGTTTTCCACTTTCTACAAAGTGAAAGGGGTACATTGCTGACATTAGAAATACCCGAATTGTTATGTGGGGAGAAAAAGGTTGAAACCCCTGCCCTAAGCTTACGTCCTATTTTATGGATTCGATATGTTGTCGATATTTTTGCAGTATTTCCCCACAGTAATGTGTGTTTTAATTCGTTCTTCGGAGACTTTAATAACCTTCCCCAGGTATTGAACTTAGTGTTAATGGGAAAAAAATGGCATTTCACCATTTTTCGAAGTTGAAGTACACCGTTCAGGTAATCAATACGCATTTAATGTATATAGGGGCCCCACCACTCAATTACATACATTATTTTTCTAATCACTCAACCTATGTTAAGAAAAGTGTTATTTGAAGACTGCTCCTCGATCATAGAATTTTTGATCCTCAATTTTTAGAGAGAGATTAACTGTTACATATATGAAACATTTAGTCATTTAGGTTACCCAAAACATTTCACCTAGTAGCAAAACCCAAGTGAACTTCAAAACAACAAAATTAAAACTGCCTTATTCCAAAGAATTAGAAATGCTAATAAAGAAAACAAGCAAGATTTTGGATAAACAAAAACTGATTTGGTGTTCACCTTTAACAACTCGTTAAAACAGCTCTGCAAACAATCCGTTATGAATCCCAAATTAAATTTTGGCGTCTATATTATTAACTGTGAAGACTGTGCCCAAGTCCATGTCGGAGAGACTGGAAGAGATTTCTCAGTCAGATTAGCATAAAAATGCATGTAGGACCGGGACCAGTAACAGTGATGTAGCCAACCACTGTCTTGATTTGGACAATCAGATTTCTTTTGACAAGGCAAAGATAATCTGCAAGTCGCATAATACCCATAAAAGAAGAATAGTAGAGGGAGCACTCATTAGGCAGTTGGATACTTTCCAAGGAAACAAGGCCTTCAACCTCCAAGACGTTCGCACAGACCAGTTAATAAACCCGACAGCCAATGTACAGTTCCGTATTTTGTAAAAATTTGCTCCCTCGGTCAGCGAACGATTTTATTAGCTATACAATAAAAAGAACGCCTCCAAGAAATTATGATGCTCAAGGAAGGCCTCCAGATTGATAGTTTCAATTTAAACTGCCCTTTTGAAAATTATGTATTTGTACTTTTATGTTATCGCAAACTTTCTCACTTAATCTCAGTTCACCTGAAGTGACCTTAGTGAAGGTCGAAAGCTCCTGTTCTGTATTTACTCCCTTGAATTTTGTTGTATAAAGTGGGTTTTTCTTAACTGTTATCACTATTGAAATATTCAATACTCCCACTGTCAACAAGGGCCACCCTGTGGTAGGGGTGTCAGAATGCTACCATCGTAGGTCCTGCGTGTCGTAAAAGGCGACTAAAAGGACAGCTGCTGCCTTGCAGTCTTATTATGAGTAAAAAAGGCTAGGCCCATCGCCAATAACTATGGAAGCTGCTGCCTTGCAGGGGGACTTTTTAGTCAAAGGCGAGGCTCACCGCCAATAACTGTGGTTGATGACAGCAAGGGCATGCCAAACAATAAACCATGTCTGATGTTGTAAGGAATATAATATGGAGAGAAGCGGCTCAGTAGAGGATGACGCCTTTGACAGAAGGCAGTGCAGAAGGCGCATCAGGCAACCGACCCCTTAACGTAGGGATAACGGTGGAAATGATGATGATGATGATGGTCAACAGGGCGTTTACTTTATTTTCACACATAAAAATAGAAAACGGAACTATATATTCAATGTCAGCAGAACAGAAGCAAGAGCAGCAGTGAATGAAGAGACTTCAGAAGTAGGTTTTGATTTACTCAGGCATACCTTAGCAAAGGTTCCAAGTTTATTGCATTTTCGATCAGTAATTTGCTACTCAGGGCACTTCTGTCTCGGATAATACTGGTTTCCACAAAAAAATTTTTCTTGCGTACCCATCGGAAATAAATCATCATCTGCAGCATCGGCCGTCTCCTGTTTCTCTCTGAAAGGGGTATGATAATCACATTCTGGCATAGATTTAATCAACGGCGGCTGCAGGGCTGCATTCATTGGAAGGAAGTCTACAGTAAAAGACTGCAAGTCCTCAAAGGCGAGTTCCAGTGCTCAAATTTGATCAACAGCAGCAGATAACATGAGTGGTGTGTTTTCAAACAATCTCGTTCAACTATATTGAGAGAAAATCCCACCAATAAAAGTCACAAATAATTTCATCTCGACATACTTCTGAGGAAATGTTCTTAAAAGTGCAGTCAACGATAAGTTTATGTAGAGCACGCAAATAGTTACCAATGGCTTCTCCCATCTGCTGACGAGTGGCAAGGCGATGTCGAGAAACAACTTCGTTGGCAGGGTATATAAAAACAATCTTTTTCAGTTTTGCGATGGTGACATCATAAGAATGCAATCAGACGTAAGCTCAAAGTTCTCAGGCGATAATGCATTTGCAAGCATACCAAGATAAGCGTTGTTAGTTCCAACAGTAACATTTTTGTATCGTGAAAAGATAAATGGCCAATGCTTGAATGCTCGAGCAGCATCTAGAGATGTAGGAAGAATATCAAGAAGTCCTAGCCAAAGAGTGCGTTCCTTAGCAGACTCGGCTGAATAAATTGTAGTAACAAACCTTATTGCATATTCAAGGCATTATTCAGCTAAGATCCCAACATCAAGAATTACAGAAATTAACAGAGAGTAGGTTATACAGGGAGCGTCAAAAGTAAACAAGTACACCACAAACAACAGAAAACAACCATTTCCTAACGAAAAACACCGTAGCTAAACATTCAGACAGGCTCTTAAGATAAATACCAGTTTACCACACTGAGTATGTTGACGAATACAAATAATTACTGTCTAAGTGCGTAGTAATTGGGGCTAGACATACTGTTACAGAATTGAAATCACGTTACAAAACTAAAATGTAACCTCCAGTGCTTAGACATATGGCTGTGGCGAAGAATTTGTAACCTCACTTCATACAGCGTACTGGCATGCTTTAGATATTTTTACAGACTCTACTCAAAATAGACAGGCCGCATTTGAGACCATTCAAAAATGAACCCATTAAAATTTTAGGGTGTCCAATAATAGTGGGGATACCACGTGAGGATGCAGCTGGGACTGGCTTCTATAACAAGAAAGGATTACAGAAATCAATAGTACTCCTTTTGGTGTTGCGAGCTCCAAACACAGCATGGATACCTATCCAAAAGCAGAAACACTCAATATTTCTGAAAAAACTAGTAGTGTTGTAGTGAAAGCAAAAGATTTGCTTATCAACAAAGACACCTACACGCCCACTTCTTCCCTGTAAGTGCAGGCCAGTTGATATAACAAGAAGCAAATCCTCCCTGCAAAAAAATCAACTAAAGTCTTAACAGACTAACGGTCACGTAGATTGGTTTTACTACCATGGATCATTGAGCATGAGCAAAGCCCATCTAAAGTGGAGGAAGTTAGAAGACCCTCCTGAGGAAACACGTATATTCATCTGGAAACTAAATTCTGTAGTTTCCTGATTATAGATTATTTTTGTATATTTTTGCTCCATAGCTAAGGAATGGTCTTGACTTTGAGACCCATTTCTTTAGTAGTTTTGTTTTACTGATTATCATTTGTTGGCACTACTTTCCCCTATGGTTTCATGGCACTAATTTCCCCTATGGTGTCATGGCACTACTTTCCCCTGTGGTGTCATGGCACTACTTTACTTTCCCCTATGGTGTTCACATGGGCAAAAAGAATTCATGACTAAGGTTTCTGGCCTCTTTTATTTTTAGCGTCAAAAAATTTGAAAAGTTATTCTGTTTTGACCTTTCTCAGTGATATGTTTGTTCCATTTATCACTTAAGCCAAGATGCATGTTCTCCTTAACAATTAGTACATTTAGGAATATATTTGTATTTGTATTCTAAATCTGATGCCTGCCTATAGTTGGGTTTTGTTTTTCTTTGCCAAGATTTGTTTCGTATTGCTTCACAAAAAGACAATTCCGAGGGGATGGAACATTTAAACTTACTTTGACTGGATGCCAAACTACTGACACTGTCTGCAGGTGCATTAGCAGGTCAAATGTTAGTACAAGTATTGGCTGAGAACAAAGTAATCCATTCTGCTTTTTTCATAACACTGTCGAATTCAGTAACATATTGGTCCCGAAATTCTTGTATAAATTTTTCTTCCAAGAATTTCATCAGCCAGATAGAAAAAACTTTTAATAACAACTCTGTTGTTATTAAAAGTTTCACAAGGTGAACAGCAGGCTTTGTCACTAGTGACTATTTTAATTTCTTGCAGTTTAATACAATAGGTTGATGACTGTACCTTTTTAAAACGCACATTTACTTCATAAGGACATTTTCAGCACTGCCTAGATACCGTAAGAACTTGAAAAATATTGCAGCGCTCAATATTGGCACACAAAACATTATGCAAAGCGGGTTCAGATACTCATGGCCTGACCTGTCTTTTTCAAGCCTTACTGATGCGCCTTTTCAATATATTTCTTCCTTTGTCCAGATGATGACTGCCTTAAATTGGGGGATGTAGCAGTTTGTTATGGCTATCAATGAACCATTTACTTTATCATGTGACATGTTAATCTTTTCCATGTCTATGTCAATCAACTGTGCCGATGTTGCCTCAGAGGTCCAAGAGGTATGTGTGCCTTTTAACAATGTATGCATATCGAAGTGGAAAGAGAGTACAGATCTCCAGCAGATGATAAGAAAGAGGAGTGACCTTTACCTGAACCAAATGCAAAGCCCAAGGCCAGATGAAATGACACTATCCTCCCAAGGGAAAGGCAACGAGCATCAGGCCGCAAATAATAGTTCCTGAACAATCCCAATCACAACATGAGGAGTCAGAATTGTGTACGCGAAGTCAAGGGTCAACAACAGACACGGCCATAGGGTAAAATATACGGAAATGTACATCAAACAGGTTTCCAAGTGGTTCGGTCATGGAGACAGAACGAGACGGCGTATATAGGTTAGTGAAAAAGGTGCACAATTAGGAATTGGTAGGCAGAGAGAGGAGAAAGGCGTAGAAAAGTATTGCAATAACAGGAGTGTAGGAGTGGCATAACATAAGGGCCAAGATATGCAAGAAGGCCAAAAAATAAGTATTCTATAGACAATAGAGGTGACTGACAAAACACGCTCTTTACAAAACTTCTAAGCATTCGTTGTTGACACGTCAGTCACTTCCTAGATGAAAATGCACCTCCATCTTAGGGACCACCAAACTGGTTATCATCAATGTAAAAAAAACTTCAGTTAAAATCTCCCCTAATAGCATAAGCGAAATAATAAAAGAATTTTATCGTGAAATTTCAATGAGAGAGAGAGAGAGAGAGAGAGAGAGAGAGAGAGAGAGAGAGAGAGAGAGAGAGAGAGTTGGGAGTGGAGAAATACTTTGAAAATATACACTTTTTAATCATCTAAAATATGTTTGCGTAGATTGTCTTTCCCCCCTATTCATCGTTATTCATGAAATTTCGATGTAAAGGCCATAGTGGAATACTGAGCGAAATAAGAAAGAAAAAGCTGGGCTTCAAATTCATTGGATGGGGTCGACCATTGTCTACAGACACGCATTATCATATTAAAAAAGTGTAGAAAGAATAGTTTTCTTTACGGCTGAAAGGGCGTATGGTATCGAAAACATACAGCGCCCCAACACACAAGTAAGGGGGAAAAAAAGAAAAAAAAAAGAAAAAAAAAAGAAAAAAAAAACTTGAAAATCAATGGAGGTTCCGAGTAGGGTACGCAATTCCATATAATTCTCTCTCTCTCTCTCTCTCTCTCTCTCTCTCCTGCAGCTGCTCTTTTGTAGCGGTATGTTGTTTTCTTTCAAAGGATCGAGAAATTTCTGACAAACTAAACAGAGAAGGCACTTCGGAGACAAAATAATTATTCTGTATAAGGGCTTTCAACACTGCAGCCTATAAAGAAGTAACAAATAAACAAAATAATTCAAAAGTAGAAATAAAAACCAGGTACAAACTGGCAACAAATAAAGAAGTAAATAGGTAACATATCGTGCTGAGAAATGAGAAAAACTTTTAAAATACCTTAGCTTCTACTTCCACTATTTGTTTTAAACGGCCAGTCTAAATATATTACAGTGATATATTAGTGATAAAACTGATGCGAGTAATAGTCAGTATCAAGAGCACTCGTGATAATACCAAATACAAAGCTGGACGTGAATGATATAATGAATTCTTTCCTCGTCATCCATGTTGTACTACTAACTGGTCAAATTATCTTGTCTCTGATACTGAGTTCCCAACATCCCCTTCGGGAACTTTATAACGCTTCCAAACTGAGAGACTGTTTGAAGGCCTCTATTATATCTACACAAAGACCGCTGGCACTCACTCCTTGAAGTGTCAAGCTGAAGTCATGAGAGAGAGAGAGAGAGAGAGAGAGAGAGAGAGAGAGAGAGAGAGAGTTATAAGAGTCAGTCTTCAATATTCTCAGCAAAGTCATTATGATCTTCTTGGAAGAATTCGTTGTTTCTAAAAAGTTGCTCGAACGTTCACCTGCATAGAAAACGACCGAGATAATAATGTACATTCTTAACAAGCATGATGAAAATTTCCAATGATGAAACAACAATAATTTGCCACTAAAGCATGATAATGAAGAACAGAGTTCTTCATTACGAGATAAGTTACATAGGCCTTTACTTTATACAGCGAGAACAGACTGATCTGATGTTCCAAAAAGACCTCATCTGAAATTTGACTATTTTCTGCTACCTTTGCCTTTGTTTAGAAGGCCTTGCAGACGAGGAAATCTACTTTCATTCCAATGCCTCTTATTTAGTCTGTGAATGTAATCAACTAATAAAGTTACAAAATTGCCTCCCAATTCATCCAACTTCAGCTGATAGCTGAAGAGTAATTCAGGACGAAGGAGCTAAACCTCACTGCTACGATCACTTACAGATCATGGTGGAGCAGCTTCAGCCGTTATACATATTTTGAACATATACCTGCAAGTTTAATATTACAATTTCATGGATGTATGTAGTATTACCACACAAACTATCAGCATACTTTCCTAATATGTAGTGAAGTACCTAAAGTAAAATCCAAGTAAATAAAAAAAAAACTTCACGGCACTACCTAAAATTAATTTCAACAACGCAGATAAAACTTTCCTTCTTTAACTCGAAGTGAGACAGTGTCCCAAGATCTGAATAACGTTATGGTACTGTGGTGGGCTACCTGCACGAGTGCTAGGAATTGGATTGCGTCCTTAGAAGTACCAAACAGAGAAGGAAATCATTCTTCGGTCTTGGGTCTCCGTGACAGACTTAGTCCAGAGCTACTATAAGTTCTACAGCTCTTAATGAGTAGGTAGCAATCTTAGTAAACAAGGAAGGCAAACCGGAGAGAGAAAATCAATGACATTTTTCCTCAGTAACAACTAATTAAGCAGAGGATATAATCATTGAACTATCTCGCTAAAATTACTAAACCGAAACTAATGTTAGCCAAAAATCGTCACATTAAGTATTTTCCATAAATTACCCGTTTTCCATAAACTGTATACAATCTGAAAAACTACCGTCCCTCTTGCCCCAAAACACACCAGCTTAGTAATATTGAAGAAATATTTTTAAATTACTCCTTCCATCTGCCACTATATTCATTAACGAACAGAGGGTTCTAAGACAAGACAGCAATGAGAGTTCAGCTCCAATTTTGACATAATGATATGATAAAGAGTAAGTTACTTCATGTACAGCATACCTCTGCTTACAATATTAGTGAATAAATGAACATGCGCCGCCACTGATTGCACGAATCTATTACAGAACAGCAATAAGCGAAGGATATAAACAAATATCAGAAATAAGTATATAACTAAGGACTATTTAAAGATGAGGATTCCGTGGCAATCGCCCATCAACTTTGAAGTGTGAACTGATTACTCCCAAACAGAATCTCTCATAAAGACCACCTCATGGAGATAGCTACCTAGTTTCTTTAACTTAATTGGCTCGTTCTTACAGATGCAAACAATCTCCTCCCAAGTTCGTTGGGAGAAGAGAAAGAAGCAAAACAGCGACAAATTGGCCATCTACGAAAAAGGTCGCAAGCACGAGATCTATTCTAAGATGAAATCCAGAGGGCGAGACTGAATCTAAGATCTAAGAAAAAAACCCACACTTGGATGGGTTCTTCTTATGCAACTGCGATCGAGGGCACACGATATCTTAACCATTACCAGTTTGCGTTGTTTCCTTACCCAGCAGGGCAAACCCTTTCACGAGCATGAAATGATGTAGTAATATGAAATTGCAGTTTGGAATAGGAAAAGTCATCGAGTAACTATTTATAGATAGCAGGTGGTGCAGGCTGCACAATGAATAAGCTTTCCTCAAGTCAAAATAAACAAAAGTCTTTTAGCAGTCGAGATAAAAGAGAGCAAATAGAGTTGCTCCATTCATTTCATTCCTACTACCTTTTCTCTCTCTCTCTCACCTTAACTTCTGCACTGCTGTCCCAATCAGCTACTGAAGATTACGATCATACTTTACATGAGAGAGAGAGAGAGAGAGAGAGAGAGAGAGAGAGAGAGAGAGAGAGAGAGAGGTAAATAATTTTTAACCGTCTACATAACCCATCCCCATTCCATTACAAGAAACTATCAAATGCTTGCAGGCAAAATTTAACTCTGCATCGTTAGTTTCTTGTTTTCATAAATTCATACAATTATCATAGCACTTTTTCCTTAAACTTTCTGAACAGGTTTTTCCTATTAATCAATTTCAGTGGTCTCCATTCGATAGTTATCTAGAAAGCTCTACACATATTTCTCCCTTTGTGTTGTGTGTGTGTGTGCGCGCAGGCGCGCACGGGTAGGACAGGCATGATGGACCTCTGTTTAAGACATAGGTACAGTCTCAAATTCTCCACGGTTACCAGTGTTACCAAACAAACAGTGTAAATCTTCAATCGTATAATCAAGGCGATATTCACATCGAGAGGCACTCGATGTCGCGTGACGCAAGGAACTGCAATTTCAAATAAAATCAATCTCAATCAGCCCACTTAACCTCAGTTTTTCTCTCATCTCATTATAAAGTTTGCAAACTCATACAATTGCCTGCCGCTGGAGTTCAACATGGCTCCTCCTTATGGTCCAAATCTAGTTCTGATAACATGGCAACGGATTTGAGTTATGAGACTCATAATGTCTGTTTTGACGGCTCAGGCAATAAATAAGAAAGAAAAAAACAAACTCTATAACAAACCCTAATGAGGAGAACGGTTCTACGATAAACCCCCAAGTACCATGATAGCTCTGGAGATTTAAATCCAAAATGGAGAGCCTTTATATCTATCTATCTTATCTACGTCGATCTATCTATCTATATATATATATATAATATATATATATATATATATATATATATATATATATATATATATATATATATATATTGTCTTCTTTGCCGTATGCGTTGTGTTAAGAGACTTACTTTTACTGTACCTAGAACCTAAATGCAAAATTTTTCGCAGAACTGTCAAGAATTTACTTGTCATGCCCATCGTTAAAACTTAAAACCACACTGTAACGCCTTTGTTAGCGTGAAAATAGACATTTGCTCCTTCTCTCTCTCTCTCTCTCTCGGACACACACACATAAAAACAAGAGGAGAATAAAATAGATAACACGATTGGCCTGGAAGGCAATTAACGCCCAAGGGGGTACTTGGAAGCGGGCGGGAAAGGAGTGGATAAGAATTAAGGACTTGACAAAACAAAAGGGCCTGTGTATCCAGGAATGCTCTCTCTCCACCCAGGATAGACCGCCCACGTCATCAGCAACCATTTCGGCGGTAACATAAATACTCTGTTGTGGTTTGGGGTGGGCAGGTCCACATGGTATTTGCTTTTGGTAAAAGTTCCTCTTCAATTAGCTCTCTCTCTCTCTCTCTCTCTCTCTCCTGAAGACGCTATCACAATCCTAGTCCTGCACCTTGTATACGTAAAACAGAAATACGGGTCTTTCTACTTAACTAGCCTGTATAAATATCTCCTCGTTGTAAAATTATTAATTTTAAATCGAAAAATCTCGATGTTAGTTCTTAGCCGCTCATAATAATGAATTTAGACAATTAATAAATTCACCTCTTAAGTTACCTCAAAGTAAATTCAGAAGCGCAGCATTTCCAAGTAAATGCCAAATATGCAGTATTTTCCAAGTGACTTTTTCGCAAGAGCAACATCATCTCTTAAGTAGATTCACATAACCGTGCATCTGATGCCTAGGCCAGTCCCTTACGACGCTCCTGATTGGCTGTTGGTAGGCCAGTCACAGGGCTAGAAACTCTCAAGTCTCTCGAGAGAGTTCACATAGGCAGATGTATGCTCCACCTCTCTTGAGGGAAAGCACATCCCTCAGGAGAGGTGGAACATACATACTGCCTATATGAACTCTCTCGAGCGAGTTTCCAGCCCTGTGACTGGCTTATCCACAGCCGATCAGGAGCTAAGGAGTAAGGGATTGTCCTAGACATCAGATGCACGGTTGATGTGAATCTATTTTATCACTTCTGATTTGTTCGAGCCATGCACTGTAATTCCGTGATTATTATTATTATTATTATTATTATTATTATTAGCTCCCCGGCACTGAAATATCTCGCCTTGTGCTCGGAAGACTAACAAGACCTGTATTAATTAATGACTCGCAAGAATAGCACAAGAGCTTAATTACAGGTTGGTGGCTCAAAAACCGCGCTGGTTAACTTGGCCGTTATGTCGAAGGCGTTGAGGTACTATATAGTGGTTATTTCAATTCCAATTGACTGCTTTCGATTCCAAAGTATTTACATTCAATCTAATAATTCAATTACTTTATCAGCGACGAAGACCGGGCGAGGACCAAGTCGAGAATTACATTCGCCATGTGTAACAACCGGTCTTACAACCTCCTCCCGGCAATGGTGCCAGATCTACAGATTAATCTGAAATATGCAGCTGTTTAGCATTTTTCAGATTTTTCTTATGAAGTACTCGAAATCTACAGACTTTTACCATTCTCGTCTTTAATTTCTAAACGTGACCCAGTGAAACTAAAATATTTTGTAAATAATTGAAAATCAAGGTGCCATAAAGTATTTCGCTCTTATGTGTGCATAATTCCAAACTTAAACGTAAATATCTTAGGAGATCAGGTGACATTTCAGGAGTAACAGCAAGCAATTTACTGTATGCCTTCGGTGTTCTTATTTTGGTGGCCAGAATGAAAAGAACCACACATTAACCCTTTATATGACGAATGCTGTTCTGGATGACATCTTACAAGTCTGGGACCTTTTTTTGCAGAGTATCAGCTTTCAATAACAAACAAGTGCAATCTAAGTCACTTCACTTGAACATTTTACAAATTTCTGTTGTTTCAGCTCGTAAAGCAAGTTTGGAATGCCATCTTAGAAAGGCTTACGTTGTTTAGACACCATTACAGAAAATGAAAACCAGGGAACCTGACGACTTCAAACCTTTGGAAGCAGTGTATCTTAGTATCACAGAAAGGACAGAGCTAAGGAGTAAAGCTCTACATCAGGCACAAACATCAAACTATTTTAGGCTGAACGGACTGAATTTTTTTTATGAAAGCTGCCTCACAGTTTTACAAAAACTTCCTTTTGACTCAGATGTAAATGGATAATGAATTGTCTTCCTTAATTCATCAGGTGTCTACGTTTAGCTATGAAATAAAGTCTGATATTTGGAGTATTGGCACAGAGTCGAGATTGCTTAGTAATTAATTTCCTTGTAAGACTTTACGCTAACCATGATATGACACCACAATTATACTGGAGTAACGTAGCATCAGTTTAGTAAAAGGACAATACATTAATGCTTATAAGTTCATCAAACTTTACGTTTACACCACTAAAAATCTACAGTTGACAGAATTTTCGCTTACACGGGGAGTAAGCCTACATTCTACTTTGTTGTTGTTCTTGTTGGGGAGTAGGAAAGGTCTATGGAACAGCCTAATAAGGTCTGAACAAGGTGTTTGGCGTTGAGTTAAAGATAAAGGAATTTTATGAAAGGATAATTATG
>NC_087221.1:14536815-14564315 GCF_015104395.2 Macrobrachium nipponense | reverse complement strand
TTCGAACTGTCCCTTTTAATCCTAGGTTATGCCTGTGGTGAAACTGTTCACCTTTTTATCTAAGGTTATGCCTGTGGTTGACTGGTCCTTTTAATCTAAGGTATGCCCTGTGGTGACTAATTCCTTTTTTATCTAGGTATGCCTGTCAATGACTGTCCCTTTTATTCTAGGTATGGCCTGTGGTTTTGACTGTCCCTTTTTATCTGGTATGCCTGTGGTGACTGTCCCTTTTTAATCTAGGTATGTCTGCTGGTGGGGTGACTGGTCCTTTTACCTAGGTATGCCTTGGTGACTGGTTCCCCTTTTATCTAAGGTTTATGGCCTGTGGTGACTGGTTCCTTTTATCTAGGTATGCCTGTTCGTGACTGTCCCTTCTTTTATCCTAGGTATGCCTGTGGTGACCTGGGCCCCTTTTATCCAGGGTATGCCTTGTGGTGACTCTCTTTATTTCCAGGTTATGCCTGTAGTGACTGCCCTTTTATTCCAGGTATGCCTGTGCGGTGACTGTCCTTTTATCTTAGGTATGGCCTTTGGTGGTGGACTGGCCCCTTATATTCCAGGTATGCCTGTGGTTGACTGCCCCTTTTGGTCCAGGTATGCCTGTGGTGGACCCTTTTGCCTCCTATATCCAAGGCTATTGCCGTGTGGTGACTGCCCCTTTGTCCTTTAGGTTACTGCCAGTGGAGGACTTGCCCCTTTTTATCTAGGTGTTATGCCTGAGGTGTACTGGCCCCTTATTTTATTCCAGGGTATGCCTGCGGTGGACTGCCCCTTTTATTTTCCAGCTAAGCCTGTAGGTACTGCCCTTTTATCCAGGTATGCCTGTGGTGACTTGCCCCTTATTTTATCCAGGTATGCCTGTTTGGTGACTGCCCCTTTTTGTTCTAGGTATGCCTGTGGTGACTGGCCCCTTTTTATCCTAGGTATGCCTGACGGCCCCTTTTCCCCTCCAGTATGCCTGTGGTGACCCTTTTGCCCTTTTATCCAGGTTACCACCTGCTTGTGGTTGGACGTCTCCCTTTTATTCCTAGGTTATGCCATGTGGTGGACTGGTCCCTTTTATCCTACCTATGCCTGTGGTGACGGTCTCTTTTATCTAGGGTATGCCTGTAGTGGACGTCTCCCCTTTTATTCCTAGGTATGCCTTGGTGGTGACTTGTCCCCTTTTCTTTTACCAGGTATGCCTGTGGTGACGGTCTCTTTATCTAGGTATGCCCCTGTGGTGAATTTTGGTCTTTTATACCAGGTATGCCTGTGGAGACTACCCCTTTTGTCCAGGTATGCTTCGTGGTGACCCTTTTGGTCCCTTTTGCCAGGTATGCCTGTTGGTGGACTGGCCCTTTTATCCAAGGTATGCCCTGTGGTGAACTGGCCCCTTTTGTACCAGGTTATGCCTGTTGGTTGACTGGCCCTTTTGTCCAGGGTATGCCTGTGGTGGACTGCCCTTTTGGTCCCAGGTTTATGCTGTCCAGGTGATGCCCTTTTGGTCCAGGACTGCCCCGTTGAGTGACTTGGCCCAAGTCCAAGATGCCTGGGTGGACTGGCACTTTTGTCCCCTTAGGTATTGCCTGTGGGAACTGGCCCTTTTATCCAGGTATGCCTGGTGGGACTTGCCCCTTTGTGTCCAGGTATTGCCTGGTGGGGACTGCCCCTTAATATTCAAGTATGCCCTGTGGTGACTGCCCCTTATTATTCAAGATTGCCGTGGTTGACTTGCCCCTTTTGTCCCAGGTATGCCGTGGGGACTCCCCTTTTGTCCAGGTAGCCTGTGGTGACTGCCCCTTTTGTCCCAGGTTATGGGCTGTTGGTGACTTGCCCCTTTTGTCCAGGATGCCTGTGGTGCTGCCCCTTTTGTCCAGGTAGCCAAGTGGTGAAAAATGGGGGCCCCCCCTTTTGTCCAGGTATGGCCTGTGGTGCTTCCACTTTTGTCCAAGGTATGCCTGTTGGTGACTCCCTTTTGGTCCAAGTATGCCAGGTGACTGCCCCTTTTGTCCAGGATGACCTGCGGTGACTGCCCCTTTTGTCCCAGGGATTACCTGCGGTGACTGCCCCTTTTGTCCAGGTATGCCTGCGGTGACCCCTGTTTTCCAGGTTATGCCTGGGGACGTCCCTTTTGTCCAGGTATGCCTGTGGTGACTGCCCCTTTTGTCCAGGTATGCCTGTGGTGACTGCCCCTTTTGTCCAGGTATGCCTGTGGTGACTGCCCCTTTTGTCCAGGTATGCCTGTGGTGACTGCCCCTTTTGTTCCAGGTATGCCTTGTGGTGGCAAAGGACAGTCACCACAGGCATACCTGGACAAAAGGAGCAGTGGTGACTGGCCCTTTTGTCCAGGTATGCCTGTGGTGACTGCCCCTTTTGTCCAGGTATGCCTGTGGTGACTGCTCCTTTTGTCCAGGTATGTCCTGTGGTGACTGCCCCTTTTGTCCAGGTATGCCTGTGGTGACTGCCCCTTTTGTCCAGGTATGCCTGTGGTGACTGCCCCTTATATTCATGTATGCCTGTGGTGACTGCCCCTTTTGTCCAGGTATGCCTGTGGTGACTGCCCCTTTTATCCAGGTATGCCTGTGGTGACTGCCCCTTATATTCATGTATGCCTGTGGTGACTGCCCCTTTTATCCAGGTATGCCTGTGGTGACTGCCCCTTTTGTCCAGGTATGCCTGTGGTGACTGCCCCTTTTGTCCAGGTATGCCTGTGGTGACTGCCCCTTTTATCCAGGTATGCCTGTGGTGACTGCCCCGTATTAAATCATGTTGAATGACTGGTGGGACTGACCCCTTTATCCAGGTATTGCCTGTGGTTGGACTGCCCCTTTTATTCCAGGTAAGTATGCCTGTGGTGAACTGCCCCTTTTGTCCAGGTATGCCTGTGGTGACTGCTCCTTTTCGTCCAGGATAGCCTTGTGGGTGACTGCCCCTTTTGCCCCAGGTATGCCTGTGGGTGACTGCCCCTTTTGGTTCAGGTTATGCCCTGTGGTTGGACTGCCCTTTTGTCCAGGTATGCCTGTGGTGGTGGACTTGCCCCGTTTGGTCCAGGGTATGCCTGTGGTGACGTTGCCCCTTATATTCCATGTATGGCATGGTTTGGTTACTGCCCCTTTATATTCATGTATGACCTGCGGGTGACTGCCCCTTTTGTTACCAGGTATGGCCTTGGTGGACTGCCACTTTGCCCCTTTTGTCCAGGTATGCCTGTGGTGACTGCCCCTTTTGTCCAGGTATGCCTGTGGTGACTGCTCCTTTTGTCCAGGTATGCCTGTGGTGACTGTCCCTTTTGTCCAGGTATGCCTGTGGTGACTGGCCCTTTATTCAGGTATGCCTGTGGTAACTGCCCCTTTTATCTCCAGTATTGCTGTGGGGTGACTGGGGGTTTTTTCCCCTTTTTGCTCCAGGTAGTGCCTGTAGTTGACTGCCCCTTTTGTTTTCCAGGTTGATGCCTGGTGGGACTGCAACCCCTTTTATCCAGGTATGCCTTGGGTGACTGCACCCCTTTTTATCCAGGTTATGCCTTTGGTGGGACTTGCCCCTCATATTCATGTATGCCTGGTGGTGACTGCCTCCTTTTTGTTCCATGTATCGCCTGTGGTGACTGTCCCTTATGTCCAGGTATGCCCTGTGGTGACGCCCCTTTTAATCCAGTAGTGCCCCTGTGGTTTTGACTGCCCCAAGGTCCGGTTATGCCTGTGGTGGACTGCCCCTTTTGTCCAGGTATGCCATGTGGTGGACTGCCCCTTTTGTCCCAGGTATGAATGTGGTGGACTGCCCCTTTTGTCCAAGGTATATGCCTGTGGTGACTGCCCCTTTTGTCAAGTAGCTGTGGTGACTGCCCCTTTTGTCCAGGTATGCCTGTGGTGGACTGCCCCTTTTTAGTCCAAGTATGCCTTGTGGTAGACTGCCCCTTTTGTCCAGGTATTGGCTGTGGTGACTGACCCTTTTGTCCAGGATGCTGTGGTGACCCCCTTTGCCCCTTTGTCCAGGGTATGCCTGTGGTGAACTGCCCCTTTTGGTCTCCAGGATGGACCTGTGGTGACTGATCTTTTTGTACCAGGTATGCCTGTGGTGACTGGCCCTTATATTCATGTATGACCCTGTGGTGTTTGACGCCACCCTTACCCCAGGTAGGTCTGCCTGTTGGTGACTGCCCCTTTTTCCAGGGAGCCCCTGTTTTGGTGAACAGGCCCCTTATATTCAAGTATGCTGTGGTTGGGGACTGCCCCTTTTATCCAGGTATGCCTCCTGGTATGCCCCTTTTGTCAAGGTATGCTGTGGTGACTTGCCCCCTTTTGTCCAGGTATGCTGTGGTTGACTGCCCATTATACTCAATGCTATGCATGTAGTGGGACTGCCATTATATTCATGGAGCCTGTGGTGGACTGCCCCTTCTATTCATGTACCTGTGTTGACTGCCCCTTATTTTTATCCCATGTAGGCCTGTGGGTGACTGCCCCTTATGGTCCAGGTTTATGCCTGTGGTGACTGACCCCTTTTGTCCAGGTATGCCTGTGGTGACTGCCCCTTTTTGTCCAGCCTATGCCTGCCAGGTGACTGCCCCTTTTGTCCAGGTGCCCCTGCCAGTGACTGCCCTTTTGTCCATGTATGCCTGACGGTGAAGCCCCTTTTGTCCAGGTATGCCTGCGGTGACTGCCCCTTTTGTCCCAGGTATGCCTGTGAATGACTGCCCCTTTTTGTCCAGTATGCCTGTGGTGGGGACTGGCCCCTTTTTGGCCGGGTATGCCTGTGGTGACTGCCCCCCCCTTTTGTCCAGGTATGCCTGTGGTGACTGCCCCTTATGTTCCCAAGTATGCCTGTGGTACTGCCCCTTATATTCATGTAGCCTGTGTGACTCCCCCTTTTGTCCAGGTATGCCTTGTGGTGATGCCCTTATATTCATGTATGCCTGTGGTGCACTGCCCCTTTTCCCCGTCCAGGTATGCCTGTGGTGACTGCCCCATTATATTCATGTATTGTCTGTAGTGACCTACCCCTTTTGTCCAGGTATGCCTGTGGTGACTTTTGCCCCTTATATTCATGTTATGCCTGTGGTGACTCCCGCCCCTTTGTCAGTATGCCATGTGGTGGACTGCCCTTTTGTCCAGGTATGCCTGTGGTGACTGCCCCGGTTTTGTCCAGGCCCGTAGCCGTTTTGGTGACTGCCCCTTTTATCAGGTATGCCTGTGGTGACTGCCTTTTGTCAGTATGCCTATGGTTGACTGCCACCTTTTGATATTCATGTATGACCTGTGGTGACTGCCCTTTTATCCAGGTATGCTGTGGTGACTGTTTTTCCCCCCTTTATTCATGTATGCCGTGTGACTGACTGCCCCTTATATTCATGTATACCTGTGGTGACCTGCCCCGCCCCTTATATTCATGTATGCCTGTGGTGACTGCCCCTTATATTCATTTTGGTATGCCTGTGTGTGACCCCTGCCCCTGTCCAGGTATGCCTGTGGGTGACCATGCCCCTTTGTACAGGTATGCCTGTGATGACGGAGCTCCTGGTTTTGTCCCAGGTATGCCTGTGTGACTGTCCCTTTTGTCCCAGGTATGCCTGTGGTGACTGGCCCTTTATTCAGGTATATGCCCCTGTGGTAACTGACCCCTTTTATCCAGTATGCCTGTGGTGACTGCCCTTTTTGTCCAGGTATGCCTGTAAGTGACTGCCCTTTTGGGGGGTCCCAGGTAGCGGGCCCTGTGGGCCCACTGCCACCCCTTTTTATCCAGGTATGCTGTGTGACTAGCCACCCCTTTTATCCAGGTATGCCTGTGGTGACTGCCCCTCATATTCATGTTATGCCTGTGGTGACTGCTCCTTTTGTCCATGTATGCTGTGGTGACTGTCCCTTATGTCCAGGTTGCCTGGTGGTGGACCTGCCCCTTTTTATCCAGGTTAGCTCCTGTCGGTGACTGCACCCTTTTGTCCAGGTATTATGCCTGTTGGTGACTAGCCCCTTTTGTCCGGAGGTATCCTGCCGGGTGGACTGCCCCATTTTGTGCCAGGTATGCCTGTGGGTGGGACTGCCCCTTTTTGTCCAAGTATGCCTGTGGGTGACTGCCCCTTTTGTCCAAGGTATGCCTGTGGGGACTCGCCCCTTTTGTTTTTCCAGGTATGCCTGTGGTGACTATGCCCCTTTTTGTCCAGGATAGCCCTGGGGACTGACCCCTTTTGCCCTTTTCCAGGGTATGCCCTGTGGTGACTGCCCCTTTTGGTTCCAGGTATGCCGTTTGTCGGTGGACTGCCCTTTTTTGTTCCAGGTTATGCCTGTGGTGACTGCCACCCCTTTTGTCCAAGGTATGCCTGTGGTGGAACGCCTCTTTTGTACCAGGTATGCGCCTGTGGTGACTGCACCCTTATTAATTCATGTATGCCTGTGGTGACTGCCCCTTATATTCATGTATGCCTGTTGTTGACTGCCTCTTTTGGTCTCCAAGGTATGCCTGTGGTGACTGCCCCGATTTATTCGAACGTATGCCTGTGGTGGACTGCCCCCTTTTATCCAGGTCAGCCTGCCTTGGTTGACTGCCCCTTTTGTGCCAGGTACTGGCCTGTGGTGGACTGCCCCTTTTGTCCCGAGGTATGGCCTGTGGTGGATGCCCCTTATTATTCCGTATTGCAGTCGGGTTGACTGCCCCTTATATTTAGTATGACCTGTGGTCACCCTTTGCCCCTTATCATTCATGGTTATGCTGGGGATGGACTGCCCATTATTATCCATGGTATGCCTGTGATGACCTTGCCCCTAATTTTTGTCCAGGTATGCTGGTGGGACTGCCCTTTTGGTCCGGTATGCGTGGTTGACTGGCCCTTTTTGGTTCCGGGTATAGCCTGCAGTGGACTGCCCTTTTGTCCATGTATGCCTGCGGTGGGACTGCCCCGTTTGTCCCAGGTATCGCCTGCGGTGACTGCCCCTTTTGTCCAGGTATGCCTGCTGCGGTGAACTGCCCCTTTTGTCCCAAGTATGCCGATGGGTGACTGCCCCTTTTGTCCAAAGTATGCCCTGTTGGTGAACTGACCCATTTTGTCCAGGTATGCCTGTTTGGTGACTTGCCCCTTTTGTCCAGGTATGCCTGTGGCGACTGCCCTTTTGTCCAGGTATGCCTGTGGTGACTGCCCCTTATATTCATGTATGCATGTGGTGACTGCCCCTTTTGTCAGGATGCCTGTGGTGAATCGCCCCTTATATTCATGTATGCTGTGGTGACTGACCCTTTTGGCCAGGTATGCATGTGGCGACTGCCCCTTTGTCCCAGGTATGCCTGTGGTGACTGTCCTTTGTCCAGGTATGCTGTGGTGACTGCCCTTTTATCCAGGTATGGCCTGTTGGAAGTGACTGCCCCTTTTGTCCAGGTATGCCTATGGTGAATGCCCCTTATATTCATGTATGCCTGTGGTGATTGGCCCCTTTTATCCAGGTATGCCTGGTGACCCCTTTTGACACTATATTCCATGGTTATGCCTGTGGTGACTGCCCGGATATTCATGATACCTGTGTTGACTAGCCCTTATATTCCCCCATTGATGCCTGTGGTGATTTGCCCCTTAATTCCCTGTATGCCTTGTGGGACTGCCCCTTTTGGTCCAGGTATGCCTGTGGTTGACTGCCCTTTTGTCCAGGTATTTGGACTGTGGTGACCTATCCCTTTTGTCCGGTTATGCCTGTTGGTGACTATCCCTTTTGGTACAAGGTATGCCTGTGGTGAACTATCCCCTTTGGTCAGGGCGCCTGTGGTGACTGCTCCTTTTGTTCCACGTATGCTTTGCGTTGACCTGACCCTTATAGGTCATGGTATGCCTTATGGTGACCCTTGCACCTTATATTTCCATGGTATGCATGTGGTGATTTTTTGCCCAGATTTCATTGTATGCCCCTTTTGTGGACCTGGCCCCTTATATTCCATGTTATACCTGTGGTGACCTGCCCCTTTTGTTCAAGGTATTGACTGTGGTGGGACTCTCCCTTTTGGTCCAAGGCCATGCCTGTGGTGACTCTCCCTTTGTTTTCCAGGTATGCCTTGTGGTGATTTTGCCTCCTTTTGTCCAGGTTTTGCCTTGGTGGCTGACCACCTTTTATTTCCAGGTATGCCTGGTGACTGATCCTTTTGTCCAAGGTATGCCTGTGGTGGAACCTGTTCCTTTATTTTTACATGGTATGCCCCTGCGGTGATGGCCCTTTTATCCAGGTATGCCTGTGGTGACTGCCCCTTTTAGCCAGGTATGCCTGTGGTGACTGCCCCTTTTATCCAGTATGCCAGAGGTGACTGCCGGTTTTTATTCCAGTATGCCAGTTGTGTGACTGCTCTTTTTTATCAACCTATGCCAGAGGTACGCCCTTGCCAGGTATGCCAGGGTGACTGGGGCCCCTTTTTATCCAAGATGCCCAGTGGTGACTGCCCCTTTTATCCAAGAGCCGAAGTAATGCCCTTTTAACCAGGTATGCCAGTGGTGACTGGCCCTTTTATACAGGTATGCCAGGTGGGGGGGGGGGGGGGGGGACTGGCCCTCTTATCCAGGTATGCCAGTGGTGACTGGCCCTTTTATCCAGGTATGCCAGTGGTGACTGGCCCTTTTATCCAAGTATGCCAGAGGTGACTGTCCCTTTTATCCAAGTATGCCAGAGGTGACTGTCCCTTTTGTCCAAGTATGCCAGTGGTGACTGCCCCTTTTATTCAGGTATGCCAGTGGTGACTGGCCCTTTTATCCAAGTATGCCAGTGGTGACTGTCCCTTTTGTCAAGTATGCCAGAATAGTGACTGCCCTTTTATTCACGTATGCAGTGGTGACTGGCCTTTTATCCAAGTATGTCAGAGGTGACTGTCCCTTTTGTCCAAGTATGCCAGTGGTGACTGGCCCTTTTATCCAAGTATGCCAGTGGTGACTGTCCCTTTTGTCCAAGTATGCCAGTGGTGACTGCCCCTTTTATTCAGTATGCCAGTGGTGACTGGCCCTTTTATCCAAGTATGCCAGTGGTGACTCCCTTTTATCCAGGTATGCCAGTGGTGACTGGCCCTTTTATCCAAGTATGCCAGAGGTGACTGTCCCTTTTGTCCAAGTATGCCAGTGGTGACTGCCCCTTTTATTCAGGTATGCCAGTGGTGACTGGCCCTTTTATCCAAGTATGCCAGAGGTGACTGTCCCTTTTATCCAGGTATGCCAGTTGTGACTGCCCCTTTCATCCAAGTATGCCAGTGGTGACTGGCCCTTTTATCCAAGTATGCCAGTGGTGACTGCCCCTTTTATCCAAGTATGCCAGTGGTGACTGCCCCTTTTATCCAAGTATGCCAGTGGTGATGCCCCTTTTTTATTCAGGTATGCCAGTGGTGACTGGCCCCTTTTATCCAAGTATGTCAGAGAGGTGACTGTCCCTTTTGTCCAAGTCGCCATGGTCCACGCCCTAGGTCCCAAGTATCGGGCCCTTTTAGAGGGCGCGGAAGCCCTTTTCATAGCCAGTGGTGACTGTCCCTTTTTTGTCCAAGTATGACCACCAGTGGTGACTGCCTTTTATCCAGGATGCAGTGGTGGAAATGGCTGGCTTTTTACGGGTCCAAGGATATGCCAGGTGAGGTGACATGCCTTTTATCATCAGTATGCCAGAGGTTTTAAAAATCATAGCCCCTTATCCGGATCCAGTATGCAGTGGTGACTGGCCCTTTTATACCAGGTTTTATATGCCAGTGGTGACTGGCCCTTTCCCTATCCAGGAATATGCCAGTGGTGACTGGCCCTTTTATCCAGTATGCCAGTGGTGACTGGCCCTTTTATCCAAGTATGCCAGAGGTGACTGTCCCTATTGTTTTATCGCCAATGTATGCCAGAGGTGACTGTCCCTTTTGTCCAAGGTATGCCAGTGGTACCGCCCCGAACTGGCGGCCCTTTTATTCCAGTATGTAGTTGGTGAGCCCTTTTATCCAGTGGTGGAGCCAAGACTGGTCTTTTTATCCAAGTAGTGCCAGTGGTGACTGCCCCCTTTTATCCAGGTATGCCAGTGGTGACTGGCCCTTTTATCCAGTATGTCCAGAGGTGGACTGCCCCTCCCTTTTATCCAAGTATGCCAGTGGTGACTGCCCTTTTATCCAGTATGTCAGTGGTGACTGTTCCCTTTTATTCCAAGGTATGCCATTGTTAGTGAATGGCCCTTTTAGTCCAAGTATGGCCAGTGGTGACTGTCCTTTATCCAAGTATGCCAGTTGGTGACTGCCCCTTTCTTTTATCCAAGTATGCCAGTGGTGACTGCCCTTTATCCAAGTATGCCAGTGGTGACTGTACCCCTTTTGCCAAGTATGCCAGTGGTGACTGCCCTTTTATTCAGGTATGCCAGTGGTGACGGCCCTTTTATCCAAGTATGCCAGTGGGTGACTCCCTTTATCCCAGGTATGCAGTGGTGACTGGCCCTTTTATCCAAGTATGTAGAGAGGTGAATGTCCCTTTTGTCAAGTTATGCAGTGGTGACTGCCCCTTGTATTCAAGTATGCCAGTGGTGACTGTTCCCTTTTGGTCCAAGTATGCCAGGTGGTGACTGCCTTTTATCAGGTATGCCAGGTGACTGGGCCCTTTTATCCAAGTATGCCAGAGGTGACTGTCCCTGTATCCATGTATGCCAGTGTGAGTCTGCCCCCCTTTTATCAGATCCAGTGGTGACGCCCCTTTTAGCCAATATGCCAGTGGTGACTGTCCCTGTTATCCAGTTATGCCAGTTGTGACTGCCCCTTTCATCCAGTATGCCAGTGGTGACTGCCCCTTTTATTTTCCAAGTATGCCAGTGTGACTGCCCCTTTTATCCAAGTATGCCAGTGGTGGAATGCCCCTTTTTATCCAAGCATGCCCCAGTGGGTTTTACTGCCCCTTTTTATCCAAGTATGCCAGTGGTGATGCCCCTTTTATCCAGTATGCCAGAGGGACTCTCCCTTCTATATAGGTATTCTCTGGTGACTGTCTCATTTACCAACCACTAAACCTAATTATACAGCCCCACTTAAGTGAATCACCCTTAGCAAACCTAAGCGCACAATTTTTGTCTAGACCGACAAAGGGAAGGGGGATGGGGATGAGGAAGGAAGTAAGTGTTTGAGACCTATCTTCTTATCTAAGTTGGGTCAAATGATGCCCATCAGTTAGCACACAAGTTACAAAGGAAAGGGTGATGGTTGAAGTGGAAGGGAAAGGTGCCACGGTTTTGAAAACCTACCCTCTTACCTAAGTTGGGTCAAATTATGGCCACGTACCAAATTTTGTCTAGATTGGTCAAATGATTGCCACATTAGTTACAAAGGAAAGAGGGGGTACTGGTTTGAAACTTACTCTATTATCTTAGTTGGGTCAAATGATGGCCACGTGCACAATTTTGTCTAGATCAGTCAAATGGGTAACCACGTAAGTTACAAAGAATGGGAGGAAGGGAGATGGGGGGGAGGAGGAGGTGGGGTTACGGGTTTGAAACCTACCCTTTTATCATAGTTGGTCAAACGATGGCCACGGGCCAAATTTTGTTAAATCGGTCAAAGAGGTTACCACATAAGTTACAAAGGGTAGTGGTAAGGAGGAAGGGGGTAGGGGTTAGGGAAAGGGGAATGTGGTATGGGTTTGAAACCTACCGTTATCCATGTTTGGTCAAAAGATAGACAAGTGTCAAATTTTGTCAGATCATCAAAACGGTTCGGACTTCTACAGCACACGAACATACAAACTTTCACTTATTACACAATATAGAATGTACAGGCCAGTCTTTACCAGATATATTATAAATACGTATAAGAGTACGTCGAATGAAGTGACAATTATAATCAACCTGAAAATAATAAAACCCTTAAACACCCGATTATGGCAGTCTATTCCACCTCTTGTAATATGTTTCAGAATTTCACAGATGCGTGAAAAAGCAGGTTCAACCTACGTTCTTTGCGGTTAAGTTGTTGACACGTTAAAAACTGATAATTGGCATTCACGCAATTAAGTTGCCTTAAAGCAATATGATTCTGAAAAATGGCGCTCCTGTTGCAAATGGACCATTCATACCAATAATTCGGTAACATTAAAATACCACTTTGCAATTTTTTTTTTTTAAAAACCTAGCTAAGAATTATTTTTTAATCGACATCGCTTCCTGTGAATTTTCTTACCCTTAAAACCGAGATTAACAATCCTATCAAACTAATTTCAACAGCGGAACAGCTACGCGGAATCATTATTTCAAAACAAAGGTACATCTAGGTAATAACTTCGCATCAGATATTTCTTTGGAAATTACAATGCCCTGTAGTAATTGGGTCGCTTATTAAGAATTTAGAGTTATTTTTGGGGGGTCGACTGTATCTAACTCCCAGTGGCTAGTACTAAACAAGTCGAAATGTATTTGACGCCTCAATCTCTAGTGGCTGACGTATTCCTGGGAACGTTCCTTCCAGTCCGTGCGGAGTTATTGCCTAGAATTACCAAAACAAATAACCATTTGTCGCTAATCCACCAAAACCTTACTAACCGCCAGCCTTCGAGGCCTACAATTCTCACTTAGGTGTAATATACACCAAAATTTATTCCACATTACCACTTTTTACAGGCTGCTCCATGAGCAACAGACCATGTTGGCAGAACGCCAGCTAAATCGAAAACAAGTAGTTGGTACTACTTACCGTCAATTCTTTGTAGTCTCGCCCTAATCTCCACCACCGGCAATACTGATCTAGAAAATGTGTACGTCACTTCACACACGTTTTATCGCCACTACAATTAATATCTTCACACTTATCTCAGTCTTCCTTCTCTCGGTTATCGACAGACCAGCAGGGCATTCTCAGAACATAGTTGTGGTCCGACCTCAGGAATTACCCGACGTAGTTAGACTCGTTACTCGAACTGGCAACTAGTTTACTTTTGCGATCCTTGTTTCAACACCCAAGATTAGGACAGTGTTAACGGAGAAGTTTCCTCTACCTTTTATTTTTTTTTTTTTAAACAAGAATGTTCATGTTTATAACTCAAGTAAAGATAACGAACTTGTTGACGAATTTTATCGTTGCTAGATCAGACATTTACTAAAGCCTGGCTAACTGAGAAACAGGCGTAGCAAAGCAAGGACGCTGTAGTGTAGAAGCGTATGGCTAGGAATTTCAGGTGCTCTATCATACCACTCGGAGAGGAGACCAAGACGAGGTTGTTTTACTGATATGGCAAAATGGGAGCTTGGCCGTAGCCCAGTCTTCGATTAAACATTTTATTTTCCGACTGAAAACTTCGGTAAATACCATAATAGGAAAAAATAAGCCCTAGGTGGGCACTTGACAATAAGTGTACGAATTGGGGAAATAACCGTAAGTTACTATCTTGCAGTTGCATTTAAATGTTTATTTCGTATCCATATCAAGGCCCAAGGGGCGTACTCTCCAATTGCCCAGGACCCTATTACATCCGAAAACGGCCTGAAGTGAAGTGAGAGCCTACATTAAATAAAGCCTTCAAACGAACAGAGCTTTCAAGTAATATATTACTCAAGTTCAAAATACTAACAAATAAAATGTAAAAAATCCTATACGAAAATAATCTTACTTTTGAGAAATTAAGACGAAATTAGCAATCACGAGTTCGAGGGATACAGGAAATTAAAATGAAATAAAAATAATGGGTTGGGTATTTCAACAAAATAAAAGCAACAAGCATCAAGAACAGTTATATCTTTATTACAAAGAATCATAGTGTTTATTTACATATTATTCTATGTCATATATATATACATATACACTGATACCATGTTGGCCTTCGCTTAATAACTAAAATTATTTGAAACTATCCTCTCCCTTTTCTCATCAATTATATATATATATATATATATATAATATATATATATATATATATACACATATACATACATATATGATATATATATATATATATATATATATATATATATATATATATATATATAAAGTATATTATATTGTGTGTACATTCATAAATACGTGTATATTTGTATATATATATATATATAATAATATATATATATATAATATATATTATATATATATATATATATATATATATATATATTATAATATACTATAATGTATTACAAAACAAAAACATTCTGTAATTCAGAAAAAAATTAGCCTATTTTTCAGTTATCGAAAGAGCACATATGAGTAAATTCAGCTCTACAATATCCTTGTCGTAGTTAGTGGTGAACTTTATTTAATATTAGCGAATATCTGATGACCTGCATGCAGTAATATGTTAAATATTGTCACCAATTATCCTTACAATGTCATAAATCCGAGTTTGGTTCTATCTTTAAATAACCGTGAAAAATCAAGGCAACATTCCACATCTTTTCATTCGATCTTGAGTTTAATATACAAATACCAAGACATCCTTCTTTCTTCTCTATCTATGGACATATCACTGGTTTTATACAGAATACATTATTACATTCCTAGTTCACCATTTTCTTGTTTTATCTTGATATTACAAGATAAAATCAAGATAATGATTTAATGTTTACACAAGACGATTTACTGAAAAGGTGAGTAGTATTGTAATTAACCATTTTTTACTAACAGGGCGAAATTTCATACGATATATTTTGAATATTAACCAGGTGAGTCACACACTATTCATAGCACTGCATGAAATGAACAGTGGATGATTTTATTCACTTTGCTTCCCGAAAGTGTCAGGCCATCCTTCGAGTTTTTTTTTTTCCTGGAGAAAACATTCATAAACCGCTCAAACACATTATCACACTCAGCTATTTGTGCACACATTAAATGTCACCTCATAACACCTAAAAACAAGTCCATAGTGGCTGCCCGAGTTGTATAAAAATATGTAGTCAAAATAATCAATTAAGCTTAACCACTTTGCCTCCTAAATTCTAGCCATATCCTAACAATAGAAATGTAAAAAGTGTTTTTGACGCAGTCCAGTTCCCACAAAGTCCCCCATTTCTAGAAAAAGAAGAAAAGGGCGGCGGTATCCTTTGGCAATAGAAATCATAATTCAGTTATGTCACTCGGATGAAGCAAAGGCTTTCCCGCCGGTCGCCTGACATCCTCCACCCCGCCCACAGACCTCTCCCTTTGGGTGGGCGCCCTCTGTAGTGTGTGGCTTCGACTTCGCTGGTGTTGGTGATGGTGGTGTTGGTGATGTTGGTGGTTGCTATGCTGATGGCGAGACCGCGGTCTCTCGAGGCTGTCCGGAGAGTGAGGTCTCGTCGAGTTTTCCAGACTACAGTCGATGGTCGTTAAGGCCCGCGGGAGATTCGGGTTCACCCTCTGCCTGTTAGGGACGAAACAAGCAAAAAGACGGGACTGGATAGTAGGTCATTGTTCGCTAGCTATAAAAGGGCCCCTGGTATTGGGGGGGGGGGGGGGGGGGGGGGGAATGTCTCGGTTTCAGAAGAGAAAGGCTGCTTATTGATAAAATATAACACATATTCAAGGCGATCCAATTCATATCTCTAACAAAATAACATTAATAACCATCAAATTGATAATTGGGATTGCAACAAATATAAGTCCACAGGTAAACTGAAGTGTTCCTCACAGAAGCACAAGTAGAAGCGGAGAAGATGAGCTTCCCTCGATTGAAGAGATATATACCTCATCCTCTATCCCATACCTTAACTACTAACACATACAATATTAACAAACTAATATTCCTCCACAATTAAAAGTTAGCAAGACTAATCTTTGCATTTCTGAGGTGATTTTGCAGGGCTCCAGAAAAAGAAGCCAGACCTCCTACTAAGATAAAGAAGACGAAGAAGAAGAAACCTACCTTTCTTCGGGACAGCATTTCTGCGGCCTAGGAATGTTGACCTGCGGAGGGGCGTGGTCTCTCTCGTCAAGGTCGGAGCTGGAATGGTCATCTCGCAGGCGTTGCTGGACTCTGGAGGTGCGATCGAGGTGCCCGAAGGAACGTGACCCGCTGACGCCACCACCCATAGCCGCAGCGCCTCCAGGCACACCCGGAGGACCTCCCCGTCGCCGTTTTTTAGAAGGGGCGTGGCGGAAACAGGCGGCCATTGGGTCGTCTTCGTCCGTATGCGACGATACTCTTTCGCTGTTGCCAGAATGGAGCAGCTGGGAATGAAAATAACTTTGGCTTACTTTTCGCTTTAGTTCGTAACAACGATGCCTTGTATATATAATCGTTTTTTTTTCTGTTTTTTTGTAGACGTAAGGATAGCAGACTTCTTATCAGAGCGAATATCATGGCAAGATTGTCTCAATATGCTTCATATTATACAGAAAGGTGTTGCAAGGCTAACAGCACTAATGGGAGATATTATATATTTAAATGGGACGTCAGTGTGCAGACATTAGACGGAGATGACACTGACGTTGCCATACAAATATGTGGCAGACTAGGATTGCATACAGCGAGGAGGGGTACAATATATAGGACGTCTGCCTAAAATATTGATTCTTATCTTCATTTTCTTCACGAAGAGAGTATGAAAGTCGCAGTTATAAGTAAGCTAGTTATTTCCGTAATAAACACGTTGGTCAAATTAGCGAATTCTACAGAATAGTACAGTATCTACAATAAGATGAATTTGGTTTACTGTTTCTAAAAAATATGGTCAACGAATCATTTCACAGCTTTATTCGTGGAGAAGACTTTGAATAAGAATAGACAGGTGTGGTCATAGAAGTAACAAGCTGGAAGAGAGAGAGAGAGAGAGAGAGAGAGAGAGAGAGAGAGAGAACCGTATGCATAATATATATGATGAAAAGCTAGTCAGTTTAACAGTAACAAGAGATGCATGATGTCCTCAGTGACTACGTGAGGGTAAAACGACATTATCAATACTAGGTGCATTTTCAACTCTCTATAGTTTTTTAAGTAGATACAGTTCACACGAATCCCGAAAGTCACAAAAGGACAGGATATTTCAGGACAAGAAATATATGGCGACTCCCTTTCATCGCATTTAAGAATTATATTGGTAATTTGTCAAAAATATGGTAATGCAGAATTCTTTTAAAGTCCTCGACGTGTTTGTAATTTGCCCCCGGAACAACAACAATCTGACCGTCAAACAACCTTCTCAGTTTAATGGGTGAAAATTGTAATAGGACTTCTTTGGAGAAGCTGGACAGCCAAGGAGAAAGAGACCTAAGAAAATGGAGATCATGAAAGACAGACGATGCATCCCTAAGTCAGAAAGGTTGCTACAAAGACCCTATACTATAGGCCCCGTAGGGGGGGGGGGGAATAGTGCCGTCAGTGCACCTCATGCGGTGCACTGTAGGCATTACTAAAGGTTCTTAGCAGTGTGCCTTTGGCCCCTAGCTGCAACCCTTTTCGTTCCTTTTTACTGTACCTCCTTTCATATTCTCTTCCTTCCATCTTACTTTTCACCCTTTCCTAATAATTAATTCATAATGCAACTGCGAGGTTTTCCTCCTGTTACACCTTTCAGACCTTTTACTGTCAATTTCCGTTTCAGTGATGAATGACCTCGTAGGTCCCAGTGCTGGGCCTTTGGCCTAATTTCTATATTCAACTCAACCTATACTACAGGGTCTATAGTGTAGTTTACAAGACATACTGAGGGAAGACACCCCTCTTAAGGGGGTGGGGGTGAATGCTGGGACCTCCTTCATAGAATCACCCAAACAGTCATCACGAGTGATTAGGAAATGTCAATCAACGTCAACTTTTCCTGCTTGTTTGTAAGTTTTCATATGAGTTGAGTTGAGATGAGTACAGAATTTAGGCCAAATGCCAAGCACTGGGACCTATGAGGTCATTCAGCGCTGAAAAGAAAATTGACAGTAAAAGGTTTGAAAGGTTGCACTATGAATTAAGTGTTAGGAGAGGGTGGAAAGTGAGATGAAGAAAGAGAATATGAAAGGAGGTCCAGTAAAAGGAACGAAAGTGGTTGCAGCTAGGGCCGAAATCACGCTGCAAAGAACCTTAAGTAATACCTACAGCGCACCGCATGAGGTCCATGAAGTGGTGATATTTTTACCTACTTACTACCCAAACTCTGACTGAATAATCACAAGTATCTCGTTGTAAAATCGTGGTATCTCTGGGAAGTGTCTAATGACAGACATTTCGTCTCGCTTAAAAAACAAATCAGTTCATCTTTATTCTCGAAGTGGAAAAGTTAAGTATATCTTAGTTTTACCAGACCACTGAGCTGATTAACAGCTCTCCTAGGGCTGGCCCGAAGAATTAGATATTTTTACTTGGCTGTGAACCAATTGGTCACCTAGCAATGGGACCTACATTGCCGACAGGGCAATGAGCCTGGCATAACACAAACCGAAACTTACTCGTACCTCGTGGTCTCCCTGGTAATTGTGGTTGCAGGAACGCCTCCTGGGCGGCTGACGGCGGTAGTGGGTCGGCGCATGAGGGTAGTGGGTGACCTCAGGGTGGTAGAAGGCGGCTGGGTCATGCTGACCGTCAGGGGCCTCTGAGGAATCTGCGCTGCTGTGGTCACTCATGTGGGTGTAGGGGGCTGCGGTCGCAAAGGGCCCTGGGTACGCTAAGGGCATCACGGGCAATCCCGCCGCTGCCATGATCGGAGGGAGGGGCATCGGCTTCCTGCGGCTGATGGGTGAGATTTTAAGTTGCTCTAAATTTAAACACACACGCAAACAGTTCTTATAGCATTTGGACTATTCTGATCGGGACACACTGATTAAATACGTACATACATACATGTACAGTCAACTGCCATTTTGAAACAGTTATTTTCAGAGCAAAGAAATGTATCACAAACATTAATTCATCAACAAAACCAAAGGCATGCATGAAATGCACAGTAAATATTCCTTTATATTTCTAACCAAAGAGGAAATCGAAATTACCTTTTTCTCTGCTTGTAGCAAAGGCAAACCACAGTGGTGACCGTTACGAGAAACACAACGACGGCGCCTATGAGAATGGCCAATTCGGCAGTCTGGAAGGAACGAAATTAATGAGGCACAAAAGAATTTTATAAAAGCAATAATGATAATAAAACAAAAAAGATAGTCCGCGAGTGAGTTCAGTTAATAGTCAGTAACCAATCAAGTCCGATTTATGAAACGGCTATAAAATGAAACAAAAAAATTTTGAAACCAACCAACTGAAATTATTTCTAAGACTTCTGCGCAAACATGCAAACATGCATTCGTTTATATAATTTCAATATTGCTTAAACGTTCGCAAGAAAATATGCATTAGTCATCGATTTCTTAACATAATAATCCGTTGATACACACATACATAATATGTATGTATGTATGTTGTGTGTATATATATATATAATATATATATATATATATATATATATATATATATTTAAATATATATATATATATATATATATAATATAATATATATATATATACACACATACATATGCATACAAATTAAAACTGTACATGTGCATATGTACATATATATATATATATATATATATATATATATATATTATATATATATATATACATATGTGTGTGTGTGTGTATATGTATATATATATATATATATACGTATATATATGTGTATAATATATATATATATATCACACCAATTCTGGAAAGTTTAAGGAGTGTAAAACTATGAGAGAAAGGATGGAAAAATGAATTCAACAGGATTTACCACAACGGGAAGGTGTACGAGATAAGAGTCCGAGCTTAGTCTAACGAATTACACCTCAAATCTCCTGGATGACGTAATTCAGGTGTATACAAAAACATTATAATAGCAAGTCACGATAAACGTTGCTATATCACAGTCAAACTAAAATGTCAAATGCTGATGGATTTACCGTCTTGTCCCTTAATATCTTCGTCACAAAAGTTATTTTCTTTGTCTATCAGAAGGTTAACATCAACAAGAAGATTTCGCAAATAAGTTTCTCAAATGTAAAAAAAAAAATAATATGGAGAATAGACAGAGCAAAAATGAAAGACGGCAATAATAACAATATTTCCTTCAGGGTAAAGGAATTTTTATTTCAATCTGGGAAACATTGTCAGGTTTAAAACGAGAATGGAAAACAAATAATTAAGCAAAAGGAATTAACATAAAAATAACTGAAACACAATTGACGTCGTAGGCAAACACCATGAAAGAACGAAAAGCAATTACGGCAAAAACCCAAACAGCCGAGACGGACGAGAAACAAAAACATTTGCCAAACAAGAAAAACTGCGCTATCGCATCCCTCCCTCTCAGCGAGACAAATTTGCAGCGTAGCATCAAAACAGGCCTTTAGTTGCCAGGCGTTATCAGCAACGGTAATTAATTCAACGCTCAGAATAGAAGCATAAAAAAGGCCTTGTCCCCAAAAAAGGGCCTCATTCATTCGTCACAAATTACATAAATGGCATTTGATACTCGGCGGTCGATGGCCTTTGATGCAGGGATGCCTGCATTCATTCACGAAAATGCCTGATGAAGTTCCTCCCATTCATGGCTCTCATAAAGGCGAAGTTGTAACGTTTGTAATGAGAGATATTTCTACCCATTGAAAACACAGGAATTTTTCATCAGTCACGTTAATTAAGCGTGAAATTTCAGTTGAGCCTCTGAAAGGATTCATGCTTATAACCATACAGCTGATATCCAAAATGGCACATACACACACACACACATACACACATACTTACGTACCTACATACGTACCTACATACAAACATACACCAACACCTACATACACACACACAATAAATATATATATATATATATATATATATATATATATAATATATATATATATATATATATATATATATATATATATATATATATGTGTGTGGTGTGTGTGTGTGTGTGTGTGTGTGTGTGTTATCATGTCTGCTCATTGAATTTTGGACCTTAGGTAGAGGAGGACACATTCCTTTCAACCCATTATGCCTTCATTGAACTAAAGCGGAAATTGTGTGTCTCGTAGCTATTTGAATATGGCGAGTCATAGCTAGGGTGACAAACTATCACAAAATAATGGCACAAATTATTTCTACGTATATCTCTCAGTTTATTTTGCCTATTAGTTTCCTGAGTTCATGTTACTTCTATCTCTTCGCTCGTGGGTTTTATTATGGTTTTATTACTTTGGTGACGTTACAAACGAGTATCTATTTAAGTTTGCTGTAATTCATCTACACAAGTGCAAATTACCTGATATCTAAAACGTGTTCACCTCAGTTTTCACCCAGATTTCCGATGATTTAGTCACTATCGTTGAAAATTAAAACTAGAGCGTCTTAGGGCACTTGGAACACGTACCTGCAAAACATGTCCCTCCCTCGGAGGAACCGGGAACCTCATCCCTTTGTAGTGGAGACCCGAGGGCAAGAGCTTCCTCAGCATGTTTTTCTTCGTTTTCAAAGCCTGCCGAAGTTCCGCTGCTTCAACTACTGCCTGGGAGACTGGGTCGACGGCGTAGACGTAAACGTCGGTTCTATTGAGTAAAACATTAAACAGAATAACATCACATCTATGAATTCTTTAAGCTTTCAGCATTAATCCTCAGGTGACGTTTTCCTTGACATGAGTCTGCGCCTCCATGAGGAAGCTTTACTAACAACAATCAAACCAGGTCTTGGTAATTGTGGAAGTAGCAGTAAGTGACAAGAGGAGACGAAAAGTTGGGTGGATAAACCACAGCAGCGGCTTCCAGAGGCATCTTCCCATTTTGCAGACAGAAACCATCATTTTATTGACAGCGTGGTTATTTTCTTGACTACTCCATTAGATGCTTGGCATAAGTATGCTTATTTGGAAGATTATGAAACATTTTTAAAAATTTTTTTTTTTCCACATGAGGAGTCGTGTTTACGGGGAATGTAAGCAGACAACCTCTTTATATTTCTGAATACGCTTTCACAAACTTATGGAACACTTATAGTTTTTTTTCTTTTAAGTATGGCCGTTTAAATTTCGACTGAGGGTTGATTCAGTACTTCGTTCAAGGGGAGGTCAGCGTGTAAGACTAAATGCTCAGAAGCATTTCTAGACTGCAATAATCAAAATGGTTACAACATATCTTAATAATGAAAATAATGTGTCATATATTCTGATATTCAAAAACTTTTATAATGTTTGGAAAACATTTGAAATTTTTTCAATTTACTTTGATTACTATAAAAGTATAAAATCTATGAAAAACAGCCGAAAATATCTACGATATGTTCAAATTGCCCAATAAAGATTTTATAATCTATAAGAAATACATAAGAATACTTATGCTATGGTCTAAAAACTCGAGAATTACAGCAATCATAGGCCTACTCACGCCGTTGTATGCGCAGCATCTCCATCCACGTGAGGCGCGATTCTCTGAACACGAACGTCAAAACCGGACACGTTCGTCAGCATCCTGTGTTCAAGAGACAAAGAGAATAAAAGAGGAATTACATCATAAATATTCGACAAAAGTGACTCTTGGAAAGCGCATCTCTAACGAGGAATTATATTCCGAAACCTTGAAAAAAGTATCTCTTGGAAAAGTTAATTCTGAAGAAAATAATATTCTAACAACTTGAAAAAGAGCACTAGGAATGTGCATCTCTCAAGAAAATGTTCTTAAAACTGAAAAAGAAAATAGCATATAATGGACTAATAAAACATCTTCACATATTTTAAAATTAAAACTAGCACTTCAATACATGATACATTCATATCTGGGAAACCAATATTTTGAACAGCGAACCGTAAGGAAAAATTATAATCTGAAACTTTTTGAAACTAACTACATCCGGTAGAACTTTTGTTAAGCACATCAGTAATAGCCTAATTACATCAAAGTTGTACTCTAACCATTTTTCTTCAGTTTAATCAAACCTTGAACTGTTTTTCCTCTCATGTCCCAAGAACGAAACGGTTATATATTTTACACCTCAAATGTCGCCATAGCATAGAACGGTTTTTGCTTTTACACCTTTGGGATACAAAAATATTAAACTGCATGGATTCCTTATATAATTATTTTTCTATGTATTTTTGTAGGCGGAGCTTTGCACTATACAAGTTTTCAAAGGGATCTTGCAGACCTTTAATGACCGAATAAAATTAAGTACAGAGAATATACAGTATTGTATGGACAATGAGCCAGACAAGAAAACGGAGCAAAAACCCCATTTTCATCTGAAGGGAATCGTTTTTCATTTAAGGAGCAAAATTGTTTTATGGATAAAAATAATCGTTTTTCGTCATTGCCAAGGATTTTGAAAGATGCTGTTTCAAATTATCCTCTTTATCTTAGCATCGGATGGGGTTAGAATCCTGCCCGGGTGTCAAAATTGCGTACGTATTTGGTAGTAAGGTGATCATTATATATAAGTCTAAATATGTATTATATATATATATATATATATATATATATATATATATATCTATATATAGATATATATATATATATATATATATATATATATATATAGGTATATATATATATATATATATATATATATATATATATATATATATATATATATAAAGTTTAGACTTTATTTTGAAAGTTCGTCTTTAGTACAGGAGCATAGCCGGATGATTGAAAGAATAAAAGAGAACGACTATTTTTACTAAATGAATTACCGTTCGACATAAAAGAGGAATTGTACGTCCCCAAAATAGCCTTGTTTTTCAGTGTCAAGTTGAAAGCCTTCGATCAGCGGACGGAAATGCTCTACAAACACCAATGTACACACATACACAAATTCTAACGCATAAATAAACACAACAAAGGTTAAACTTTTACCTTAAATTTTGAGGAGAATGATTGCCATCAACTGTTAGTTAACTCGAGTAAAAGCACCGTCTAGAGAATGTCACTGAAATCCTCCATTAACTCGAAGCGCAGAAAACCATACTAAAGTAAGTCTTTGTATGTACCCTGACCATTTTTTCGGAGGTAAAAGTATGACATACGGACAGGCTGAGGGATGGACAAACGGTGGACTTTGCCATGTCAAAATAGTCGAACACAATCGTCTCAAAGATAGAAACGAAATTCCGTTCACCAAAGGAACATGTTATACAAAAATGCAAAGTCGTCGCAAAATCTACCCAATGGGTATGGTGCTCATTTCTTATCCTTCAGTTTTCTCAAATTTCCTACCCTCACAATCTATGAGCCCATACAGCGGGGATGCAAGCAAAGAAAGACTAATAGACAGGTCTTACTGCAAAACCCCATCCGGACCTACAAATAACAGCATATTAAAAACCGTATCTTTTTATTGTTTCAGGCATTTCCTTTCTTCCGGTACTTATATATCTACACAAGCGACGTCACTCAGTGATCTGAAGAGCCAAATAACATGATCACCACATAATACCATTTTCATGTTGTTCCATTCCAAGACAGCCCTAGTAATCTATAGCGGGACAATTGGCTATTCTTTCTCATTTGGTAATGAAAGGGGATTATAGAAACAAGGAAGGGGGTAGGGTGCATCTGGGAAGATCAGGATAAGGGGGGTTAGAGGAGAAACCGAAATACAGAAGGGGAGAACGCAGATGTAAAGATCGAAATACGTAGGGGGCTAGAGTAGAGTTACAGATAAAAAAACAGGAGATCGAGCAGATACCAAGATCGATCCTGAGAGGGGGTGCTCATATGAAGATCAAAAACTAGAAGGGGACTGTGCAGTTATGAAGATCAAAACTGACAGGAGGGTGCAAGAGTGAAAACTGAAACAGGAGGGGATGGTTCGAAAGTGAAGACTTGAAACACAGAAGGGAAGGGTGTACAAAACATTGTGGGCTGGGGGCGTTAGCAGATGTGAAGATCGAAACACGAGGGATGGGTGCACATGTAAAATTCAAAACACAGAGGGTACATGTGCACATGAGCCTTAAAACAAAGAAGGCCAGGATGCTCATTAAAATATCGAAATACAGAAGGGAGGGTGTACATGTGAAATCGAAAAACAGGAGAGGAGGTTAAGATATGAAGAAGATCGACACAGAGGGAAGAGGCTGCAGATATGAAGACAAAACACAATGCGAGCGACGGCATGAATGATAATACTCAACTTTATAAGTATCCCTTTATGAATACGGAAAGTACTTTAGTTGGTAACACCATTAAAATCAAAACCGCATGAAAAGTACGCTACATGAGAGACTGTTTTGTAAATTTCCCAGGAACCGTGATTTCTCCTTGAGGGAAACTATCTCCATTCATGGAAACCTTTCTTCTCTTTATTCATGGCTTAAAGTTGTAGGATTCAGAAAGCAACTCCCTCATCCTCCTGAGTCTTAAGGTCATTTTTCATAGCTACTGTGACATAAGATGAAACTCATGCATTCTGCAACCATCTCCAAGAAACAAGTGGGAAAAGGCGGCCGTAATCAAGAAGAAAATGAAAAACGCAGCTATTAAAAATGGGAGATTATAGCAGACAAGGAAATCTGGAGCAGATAGGGTATCTGCACTTTCTGAGAGAGAGAGAGAGAGAGAGAGAGAGAGAGAGAGAGAGAGAGAGAGAGAGACTCTTACCCTTGGATATTATTCAGATGTGGCTCTACGTCTCTGGGAGTTGCTCCTACTTCTACCACAAGATGACGTCCTTGGCCCAGAACATGAACCTAGAAAAATAATATTACTTATGATTAATTTCTGTCTTGGGTTTACTGTCCAAATTTTTATACGAATATACAGTACACGTCAATACTATTTCCTTACAAAATTATAACATATGTATATGTTATTATGTAATATATATGTCTATATATATATATATCTATATATATATATATATATATATATATATAGATATATATATATATATATTATATATTATACAGAAAAGGGAACTGTCGTGGTAGCCAAGATCGCTGCTGGCCTATGAACATACATCAAGTTCATGGCGTCACGCATTGGTCACTGATCACTCAAGCTAAAATTACTCACCGAATAACTATGCTGAATATAGATACGTGTAAAACATATACGTATATATAAATACGTATCCAGAATACTTCATAAAAGAAAATCGTGTGTTTCAAATACCCAGATAGATTACCGGGTTTCTGTCTTTCATTCAGGTATTTTGTATAGCGTCTTTTTTCAGTTATATCAGATTTCATCCACGAATGATATTTGTGTTAGCATGCGTCCCTAACTTGCAACTACGCAGACCGCCTACTGTAGACACAGGTATGCATATGAAACATGCAGGAACATTAAATATTATCATTTGCATCTGAAGTTTGAACACAGGCAGACCCATGTGGAGCTAGGTCACTTTTACTTAACCTGAGAATACTAACTATACAGTACTTAACAAAAAGAACGTTTTCCTACTAGATAACCGTCACAGTCTATTTTCAATCCAAATGAAAACTTCCTCATACACTCATGTGCAACTCCATCGAGGCCCTCCAATTGAAGGACTGTCCTTAATCTTAAATTTCTTAAAGAATGAGTTTCGCTGTTGAGGTGTTCATGTTGTGTTTTAGTCAGTCGAATACTCACAAACACATTGGCGATAGCTGTCCTCCCAGTGGGGGCGCCTCTCTGATCAGTAGCTTTCACGTCGAAACCAAACATACGCCCAGCCTCCTCAGTTAAAGTCCCGACAACCACCATCTGGGAAATTGAGAAGAGAGTTGCTTGCTTTTCCGCCAAGAGGAAGAAGGGAGAAATCACGGGGATTTAATCATGAAAGGAAGTATTCAATGTTTAAGGAAGTATCGAATGTTTACTTTGACTTCTCCTGAAGAGGATGAACAGTTATAACATTTCTTTAAGGCAAACTGAACAAGATTTTTTCAGTTTTTTCTTCTTAACAAGTAGGATACACAAAGGAGTGACTAAGTAATATGCTGAAAGGGAAAGTAATTGCATGGGGTACTATTAAGTCAAAATATTTTTTAGTGACCAATTACCGAGCGAACATAAAATAAGACTATATCCACAAAATATAGGAAGACGAGAAGAATGCTCTGTGCCTTACCTGTCCTGTAGTTGGATCCACCGCAAATCTAGATGTAGCATCTTCAGAACCTTCGCCAGGTAGGATCTCGTAACGGATTTCTCCATTAACACCAAGATCTGGGTCGTGAGCCTTGGGTGGGAAAATAACTTCATCAGCATCATACAACATTTTTACATTATTTTTACTCCCTTCATTGGGTTAGACCTGTAAATGAGTACTACTACTCCCCACTCTCCTCTGTTAAGTGGACTTTCTGCCTGAACTCCCCTTTCTGATCTACATCTTCATCCATCCCCCTTTCCATTTCTTGGCTCCTCCTGCGGGTCTTGCCAGCAATGCCACTCCCATTTAAATGCTTTTCTGTTTAGCTGTTCTTCATCCACTCTCATCGCATGTCCAAACTTTCCGACATTTACTCATTCGAAATTATTATTCTCCCATAGAATTTTACATTCTATAGTCACACATTTTCAAAATCTACTTTTCCTTCGTAAGTTCCTTATGTGCCAATCGTAAGCAGTTGGTGTCTCTACAATTGGACTATTTTTATTGACCCTTGGTTTATGTATCTTTCATTTCATCCAGGCTACAGCTACACAGCTTTAAGGTCCATGGTA